>NC_083432.1:25640976-25950135 GCF_020745735.1 Hemiscyllium ocellatum
TTTATTCTAAGACTATGGCCTCTCACCCTAGAATGCCTGACAAGAGGAAGCATCCGCTCCATGTCTATTTTGTTCACATATTTTATCATCTTGAATACCTCAATTTGACTTCCCCTCATTCTTCTGAATTCCAGAGAGTATAGACCCAAACTGCTCAATCTCTCTTCATATGATAAACCCCTCATCCCTGGGATCAATCTAGTGAACTTCCTCTGAACTGCATCCAATGCCACCACATCTTTCCTCAATTAAGGTGACCAAAACTGTGCACAATACTCCAGGTGCGGTCTCACCAATGCCTTGTATAGTTGTAACAATACTTCCTTACCCTTATATTCTATTCTTTTAGCTATTAACGCCAACATTCCATTCACTTTCTTTATGCTAGTTTTCTGTGACTCATGAATGAGTACACCTAGAACCCTCTGCACCAGACCATCCTGAAGTCTCGCCCCATTAAAATAATAGGTTGCCTTCCCTTTTTCTCAACCCAAATGATCTTGCACTTATTCGTGTTAAAGTCCATCTGCCATATTCTGGCCCACTCTCTTCACATCTATATTCATTTGTAAGGTTCTTATTTCCACATTGTAATTTACCATCACACCTATTTTTGCAAATTTGGCCATAGACCCTTCTATCCCTGTATCCAAATTGTAAATGTAGATTGTAAATAGCTGGGCAAAAGTGAGTACTCCACACGCTGGAGATTAGAGTTGGGATAAGCACAGCAGGTCAGGCAGCATCCCAAGAGCAGGAAAATTGACGTTTCAGGCAAAAGCATTTAATCAGGAATGAAGGGCTTTTGCCCAAAACGTTGATTTTCCTGTAGATAGCTGGGGTCCAAGGACCAAACCCTCTGGGCACTCCACTATTTATACCTTGCCATCCAGAAAAAAAACACATTTATCCCGACTCTCTGTCTTCTGTCCATCAGTCAGTCATCCTCCAGGTGAACAAATTACTCCAAATCCCATATGATTCAACCTTGTGAATTAATCTTTTGTGCGGCAGATTATCAATGCCTTCCGGATAATTACATCTACAGTATCCCTATTATCCACTTTGCTTGTTATATCTTTGAAGAACTCTAGTAAATTAGTCAAACATGATTTGCCCTTTATAAAATCATCTGACTCTGATAGATACTACTTTGGCTTTCCAAATATCCTGATATTGTTTCCTTGATAATTGATTCTAACACTTTCCCAACAACAGTTGTTAAACTAGCTGGTCTGTAATTTGGTTGTAAAAAGTATATGGCTGATCCAGTTTAGTTTTTGGTCAATGGTAAACCCCCCCATAGAAACTGGAGTTTGTGTTTCTTCAGCCCCAGTATCTGATCTGATAGGACAGTAACATGAGTTTCTGTATCAACATTAAAATCAAAGAGATTTCCATTGATTTAAACAAGATCTGTCAGGGCCAGGTCAGTTTGATTATTAATTATTCCTCAGAATGCTTTGATTGTCTAATTCCACTATTAGATGTTCTATCACATTAACATCATCGTCTAAGTAAGCATTTGACTTTTTACTGCTTTGAAACTGTGTTCTACCTCCACACATCTTGTGGATGTGATCCATAATTTTACAAATGGTGTTCTTTTTTTTGTCACAACTGGACACTACTTGCCTGGTATGGAGGGAAGGTCTTATGAGGAAAGGCTGAGGGACTTGAGGCTGTTTTCGTTAGAGAGAAGAAGATTGAGGGGTGACTAATAGAAACATATACGATAATCAGAAGGACAGGGAGAGCCTTTTTCCAAGAATGGTGATGGCAAGCACGAGGATGCATAGCTTTATATTGAGTGATGCTAGATATAGGATAGATGTCAGAGATAATTTCTTTACTCAGAGAGTAGTAAGGTTATGGAATGCTTTGCCTGCAATGGTAGTAGATTCGCCAACTTTAAGTACATTTAAGTCGTCATTGGGCAAGCATATGGACATACATGGAATAGTGTAGGTTCGATGGGCTTCAGATTGGAATGACAGGTTGGCACTGTAATGTTCTATGTTCTATGTTCTACTTGTGCCCCAGAGGTTTAATTTTGCCACAGCACTGACATTGACCTTTTACATGTCATCCAGCCCACTCTTTGTGTTGGCTGTGTACTGAATGTCAGTATAATTTTTAAACTTAATAAAGTGAATAGATTCTATTACTGTCCTGTGGTAAGGTTGTCCCTCTCCACTTGGGATATATTTGTGAATTTTCCTTGTTCTCCTTCCAGCACAATTTTAATACTTTTCTGCAAAATCAAGTCTTATTTAGACTGTAATAGCATTGACAGTCTCAACCATTTTAACAACAGATCTGTCTGTTATGAATTTAATTCAAAACTCCATAGTCGCAGTTTTCCATCAATCTATTGAGGTCATTAATTATCTATCGATTCATCTGAATGCTGAACTCATCTGCTAAATCTTGCTCTTTCAAGGATTTTCTTTATTCTCAGATTAAGGTATTTATCAAAAATTGTTAACCATCACAGTGGCACAGTGGTCAGCACTGCTACCTCACAGTGACCCAGGTTTGATTCCACCCTCGAGCAACGGTCTGTGTGGAGCTTGCACATTCTTTGTGTCTGTGTGGATTTCTTCCGGATACTCCGGTTTCCTCCTACAGTCCAAAAATGTGCAGGTTAGGTAGATTAGACATGTGATATGCAAGGTTACAGGGGTAGGGGGTTATACCTGGGTGAGATGTTCTTTGGAGGGTCAGTGTGGACTCAGTTGACTGAATGGCCTGCTTCTATACTATAGGGATCTATGATCTGCAGATGTGTTTGTAGCTTCTTATATTTTAAAGATTTATTGCATCATCAGGTGTACATGTCTAGCTTGAGATTTAGTCTTTAATTGGGAATAAATTCTCGAATGCATTCTCTATTATAGCAATGCAGCAATTTGCTAAAAGATGGTAAACTCTTTATTCAGCAATAGTGTACTACTTTCATCCAATAAAAAAAGGTTTATTCTGTGTTACAACAATGCTGTAGCATTTTACTTATTAATTTTTAAATTCCGTTAAATAGCAACATTGTATCTAATAGTTATTTGGTAGTACATTTTGGTCAGTTTGGGCGCAGAGTTCTTGTAAGAGAGAATGCTTGAATGAAACAGAGGCTAAGTGAGTATATCTGAAAATTTGTTTCAAAGTGCGAACTCAATTTATAAATATATTGAAGTTCAATTTTAGAGGACATGCGAGATCTGACCTCAACCTAACTGCCTTTAAGTTAAAAAGGTCCAGCAAAACAGGCAGCTGTCTGATAGTGGTAGCTATCTATCAATGAGTTGCAATCCTTTGCATGAATAAAAGGTGTTGATTGTGTTATGAAGGCGTGTACTGTAATTTAAGAGAGAGTGGATGTTGTTCTGCACTGAGAGCTTACAAGTGCAGTCTCACAGTGTACTCAAAAATTGAAAATATGTAACATTTGGCTGTGAAACACATTCCTGAGTTGGTTGCTGTTTTGACAACAATTTGAATTGAACCAATCAGTTTAAATTATTCCCCAGGATACTAAAATCCAATCTAGTTTGAATTTATTGTTTGGCCAACATTGAACCAATGGAATGATCTGATGATGGGGATAAAAAAATGTCAGATTGAAAATCAGACAGAGAGACTGCCATCGAGAGAGACCCAATACATTGAAATCCTCTCTATCAAAGGTACCTTTTCATATGAACACCTTCACAGTAAAAAGAAAGAAGGCAACCCAGGGAGATCTTCAGCTGGAAGAAGAAAGATACCAAAGACACACAGGCGCTGTATGGTTTGAAATTAAGTTGATGTGATTTAATAAGTGTTTTACTGGAACAGCATATTGTTATAGAGTTGGAGGCAGATAATAGAAAAGGGGGGCTTAGAGTTGTGAATTGTTGTTGGTTAATGTTCACTTTTAGAGTCAAAGAATAAACTTATGTTATTTTCTTTAAATAGTGGAATTTGGGGAGCTCTCTGCCACCCATATTATATGGATTACAAGGCGAGGTGAGCGTTTCTGGGTGTTTGGTTTAATTAACAGAAGGGTTCACTGCTGTGTTGGGAGCTCGTCCAGGATGTTGACAGTTTTAGACAGATCCAGTCTGAGAGTTGGCAGATTTGAACAGATTTGGGGTGTGAAAGATCCCAACAGATTTAAACACTTGACAGTTGATGTCCTAGACCTTTAAATATAATGTAGGTAAGACAATATGTTTAATTTCAGTTACTTGTGGTTGATTAAATTAAAAATGGAAGAAATGGCTCTTAAGATTGCTAAAGAGGTTCTGGAGTTTGAAGCTGCTTCTCAAACTTGCTAAGAAAGGTTAGAAAGAAGGACATACTTTTCAAATTAGAAAATGGGTTAGAATTGGATCTAACGATTGACAAAAAGAAAGCTGAAATTGTAGTGGAGTTGGTCAAGTACTTAGGTGTATCAGAGAAACAGACAAGTGCAGGAGAGTTAGAAAACCTTAAATTGCAATTGAGACAAATGAAGTTAGAAGATAAAGAGAGAGTGGGAGGAAAAATAATGAGAGAGAAGGTTCTTAGCTAGGCAAAGTGAGAGAGAAGAAAGAGAAAGAGAGCAAAAGTGATAGTGGTATAGTGGTGAGCATAGCTGCCTACCACGCAGTTGACCTGGGCTCGATTCCTCCCTATTGCAGTGTGGGGACAACACATCTATCCTGAGACAGGCTAAGCAAAGACATGCCAGAGAATTCCTAGAGGCCTGGCAGTCCAACCACAATGCCATGAACAAACACATAGATCCAGATGCCATCTATCAATCCCTCAGAAAACAAACAGGAAATGACATCACCAGAAACCTCAGGAAACCCATCCAGGGGAAAGATATAAATAGAAAGCAGGAGACAACAGCTTTGCTTCACTTGGAGGTCGCCACTGGTGATGTTACCTAGCCAGGTAATGAAACGTCTGGATATCAAACCTACAGCTCAGCGAGCAAACCTACACCCTAAACCTCAACCTGAGCTACAAGCTTTCACAAACTTTGCATGTGGTAAAAGAGGCTAAGCCAGTGGCATTAGTGAAAGTTGTAATGGAAACCCCAAGAAAAATCAAGGAGTTGCAGGAGAGTGCACAGCCTAGACAGGGGCTGGGTATTGAGTTTTTGCCACATCTCCATAAAGACTTCACTTCTGTGGGTAAAGTTTACTCAGGAATAACAGGGGAGAAGGAAAATAAGTTATAATTTTGAGAGATACTGGTTTTAATCAGTCTGGATTTGCATTCTTTCAGACCTGTTACCCAAGAGAGTGGTGATTTGTGGAACAGATGGACAGAAATTTAGCGTTCCCCTATGTAAGATCAGGTTGGAGTGCCAAATCAAGACTGGTGAAGTAACAGTGGGAATGATTGACAGAGTGTCAGTTCCAGGAGTACAATCTGTTCTTGGGAACAATTTAGCAGGATCCGAGGTGGGAGTGACACCCCTTGATGTGGAAAAGCCAAAAAGGAGACCAGGGAACTGAGGAGTTAAAACAAAAAATACCCTGGAATTTTTCCAGACTGTGTAGTAACAAGATCCCACTATCATAAGTCACAGCAAGAAGAAAAACCTAAAGAGAAAGATGAAGGAGTTGAGGTTCAGTTAGTGGACACCCTCTTTGATGTAATAGTGCAGGAAAAACCCTGAACAGTCAGAAGGTCAGGCAGAAGTGTTTAGTCCTGAAAGGCTAATGGACTTGCAACAGAAAGACAAGACAATAAAAGATATATATATTGATGCATCTTCAGAAAAGCAATCAGAATGTATTCCTGAGGCTTATTACCTGAAAGATAAAATCCTAACATGAAAATGGAGACCATGGCAGATTAGTGCAGAGGAGAAATGGGCGGATGTGCATCAGGTTGTGTTGCCGGTAGTGTTCAGTGTTACGGGTAGCACGTGAATTATCAGTAGGAGGTCACCTAGGTGTGAGGAAGATTCAGGCTAAGGTACAAAAGCACTTCTATTGGCCTGGACTGCACAAGGTTGTGGTTAACTTTTGCTGTAAATGTCATACGTGCCAAATGGTAGGTAAAACCAGCACTTTTATTGCCAATTCCCACATTTGAAGAACATTTCACAGGGATTATGATTGATTCCCCTCCAGAAAACTAAACATGGGAACTAATACTTGCTAACCATAATGGATGTGTCTACCAGATTTCCAGAGGCAATTATATTATGGAGTATTAAGGCAAAAAGGGCAGTAGAGGTGGAATAGCTTTCTTCACACAATTTAGGCCATCCAGAGAGATTCAATCAGACCAAGAGTCTAATTTTACTGCTAGGCTGTTTAAAGAAGTTATGGATAACTAAGGCATACAGCACTTTAAATCAAGTGTCTATCATCCTGAATCTCAGGGAGCTTTAGAAAGGTAGCATCAGACCTTGAAGACTATGTTAACAGCGTACTGTCAGGATTACATGAATGATTGGAATAAAGGTATCCCATTTGTATTGTTTTCCATTAGAGGTGCCCCAAATGAATTGACTCAGAGTCATGGAATGAAACACCAAGAACAGTGTATACTGTTATGATCAGTGTATACGATTGTCTCAAGTGCATTTCTGGTAATATGAACACTGAACACCAAGTTTAAAGTCTCTTTCTCAACTGTTGAACATTTCTGCTGATGAATGTTCAATTTCCTGTACAAATACCCAGTTGGTCTTTCTATCTTCTCATCAGCATCCTGCAGGAGCACCACACCACCATCCACATCACTGGCATTGATAGCCACCTTGAAAGGCTTTGTGTAATCAGGTGTGGCTAATACCGGGGCAGTGAGTAACACCGTTTTCAAGCCGTCAAACATGTTCTGACAGTTCGCTGTCCACTGAAACTTTTTGCCTCTCTTTAGTAATTCAGTGAGTGGAGCTGCCATACTGCTGAAATTCAGCACAAACTTTTGATAAAATCCACTTAATCCCAGAAACCATAGTGCAGGTCTTTTTGAAAATGTTGTGGGAAATTCCCCAATAACTTTTTTTTCACACCCCGTGGGACCATTTGTCCGTGTCCAATAACATGGTCCAGGAAAGTGACTTGGGCTTTGGCAAATTCATTTGCAGCTAGGTTTACTACCAAGCCTGCCTTCCGAAGTCAATGAACAAGTCTGAAAATGCTGGAAATGCTCCTTCCATGAGTGACTAAATATCACCAGATCATCATTATACACCACACAGTTGGGTAATCCGTCAATGACCTTCTTAGTCTCTAAAATGTGGCTGAAGTACTTTTCATACTGAATGGCATGATTTTGAACTGATAGTCCATTTAGCATTACGAAAGCCAAAATTGCCTTTGCTCCTTCTGACAGGGGTACCTGCTAGTAGCATCTGAGCAACTCCAACTTAGAAATGTAAGTTACTTGTCTCACCTTTACAACACAGTCTTCCAACCGCGGAATTGGGTATACAGTCTTTGTAACAACATTGACTTTGCAATAGTCCACACATAACCTTTGGATGCTATCTGGTTTTGGCACCATTACAATGGGTGAGCTCCAGTCACTGTAACTCACTTCGATTATGCCTATCTCGTTCTGAACCTGTGCCAACTTTAGACGGTTATGCCTATAAGGATGTTGCTTAACTGGAACAGCACCTCCTATATCTACATCATGTATACTTAGGTTGGTACTTTCCAGTTTATTTCCGCATATCTCCCCATGTGATAAGCATTACTCTTTCAGGTCATTTCAATTTTTCTCAAGAAGTTAACTCAATAATTTATACAAATTTTTGACAACTTCCTCATTGTCTAATTTGATTTGAGGAATGTCCAATTCAGAATCCTCTGAATCTGGTTCTTCCTTCTGTGCTGTAATCAATAACACCTTCTCCTCTTGTTTTCCTTCCCTGTCAAAATACATTTTTATCATATTGATGTGACACACTCTGTGTGATTTCTTCCTGTCTGGAGTCCTTATCAAGTAGTTCACCTCACTCAGTTTCTTTTCAATTTGATAAGGTCCACTAAACCTTGCTTTTAAAGGTTCACCAATTACTGGAAGTAACACTAATGCCTTATCCCCAATAGCAAAATTGTTAATTTTTGATTTCTTATTCACTTCCTGTTTCATTGCACACTGCGATACTTTTAAAAGCTGTCTAGCCAACTCTCCAGCTCCATTTAATCATTCTCTAAAATTTGACACATAGTCCAAATGGGTGGTCTCTGAACTCTGACTTATTAATTTCTCCTGAATCAATTTTAGTGGTCCTCTCACTTCATGCCTAAAAGCTAATTCAAATGGACTGAATTTAGTTGATTCATTTAGTGCATCTCTGATTGCAAAAAGCACAAACAGAATTTCCTTATTCCAATCATCTGGATAATCCTGACTATAAGGCCTCAACATGGTCTTTAGAGTTTGATGCCATCTCTCTAACACTCCCTGCAATTCTGGATGGTACATAGTAGATTTGAATTGTTTTATGCCTAAGCTGTCCATAACTTCCTTGAATAGTTTGGATGTGAAGTTTGACCCTTCATTTGACTGTATCTCTATTTGTAGTCCATATCTATAAAAAAAAACTTGAGTAATTTCTCTACAATCCTATTAGCAGTGATATTGTTTAATGGAATGGCCTCTGGAAATCTTGTCGATACATCCATTATTGTTAACAAATACTGATTCCCACTTTTTGTTTGAGGTAGGGGACCTACATAATCAATTAAGACTCTTGCAAAAAGCCCCTCAAATGCTGGAATAGGTATTAAAGGTGCAGGTTTTATTACTGCCTGTGGGTTTCCAATGAGCTGACATATGTGATATGTATGGCAAAAATCAATTACATTCTTGTGCAGTTCAGGCCAGTAAAAATGTCTTTATGTTTTATCTTGTGTTTTCCTCACTCCTAAATGACATCCAAGTGGTAGCTAATGTGCCACTTGCAACACCTCTTTTCTACATCCCATGAGCAATACAATTTGATGAATCTCTGCCCATTTCTCATCTGCTTGAAAATGTGATGGTCTCCATTTCCTCATGAAGACATTATTTTACAGATAATAACGCACAAGGATGCACTCAGACTCAATTATTTTGTATGCCTTTTTATTCAACTGCTTTAAATGTTCATCTCTCTACTGTAACTCAATGAGCTCAGCAGAGCTAAAGATGTTTACCTATTTGTTCTTGTTCTATCCCACTTATATGACCAAACACAGTCTCTGCTAATGTCACTTCAGCTTCCTTATCTGTTCACTTTGATCTCTCCTGCTTCAGCTTATAACTCTCTGATCCTGTTGCTACACAATCAGGGAAGATTGATTCAGTTGCCTGCGTCTCCACTGGCTTTTCAACTAAAGTTAGCAGCATGCCTACCAGTGAATCAGCTATATCATTCACAAGGACAGATTGTATTCCTGGAGCTAAGAGTTTGTCCAGTACTCCTACCAAAAATTCTCCACTCTTCTCTGGACACTCTAGCCTTACTTTACATAATTGAGTGATTTTGTCTCGCCACCAATTCCTGTTATCAGTACCTTTTCTGGCAGTAGTCCTTCAGGAGTACATATCTCCTCATCCTTCATCATCACAGACTGAGAGGATCCTGTGACCCTTAATATTGTAAACTCTTTCCCTGTTACTCCTGGCCCATGAGAATAAACTTTACCTTGTAGGTATATTTTTTAAGCAGATCTGGCACTTCCTCCTTAACCAACCTCTGATCAGCTTGTGCACTCTGATGCAGTTTTCGAGCTTCCACTGTGCTTCCTGTTACCACTCCAACAAGGCTTCCAGGTTTATCCTGCCTTCCCATGTCTGATTTTTCCTGTGCTTTTCCTAGCCCACCGACGCTGTGATTTTGTGTGGCCCACTTTATTACAATGAAAGCACCAGCGCTTTATAACTTCTTTGTCCCCCGTATGGGTTTCCTTTTAAACTGTGGTAAGGTCTCCTTATGATCTTCACTGAGATCTACCTTTCCCTCTCCATATGAAGACTTCTCTTTCCCCCAACTTCTATCTCTCATGGATTGAAATTGATTCGGGAAGTCAACTCATAGTCATCAGTCACTTCAGCTGCTAACCTTGCCGTTTTAACTCTATTCTTCCTCACTAAGCCTACCTTCAGCCTTCATCTCCAGCCTATTAAGCTTTCACTTTTTAAGTGTCAATTTCTGAAATTCAAACTCTCTCTCTCTCTTTTTCTTTCTCTTTTGCTGGAGCCCTTCAATCATTTTCTTCTGATTTTTAGCATAACTCAAACTGTTTCATCCCTGCTGCCCTTTCCTTCTCTCTCACCTCTAACTCAAGCTGCTTTATTTGCAATTCAATCCTTGCCATTTCTACAGAGCCTGAGGCATTTCCAGCAAATTTAAATACTGAACTACTGCTGAAATTATCTCATCTCTCCTCACATTAGGAGGTAAATTCAACCCCAGCTTGTCTATTAATTCCTTCAGCTTATTTGCCTTTTGCAAAACCCCCAGTGTCACATCTTCCACCTCCAGAAACTCCTTAGTGACTGAAAGAGCAATTGCTATCTGAGCTATGTTTAAAACATCAAAGCAACACCTGAAATAAAAGACACTAACACCCACCACTCGCTGTTTAAATCCTAGACGAGCCCCAAATCTGTTATGGGCTAGCCAGACCCCTCAAAACATTTTAAAGCCCAGACTATAACTTTGCTATTTGTTTAGCGAGGTGTATGGTGGATATTCCCTGAGTGAATTAGCTAGGTCAACTGCCAAGTTTTAAACAAACAATGTTTATTTACCAACATTACAGCTTTAAACACAACAAACAGAAAATAGAATGCCCAATATCTTATCCTATCCAAACCCGACTTAATTATGCTGTTCCAAAAACACGCACATCCCTTAGCACAAACAGCAAAACATGGCACAGACAACTTACAGTTTGTAAGGAGAGAGAGAAAGAATTCTTGTTTGAGAAAGAATTTTCTTGCTGTGGAGGAATCACAACAACGGTTTATTTGATTGGTTCCTAGGTTAGAAATACTGATATATGAGGAGAGATTTAGTTGGTTTGGAAGGATGGTAGCATCCGTGGAAATCACATAGAAACCTATCAAATTCTAGCAAGACTAGGTAGGGTAGATGCTGGAAGGATATTCTGGATGGAGGGAGAGTCCAGAACCAGGGGCCAGAGCCTAAGGATTAGGATTAAACCATTTAGCTCTGAGATGAGGTTCTGTTCGCTGAGCTGTGAATTCGTGTTGCAGACGTTTTGTCCCCTGTCTAGGTGACATCCTCAGTGCTTGGGAGCCTCCTGTGACGCGCTTCTGTGATCTTTCCTTCGGCATTTGTAGCGGTTTGAATCTGCCACTTCTGGTTGTCAGTTCCAGCTGTCAATTGCAGTGGTTGGTATATTGGATCCAGGTCGATTAGTCAAAAACGGATACCCACGCAATTTCATCAACAGATGCCTAAGGGAAAGACAACGGAACGAGGACATGCCGCAACTCAAAGGACTAGCCACACTACTAAACATCAAGAGCATTTCCGAACTGACAGCCAGACTACTGCGACCACTAGGACTCATAACAGCACACAAACCAACTCTCAGACAACAACTCACCAGAACGAAGGACCCGATACCCAGCATGAGCAAAACCAATGTAGTGTACTAAATCCCATGCAAGGACTGCACAAAACACTACCTAGGATAAACAGGAAGACAGCTAATGATCCATATCCATGAACACCAACTAGCCATGAAACGACACGACCAGCTATCCTTAGTAGCCACGCACGCAGATGACAAGCAACATGAATTCGACTGGGACAACACTACTATTATAGGACAAACCAAACAGAGAACAGCCAGGGAATTCCTAGAGGCATGGCACTCATCCACAAATTCAATCAATAAGCACATCGACCTGGACCCAATATACCAACCACTGCAACGGACAGCTGGAACTGACAACCGGAAGCGGCAGATTCAAACCACTACAAATGCCGGAGGAAAGATCACAGAAGCGCTTCACAGGAGGCTACCAAGCACTGAGGATGTCACCTAGACAGGGGACGAAACGTCTGCAACACAAATTCCCAGCTCGGCGAACAGAACCACTACAAGAACCACAACAACGAGCACCTGAGCTACAAATCTTCTCACAAACTTTGAGAAGAAATTTCTTCACTTGCATAGTACTGAGCCTGTGGAATTTACTACACTGAAAACAAACAAGGCCAAAACATTTGAATGATTTTAAGAAGGATTGGAATAAAGCACTCAGTGGTCCGCCTGGTGGATCAAAGGATAGAGGAAAAATGTGGGAGTAGGCTATTGAGTTGGACAATCAGCCATGGACATAACGAATGACAGAGCAGAATGAACGGGTCAAAAAGCCAGCTCCTGTTCCTATTTTCTATGTTTTTATGTCATATATTTGTAAAACCAATCATTGCCAGAGAATGGTTTGTGATAGAGTGCAGGCTCCAGTCTTTCTTTCTATTTGGGTTTCAGGGCTTGTTCAGTTAATAGCAGTTAAGGCTGAGCTACTCAAGAAGAGGCACCTGTCTTAATAACAGACATATTTTAATCTATGTCAGCTATAGGCAAATTACATTGCCTAATTGGACATTGTTCCTAAAGTTACTAAAGGGGTTCTGAGGAAGGGTCATTGGACACGAATGTTAACTTTGCTTTCCCTCCACAGATACTGCCTGACCAGCTGAGTTTCTCCAGCAATTTATAATTCTGTTTTCCAGCATCTTTGGTTCTTTGGCTTTAATTTGCTAAAGTCATTAGAAGCTGGCATTAACATGACTGGTCCCATTGGGGTCAGGAGCTAGACTCTTCATTTCTCCATCCAAGATCAAGTGCATCATCAGGTTGGGTGTAGCCTAATGCTGGCCCAATATTAACCCTTTCAGAACCACAACTTTATACTGCTCACCCAGAAATAGGCACCTCTCAGGAATGAGGAACAAGATCTCCATTACAACTATTCAATTCATACAGGTCCATTCCTACTCAACAGATTCAATGGAAATCTCTCCTGGGTGTCTCATGGTGCCATCATGAATGCCTTTTGCCTCATTTCCAATCTCTTTTCTGCCTCGTCTCATTCAAACACAAATTTATCATTTCTTATTTTTCTGAAAGTTTCCAGCATTGGTTATTATATATTAATAATCCAAAAGCATGAAGCCTGATGTAACCACTTTATCATAATCTTAGGAATTTGTTTATTTTACAGCAATCTGCACTCTGCTGGAATGAAAATGAAAATGAATGGCTATACTTTAAGGAAGCATATTAATCCTAATTCATTTCCTGCAGCTGTACCTGTATAGTTGGCTTCAATATGATTGGGAAGTATCTTAACCATTAATAACCATAAATCATTTCTTTATACTGTAATCATTAAACATGTCTTTTCTTTAAAATATCACACCGCAAATCAAATTGTAGAAATTAATTTCAGAGCACGAGTGAAATTACGAGTTGCATTTTTGTCAATATTAAAATTAAGAAATTGATTTTTCTTATGTACAGGAGTCAGGAGTAATGAGAGCTCAAAGAATTGATACAGAGATGAATTATCCAGTGAATCGTATTTGGCTGGGCTAAGATGATTTAGTGTGTCTAAAATGAACAAACGTGGTCCAGATTTTAGATTATAAACTATGTCTGAGTTTTATTTAAAGCCTAGTATTTGGAATGGGGAAAGGATTGGTGTTTAAGTCTGCAATGATGTAATAAATTTTATACTGACTTACCGCTAATCTGAAAATTGACAGTAATATTGAGTTAGGCAACGCTAACATGTTTTCTGGTGCACGTTTAACTCAGCATAAATATCTTGGAAAGTATAGGAAATGTTAACTGAGCTAATTATTAGTGCTTTCATGCACAAATTCTGTTGATTAAGGATTGTTTCTTTAGACTGGAAAATTGTCACTCAACTATCTAACTGCGTGATCGAAACCAGGGAATTGTAGTTAGTCTAACATCTGGTGCTAGAAATCGCTCAAATCTAAATTTCCCGGCAAGGTGACTGAACATCTTGAAAATGTTAAGTTGATCAGAGGCTGCCAACATGGATCTGTAAAAAGGTACGGTTATGGCTGGTAGGTGTGACTGGATTTCTTTTCAAGAAGTGAACACAGTAATTGATAGAGGAATGTGTTTGGATATTGTTCATTTGCATGTCTTGATATTTTTTTAAAGTCGTTCATAAAAGTCCACTCAATGAAGCTGAAGCTCATACAAATGAAGGTAAATTATTGACCCAATTAGGAACTTGTCTGAGCAAGAGACAGAGTACAAAAAACGAGCAATTACTCCAACTGGGAACAAGTGAGCGTTGATGTCCCACCCAACTCTGTGTAGAGGCCTCAATTACTAATTGTATTCATTAATGACTTCAATGATGGAATAGAAAGCCACACACTCAAATCTGCTGAAATTACCAAGTTAGACAATATGTAAGAAATCTAAAAGGAAACATAGACATTTAATGAAATACTAATAGATTACATATGTGAGAAATACTGCACCAAATGGAATTTGGTATAGCGAAATGTGGGATTATCCACTTCAGACTTAAAAAAGGATAGAATTGGGCACTTGCAAAATTAAGAAGAGCTGCAAACCATTGAGCTCCATCAAGTTCCAGATACACAAGTCATAATCATTTTATATGCAAGTACAGGAAATAATCAAAAGGCTAATGGATAGTTGCCCTTTACATTGAAAGGAATAGAATATGAAAGAGAGCAAAAAGTATGTTTCAAGTATAGAAGCCCTGGTTAAACCATGCCTAGTTACTGTGAGTAGTTCTGGATATTGCTTCTCCCGAACGATATATTGGCCTTGGAGGGAGTACAGCTTAAATTTATTGGAATGCTACTTGGGATTCAAGGGATATCCCGCAAGGAGAAGATAAACAAATTAGTGTTGTATTCCATAGAATTAAGCAGGCTAAGACATGGTAAAGACCATATCATTTTATCTTCCACATTTTAGAATAAGGATGAAGAACTTTTTTAAGGTGAAAGCATGTGGAAGGAACTCCTGCAGTTTTAAAAAAAAGTTACTGAAACTCATTGCATGTGGTGGTTACACTGCTACTGTGTTCAAACAGTGAGCCAATAGTAGATGGCCCAGCTGTAGGCGGCCTGCACAGAATGCGATGTGGCCGGTAACAAATAGCTGAATGGCTTATGTAATGGTGACCAGTCATGGATGCTAAAGATCAACAACCTAACAACAAGTCTGAATTATTCCTGAGTTGCTGAAAAACTTGTGGGGACAAATGATAGTGTGAGAAGCCACTGGACTGCTGGAAAAAAACAGGAGGGGATATGTGTGTGTGTGTGTGTGTGTGTGTGTGTGTGTGTATGTCTGCAGTAATAATATCTAAGTCTGAAGAAAGCCAGTTTCTCTTTCCCACCAGTTCTTGTAAACTGTTGCCTATAACCAGTAACTAAAATGGTTAGTTAGTGTACCATTACTCTGGGTCTTCTGGAAAAGAGTGAAGAAGCTGGAGAAAGAAGATTGAAGAAAGTAAAGTCCTGGCAAGCAAAAGGATAATCTCATTGAACCTTGTGGATTAGTACCATTGAATTGTGGCTCACTTCCCCCACCACCCAATCTATAAAATGTATTTTGATTGGTTTGTCTGTCATTCTGTGTGTAGAGGTCTTGAAAGAGGGTTAGAGTTTCAATTTCTTTCTGTGGTTTGGCTGCCTTGCTGCAGTGTGTTCCATTGAGCCCAAAAGCAATACTGTCTGGAGTCCTCAACTCCTGGTAGGGACACCCATGATGGTAGGGTTGGTGAAGAAGAAGAACCAGACCACACACAATCCAAAACAATTCCTCAGCAATAGTCCATGTAGAAGGTACTCATGTGAGATCGAGGGGTTCGATAGTGGATGAAGACAACAGCAAGAGGGAGTGCCTCAGTTTCTGAGGTTTCCTTGCCACTGCACTACATCTACCTACTGTCAAGAACCATGTGTCTGCTTATGCAACAGCTTTTCCACATTAATAGATGTCCCATACAAGACTTCTACCTGATTACCAACAACAATTTTAATTAGTAAAGCCATGAGTTGATAGTTCATAGCTGTTTACTTATGTTTAGAATTCACTCCTTTGTAATAAACAGTGCTTCATGTTAACTATAAGAACTTGTTCAGTGTTTTCCTCTAACTTGATTCCAAATAACATGTAAATAGGAGATTTCAAAGAATTCAATCAGATTATTAACTTTTGTGGCAACCTGGAAGTAGTGGGCTTGAGAATCAACACTTTTGCAAGTAGGCTGTAATTTCATGATTTGAGCGAGGGTTAAGGTTTTAAGCCTAACTGGCAGGATAGATCAAGAGACATTATTCTCATCCTTTGGGAAGTGTAGAATCAGGGCCATAGTCCATAACATCAGAGCCAGAGCTTCAACAAATTAAAGTAGAAAGTATTTCTTCATGCGAAGGGTGGGTGAAATTCATATCTCTCTTGCATGAAGGCCAGTTGTTGCCAGGGTTGGTTAGCTCTGATGGGTGACCAGCTAGCTTGTGATGCAAAGTGATGATGCTAACAGTGTGGGCTCAATTCCTGCACTGGCTGATATTACCATGAAGGATTCTCCTTCTCAAGCTCCCCTCTCACCTGAGGTGTAGTGACCCTCAGGTTTAACCACCAACAGTTGTCTCTCTCTGATGAGAGACCATTCCTCTGGAACTTTGACTTTATGTTAAATTTTATAACTGGGACTGATAGATTTTTGTTAAGCAAGATCTTTAAGGAGATGAGGCAAAGTGAGTGTATGAACCCAGGTTGCAAATCGATGATGGTCTTACTAAAAGGTGGAATAGATTCAAAGAGTTAAATTGCCTACAGGTCATTCTGCTATAACGCACATTTCATCAGTGTGAATTGACTATAACATTATTGACGAATTGTGAATGTTGTTTGGATAATGCAAAATTTCGACTAGGCCGGTACAGTAACTTTCTTTTGGCAATCTTCTATAGCACAATTTTCTATGGCAATTTTATATAGCGCAAGGCTGCAGAGAAACACAATTATCGTATTTCAGTTCCTATGTTCCTATGTTCCAGTAAAGGACTTCATTAGATGCGATGGTTTCTGATTAATTTAAAGCACCTCATCAAGATAAAAGGTGCTTATCCCTCCAACTCTATTTTGATTTACTCCCTACTCTCCCCTTTCACTTTCTCCAGGTAAGGATCACCTCTACTGGGCTTTGCTTGTTACCGGTTTGCTGACCACATGGGTGTTTTTCCTACTGGTGAAAATATTGAATCAAGTTTGTTTTTGCACATGGTGCCTTAACAAAAAAAAGAAAAAAATGAAGAAAGATGCTTATCTCTCCAACTCTATTTTGAGTAGTCCCCTCTTTGTCTCTCTACTCCCCCTCTTCGCATAGTTCACGTAAGCATTACCTTTCTCAGGCTTTAACTGTTGATGTTTCACTAGCCACCTGGGTGCTTTCCTGGTGGTGGAAAATATCGAAGAAAGTTTTAGCACTTTAATATTCTTTTACTTAAAAAAAACAGGATATAAAGTGTTTATCATGAAAATTAACAGCCAGTTATTGGGAAGTATCTTTGTGGGTTTAAATTAAACATAAAAACAGACCATTGTTGTAGTGTCTTCACAGTTTCCACAATAAGAATTTTCTGGTATTTGTCTCCTCTGCCAATTTGTGGTATTGGGCAAGTGTTGGGTGCTGTCACTAGTGCTCCTTTTTTGCAGGCCTATATAGTAATTACAGTAGAGGATACACCAATGTAGAGAATTTCCTGAACGGGCTTTGTTCTTTGATAAAAAGGAAGATTTACTGTGTTATAGCAGTAAATACAACAACATTTGTTCAGATGTAATTATTAGGGCCTTAGGAAAACTGGTACATGTGCTCCCTTTGAAAGCAAGAGTTGAGCTCCTTGTGTCTGCCCAGAGACAGTTTGTGGCCGTAGTATATGGGTAGACCTAAAATAACATGAACATTTTTGCCTTCAGAACATTCACCTCATACAACAACTGTAACTATGTGTAATATTTATAAGTCAGGTTACAAAGGGCCCTTGCATGGACTGTTAACATCCTCTCACTGGAAAGACACCAAACGCTTTGGAAAATATTCAAATAGATAATTTCAGGTCCTGAAGCTCTCAATTATGATGAAAAGCTCACCAAAGTTAAAAGGAGAGTGGAATTGTCCCAGTCCTGAATGACATCAGCATGTTGAGTAATTTTGCAAAATACAGAAAAATCAGAAAATTTGATTTTTGATGTCGTGAAAAAATGCCCAATTATGAAACTAAGCTTTGAATGTGGAACCGATAACCTCACTGATGAATGATGGAAGGTCCATTCTTATGCATTTGTGTTCAGTTAGTACCTAATCACACCTCATTGATATGCAGTTTCCCAGTCTCCCACAAACCAGATAGAAACGAGACAGTTCCTGACATGAAAGTCAGAGGTACCTGGTGACTCCAAATCATTGCTTGCTCCTCTGGGCCTCCATTTTGGCCGTCAATTCCCCAGCTGTCCACATCCCCTGTCTAAGGAGTTAGGCATCAGCACCAGCCTCAGGAATTTCTTCATTCCTGATAAAGGACTATGCCCGAAATGTCAACTGTCCTGCTCCTTGAATGCCGCCTGACCTGCTGTGAATTTCCAACACCACACTTCTTGAATTTGTCATGGTTGTCAGTAGTGATCGGTCAAGACAGTGGTCATGTTAACTCTACGGCACACTTCTATGTCAACCATACATTAATTCCAGCTTATACAGTACAGGTTCAAGACATCTGTAATCATCGTGCTCTGCAAGCAAAATGAATGCAGTGACCAATCATGTGGAATAGAAATCCTGGCAAATACAATCCTGACCAAGTAATTGGTCATTACAAATTGATCATAGTCATTATTGTGAAGCAGGGTTCCTTAAAATGTCTCAGCTACAAGCCATAATTTTCGAAGACAAAGACAATCCAAGGTGTCAGTCAGCACAAGGCATCAGAATTGATTTCCTCTCCCAGTGAAGTTTCAGTATTCATCTACGTGCACTTTGATGTAATGCAGCTTTTCTGAGGTGATGTGGGGGTGGGGGTGGGGCTGACTGTGTCAGCTGAAGTTCCCTTTAGGGCATCGAGGTGGTACAGGAAGTCCAGAGTCTATTTCCCTCGATGGGATTTTCTCCAGACGATTGAGGCACAGTGGACTGCACGGGGCAGAGTTTCCATGTCAGAACGCAGCAGATTTCATCACCAGGTTCCATTCCAAAGATGTCCAGGTTATCGATGACCATCAGTACCTCATCTTAGAACTTTCTACTAGGTACCCTGGGAGCTTACAAGTTAGCAACAACACTGAGAACTCTCATATTCCTGCTTCGTTTCAAGGCTTGGATTTCTTGGAAGAGTGTATCCTCCACAGTCCTGGCTGATGGCTCTGTTACACAATCCCCTGCTGGTGTGTGAGTTTAGAGACAGTGCATTCTTCAACTAGAGCCATCATGGAACAGATGATAGTCCTGCTGAATAGGAGGTTCTGATTCTTGGATCATTCTGGGACAGAACTGCAGTACACTCCAGAGAGAGCTTGTTGCATAATCTTCGCAAGATATACTCTGTACAACTGGAACCGGCAAAGAGGGTAAATAATGGACACTGAAGATCTTGGAAAGCAGGAAAGGTTTTCCGAGGAAGGAATTATGGACACTGAACTAAACAAACATCACCTTCCGTCTGATTGAGTATTACAGCATCGAGATCAGCAAGACAAACATCCGATTCCAACAATGTGAGCTGTTTTTGAGGATGCAACCAAAAAACATTGATGAGGGCAGAGCAGTAGATGTTGTCTACATGGACTTCAGTAAAGCCTATGACAAGGTTCAGCTTGGTAGACTGGTTAGTAAAGTTAGAATCTAAATGTACGACACTGGATCAGCACAGCCGGTCAGGCAGCTTCTGAAGAGCAGAAGAGTTGATGTTTCGAGCATAAACTCTTCATCAGGAATGTGGAGGAGGCCCAAGGGGGCTGAGATATAAATGGGAGGAGGGTGGGGCTGGGGGAAGGGTGCGAGGAATACGACAGGTAGATGAAGTCGGGGGTTGGAGCGGATAGGTGGGAAAGAAGATGGACAGGCAGGACAGTTCAAGACAGAGGCAAACACACACCAAACAACCCCACCGCCCTGTGACTAAACACTTCACCTCCTTCTTCCATTCCGCCAAGAACATACAAGTCCTGGGCCTCCTCCACCACCAAACCCTAACTACCCAACGACTACAGGAAGAATACTTTATCTTCCGCACTGGGACCTTCCAACCACACAGCATCAATGTCGATTTCACCAGTTTCCTCATCTCCCCTCCCCCCCCTACTTTGCCCCAATCCAACCCTCCAAAATGGCACTGTCCTCTTGAACTGACCTACCTGTCCATCTTCCTTCCCACCTATTTGCTCCAATCCCACTTTCATCTACTTATCGCATTCCTAGCAACATTCCCCCCAGCCCCACCTCCTCCCATTTATCTCTCAGCCCCCTTGCACACCTTTCCACATTCCTCATGAAGAGTTTAAGCTCAAAACATCGACCTACCTGCTCCTGACCTGCTGTGCTTTTCCAGCACCATACTTTTAGACTCTGATCTCCAGCATCTGCAGTCCTTATTCTCTCCTAATTAGTAAAGGTAGATCCCAGGGACAGCTTGTCAATTGGGTACAAAATTAGCTTGCTAGTAGGAGACAAAGGGTGGTGGTGGAGGGTTGTTTTTCAGACTGGAGGCTGAAATGACTCCACAGAGGCCAGCCTCCCATCATCAAGTCACCCTTTATTTCCATGTGGAAAGTCCTTGGCACTGAGCCAGCTTCGTAGAGCTAGCTCTCAGAGTAAACAGAACCCCATACACTCCTGTTGTTTTTCTTTTTTCTTTTTTCTTTTTTTTCCTCTGTGCCCACACTACCACCTAACAGCAGTCGTACTTAATTTGCGTGTGCAGGTGTCAGACACAGTGAAGAACAACAAGTCTGTAAATCTTTATTTATATTCCATCACCAGGAAGAAGGGAGACACTCCTGTTTACATCTGTCAGCCAGGGTTCCCTGATTGGACCAGATTAACATCCACAATCAGGGCACACATATTCTATGAGGTCAAATTGACTGATCTCATTACAATCACTGCACAGACCTGTGACCAGTGATGTTCCACAGGATCGGTGCTGGGTACACTATTGTTTGACATCTATATAAACTGTTTGGATAAGATTTAAGGAGAATTGGTCCAAAAGTTTGCAGATGACACTAAAATTGGTGGGATAGTTGACAGTGAAGAAGGTTATCTAAGATTACAAATTAATCTTGAATTTTGGGCCAATGAGCTGAGGAGTGGCAGATGGAGTTTAATTTGGACAAATGCGAGATATTGCATTTTGATAAAGCAAACAGGGCAGGACTTATATAGTTTATGGTAGGGCCTTGGGCAGCATTGTTGAACAGAGAGACCTAGGGGTTCAGGTACATAACTCATTGAAAGTTGCATGACAGGTAGACTGGTGATTAAGAAAGCATTTAGCATGCTTGCCTTCATTGCTCAGACCATTGAGATTATGAGTTGGATCATCATGTTGTGGTGGTACAGGATGTTGGTGAGGCCTCTTCTGGAGTACTGCATATACTTCTGGTCACCCTGCTATTATTATATTATTAAATTCAAGAGGGTTCGGAAAACATTTGGAAGAGGTTCGGGGAATATTTCAGGGACTGGGAGGTTTGAATTACAAGATGAGCCTGGAATCCAGGCCGGGACATCTTTCACTGGAGGGCAGAAGGTTGAGGGTTAAATTTTATAGATCTTTATAAAATCATGAGTGGCATAGATGAGGTGAATAGCAAAGGCTTTTTCCCTAGGGTGAGAGAGGGTTCAAAACTAGGGGGCATATTTTAAGGTGAGAGGAGAAAGGTTTAAAAGAGACACAGAGGGCAACATTTTCACTCAGAGGGTCATTCATATGTAGAATGAACTGCCAGAGGAAGTGGTAGATGCAGGTACAATGATATTTGAAAGAAGTTTGGACAAGTAGATAAATAAGAAAGGTTTAGAGGGATATGGGCCAAATGCAGGCACGTAGACTGGTTTAATTTGGGAAACTTGGACATGGATGAGTTGGACCAAAGGGTCTGTTTCTATAATGTATGACTCTATGACTCATTGACTGCAAATTCGTCAGTTCTCAAAAGCAAAATGGCCCTTGTTGGTTCCCAGAAGCACACACAGTGTTTCTTTGTCTGTAATGTTGAATAAAAGTGTTCAATTGTTTGAAGGCTTCCCAACATGTAATGCTCCCACAATGAAGAATAAAATGATGTTATAATGCTCTGGGAGAAAAAATAGCACTCCTTTAGATAGGGTTCCAACATCAGCTGATGCTGAGAATAGGGGACTGTGTTGCTTGATTATTTTTAGCTGCAGTTTCAAGAACAGTCAAACAGACAGGTGATAATTTAAAACAGCAATTCATTTACAAAGATGAATTTGTATTTGGAATGAAATGACACCCATGCTACCTAAATACCCTCAGAAGCTTTTCCGTTTCATTCTCTAGGTCACAATGAGGGACAGTCCCTCGTGGTCAGCACTTGAACTGGTGCATGAGTGGGATTCAAATACGGTGCTGATGCTGGAATAATGCCATCATTTCGAAGCACATGATAGTCCAAGTGGGGCACCACAATGATGTGATGCACAGCTATTGAGACAAGCTATGGTAATGGATTGGGAGAACATGTTAAAGCTCACTGAGAGAAATCTCTCTATGAAACTCTCCAAGATTGACACTTAGCTGCTATTTCAGTAAAATCCACTTTGGGGTGGGGTTTGTGGAATTGGGTGGTGGAGTGGTGCGTTCAATGCAATTGAATTTATAGATGCTTTTCCATAAATCTTCAAGGCATTTGAGAGCTTTTTATTGTGACTTTTGTAACTGATTGCAAGGTGAAATCTTGCATGAAAATTCCTGAGCCGATTATGATATAATTTTCTATCTATGTCAATCTATCGATGTCTGTGATTCCAGAATTTTGCATCTCTCCAACTTCACAAATCTAATTCAATCCTTGCAATTTTCCTCAGCATCATTAACTGCACCCTCAGTCATAACAATTAGGGTCATAATTATTTTCTCATTGACAATTGTCACTCCAATTAATTTTCCAAAGGCTTTGAACATTAAATTTCCAAGTAACTTCACCCTATCAACTTACATCCAAATCAGGGCCTTTGCCAAAAAATAACTAACCTTTCAATTGAAAACTGACTATTTCATTCTAATGGAAATTTAATTAGAAAAATCTAACTTACTTTAGCACACAGAGGAAATTAAAAGGAAACATAAGAAAATCCATCCTGTGTATATGGCCTAGATAGGTTGGCATGACTTAAAAACACCAACCACTAGTATTTTGCTTTGTTTTTGATCAAATAACAGCGCACAGACTGTGAATCATATTGAAAGCAGCGACACAGGTGCTGTTTAAATAATGTGAGATGTCTATTGGGCTGTCACTTTCATTAGAAGTCTAGAACAAATTAGGGTATAATTAAGTTAATTTATCTCAAGCTTCATTGTGCAAAGCTAGTTTAGTAAATCAGAGATGCATAAGATTAAAATTCTTTGCAAAACAGCAGAGTTCAGATTAAATGCTTTCAAATTTATTTCTAAATGTCGATGAAAATCACTCAGTCAATGAGATCTGCTGATGAAAAAAAGTAAGTAAAGCAGAAAATGCATAGTGATCACCAAGTGTTAAAGAGTCACATTAATTATGAAAGAATGATTATCCCATTGGATTAATCTGACCTACATATTATTGCAGTGTGGGTCCCTCATAATGGTTAGCACAAACGTGAACACCACACTGGTCCATCCAATTAACAGGGAGATTATTTATGTTTCTTGGCAGTTCGTAACAAATTCCCTAGCTCTTTTATGCTCTTCATTATCTTTGAGGATAGCTTTAGTGATGTGTTTGCCCACAAAGTAATTATTGTTGAATATTTCTGTCATACCCTTAATGCAAAATCTTCATCCTGCTAATACAAAATTTCGAATGGAATGGTAAAAGTCATGAGATGAAATATATAATGAGACAATAGTGATAATTATTTGCGCTCCACTAATGAAGGCTACTATCAGGTCCAAAGTTAAAAATCACACAACACCAGGTTATAGCCCAACAAGTTTATTTGGAAGCACTCGCTTTCGAAGCACTGCTCCTTCATTGGGTGGTTGTGGTGAATAAGATTGTAAGACACAGAATTTATAGCAAAAGTTTACTGTGCGATGTAACTGAAATTATATATTGAGAAAAGACCTGGATTGTTTAAGTCTTTCATCTTTTAGAATGAACACATTGGTTTCAGTTCTTTCATATGTAAATCGCAAAACTTTTTTTAAAAGTTACATTCTCAAGTGAACTTTAACAATTGGTGTCATGTCAGCCCAGATAATGTATTGAAGGTATGAGCTTCCCTGTATGAAGTTGTCCGTGCCACAATGGTCAGACGGATTCTAATCTAAAAAACAGATTTACAGAATCTGACATGGATTCATCCAGTTTTTGAGCGGAGTAAAATGAAATTCTGCAAGTACAAATTCACTCCACAAACTTTTATGTGTATGTGTGCACATGGGTGTGTGTGGGAGGTGTAGGGCGGTATGAGTGTCTGTGAGAGAGTGTGTGTATATGTGTGAGTGCGAATGTAACAGGGTATAAGTCTGTGAAAGGATGTGTATGGAAGTGTATGTGTGACCGTATGAGAGAGGATCTGCATGACTGTGTGTGTGTGTGTGTGTGTGTGTGTGTGTGTGTTGCAGTAGGTCACCTGTAGTGTAACATGAACCCAAGGTCTCGGTTGAGGCCATTCCCATGGGTACTGAACTTGGCTAGCAGCCTCTGCTTGGCCACTTTTCATTGTTGCCTGTTCCTAAATCTGCCTTGGTGGATGGTCATCCAAGGTCGAATGTCCCAGAGTAAAAAGTGAGGTCTGCAGATGCTGGAGATCAGAGCTGAAAATGTGTTGCTGGTTAAAGTACAGCAGGTTAGGCAGCATTCAAGGAACAGGAAATTCGACGTTTCGGGCCAGAGCCCTTCATCCTGATGAAGGGCTCTGGCCCGAAACGTCGAATGTCCCGGACCACTGAAGTGTTCTCCGACTGGGAGGGAACACTCCTGTCTGTTGATTGTTGTGCGGTGTCCATTCATCCATTGCTGTAGCCTCTGCTTGATCTCACCATGCCTCAGGGCATCCTTGCCTGCAGCATTATGAGATAGACAGGTCTCTTATCAATATATATCAGTTACATTGCACTGTAAACTTTTGCTATAAATTCTGTGTCTTACAATCTTATCTTCCACAACCAAGGAGCAGCACTCTGAAAGCCAGTGCTTCCAAATAAGTCTGTTGGACTATAACCTGGTGTGGTGTGATTTTTAACTTTGTACATGCCAGTCCAACACAGGCATCTTCAAATCATGACTATCAGGTCCAACATCCCGAATGACATTTTCTTACAATGTGACTTGTGAGTAATGTATTTACTGTGTATCAGTGAGTGTTAATATTTGAGGAGACATTGTCAATGAAATTAATTAATAAGTAAATTAATTAATAAAACATTCAAAATTATATAGAACTAAAATGCACAAAATCTGATTACTCTGTGTAATTTCCTTACTGTCTTACAATATAAATGTTATTTCCAGGGAGTGCAAACCATCTGATTCAGAAATGATGATCGTAGTTGAATCCAGTCTGTAAGTTGGATTCCTAGTATTTGCTCATTTCTAACTGAGAGCTTTATAGTGAATGGAAGTGGCTGGTTTGGAAATGGTGATTGATTTGAATGATCATCACTGTCACTTGCTGACTGGATTAAGTCCACTTTCACACAGTGAACAATAGTCTGGTTCACTTCCTGCTTTCTTGATCTTTTTTCAATTTAATACTTAAACCAGGATTGATTTTCTTTGCCTTGCTCATAACTGAATTGTGATGCCTGAATGGTGTGATCTATGGAAGATGGTGTTTAGAAAAATAATTCCTTCATCCTTCATCAGTAATAGTTAGATGTACTCACACTATTCTTATAAAAGAACAGAGATACTTACAGGAGTAGACCATTCAGCCCCTCAAGCCTGTTCTGCCATTCAATGAGAACTAAGTTGACTGTTGCCAAACTCCTAACTCTGCTTTTGACCCATATCCCTTCATACATTTGCTTCACAAAAATTTATCTCAGATTGAAATTAACAACTGCTCCTGCTTCCGCTGTCATTTGTGGAAGAGGATTTCACAAACTTAACAATCTTTGGGAACAACTAATTAGATATTCTAATTATGTTGTCTTTAAATGTTGCTTGAATTATTTCAACATTAAGATAATATTCTAGAGATAACTATTATAATAGTTACTTGTGTACTCAGTACATCAAACCGCATTCAGAGATATGTTCTTACTGATGGAAAACGGAGAGTAGTATAGAGCTGGTTGAGGAGAAGTTGATTTTACAGATGAGCGTGTTTAATATGAAAAGGATAACAGAGAAGAAAATGTTTAAAATATTAAAAGTCAAGAAGAAATGAAAGAAGTTAGAAAAAATTTGAGGAGACATTGCAACAATGCCCTTAGTTCATTCATCCACATCATGAATGTATGACATGAATAGTTGTGGACCCAATACTGATCACTATGGAATTCCACTAGTCAGCAGCTGTTATCCTGAAAAAGACCCCTTTATCTCCACTCACTGCCTTCCGTATCTTGCCTCCAACACAATGCCTCTTATCTTAATTAGCAGCCTCCTGCCTGGTATGATTTGGAGATGCCGGTGTTGGACTGGGGTATACAAAGTTAAAAATCACACAACACCAGGTTATAGTCCAAAAGGTTTAATTGGGAGTACTAGCTTTCGGAGTGCTGCTCCTTCATCAGGTAGTTGTGATTATTTCAAAACTTTGGTCTGCGTGCCTGTGAGGAATGCAGAAATGTTGCTAGTTTTTAACAAGATTGAGTTTGTCAGATGTGTGAAGCCTGCTTCTTATACACAGTCATGTAATTACCAAAACAGCTAAGGGTTAGACTCGAAATCCAATGGTTTAGCAAAGACTTAACTTCTAATCAAGAACCCATGCTTTGTCAACCCACACACTGAGCCTCTATGCTATTCTGTCAGCTGTGCATATTTATTAGTTAAACACAGATAACATTTTGAGTATTTGCTCTCCCCGTTAATCATAATCAGGTTGAATCATAACAAATAGGACGACTGAAAGACCTGGGAATCATGTCTTATTGTAAGAACTGTTCAATGACCTGTATGTTTCACTGATTATCATGAGAGAGTGTTGACATATATTCTCCCCCAGCACTTTTGAATTGTATTCAAAGTTTCTGAAAGAATGCATCATTAGTAATAAAACAAGTATCCGTGTCTGTGGTTAACTCCGTTCCATACTTTCATTCTCAGCTGCACCTGGATGAAACATGGCCAGTTGGAGTTGTTGGCTTTGGAATTAGTTGGTATGAGTGGGATGCAGGTCCAAGTGTTGGTTCCAAATTTTTTCCAGCTCTAGACATTATTAGATTAGATTACTTACAGTGTGGAAACAGGCCCTTTGGCCCAACAAGTCCACACCGACTCGCCGAAGCGCAACCCACCCATACCCCTACATTTACCCCTTACCTAACACTAGGGGCAATTTAGCATGGCCCATTGACCTGACCCGCACATCTTTGGACTGTGGGAGGAAACCGGAGCACCCGGAGGAAACCCACGCAGACACGGGGAGAACGTGCAAACTCCACACAGTCAGTCGCCTGAGGCGGGAATTGAACCCAGGTCCCTGGCGCTGTGAGGCAGCAGTGCTAACCACTGTGCCACCGTGCCGCCCCGCTATCCTGCTTTGATTGGCATGACCAATACCAAGCACAGTATTTCCCAAGTTTTTTCCCACTATGACCCTATTTTGAGGCCTGCAAATTGTTGAGATCTCTCATTGAGGTCTATATGAGCTGGGGTGGGGGTAATGGGGAGATGCCTTTGAAAGTGGAGGTACATGGAATCCTGAGAGTGAGGAGTGAAGGCTGAGAGAGCTGTGGTTGCTGGGTTAGTGGGTGCTCATTTAAGCTTAGTCATGACTATTGCAACTCAGTGACCATTGCTGTCTCAGAGCTCACAACCTTAAATTCTCATAACACTTCCCCATTCAGGGACCTCAATCTGCAATTTGGGAATCTCTGCCCTGATGGAAATCAATATAAGCATTTGTCTGGTAGGGTGGGAAACTGAATATTGGGAACCCAGAGTTAACCAAACAGGTGAACTTGCTGGAATGTGAATGGGGCTAAATTTGTCATCTACTAAAACCTCAAGTCAAAGGTTATACTTCAATAGTACATATTGGAGTATTAGACACACAAAATGACTCACCATTTACAAACCCAATCAGATACTGACCTGAAACACTGTTAAATTAAGGAGACAGAAAATCAAACAAGAAGCATAAAGACCATACTGTTATCTGCATGTAATATTCAAATTTGTGCTCCCAAACAGCTCTACTCTCCCAGTTATACAATGTGAAAAATATCCACTATGATGTCAATGGATATAACAGTTTCCCCTTTGGATGCCAAAGGAAACTAATTCCAGTGCACAAAACTAATCCAGACACAAGGGCTCAGAGATCGAGAAACAAATCTCAAAACAGGTACAGAAATTTCAGAACGTTGGATGCACAGCCCAGACTATCACGGAAGTTAACCTCCCCACCGTGGACTCCATTTACATTTCTCGTTGCCACGGAAAGGCTGCTAACATCATCATAGACCCCTCCCACCCCAGTAATGGTCTCCTACAACCTCTTCCATCAGGGAAAAAATACAGAAGCGTGAACACACACACCAACAGGTTCAAGAACAGCTTCTTCCCTCCTGTTATCAGACTGCTGAATGCACATCTCTAATTTCAAATCTAATGTTGACCTTGCTTTTGTGCAATTCCTGTACGGTCATAACCTTATATGGCTCATTCCATCTAAATACCTAAGGATTTGTACATCCTTGTTTGCCATGATCTGCCTTTAACAAAACAGAAAATTAGCATGTGTGAAGCAACTTATGGTTCACAATACCCACACACCATGACATGATACTCCATTTTGTGTAATGCCCCTCTTGTCAAACTAACTCAATGGGCTTTACTTCTTGTTTGTAGTCTCTGTAACCACCCCAAGCCAAATCGTAAATGTTGCATTGCAACATATGCAAAACCCCTTCTTTTACACTTATCTCCCTTCTCTGAAGGAGTGTCATTGCCCAGGAAGTGGGGCTACCACATTATGGTTTGTTCAATCTAAATCAATGTTCTCCCATCATTATATCAATGTCTCGCTGGCAAAGTCTACTTCCTTTGACCTTCAGATGAAAGTTTCAAGGTTAGTCCCTGACAGCTACTGCGGTCTGACGATGGCCCCAGCAGTCTATTATAAAAAGAAGTGTGGAAATTATATGGTTCTCATCTTATCATTTAAGTTCACAGTTGGAAACCATAGAAATGAAATGATAACAGCTGTCTAATTCTCTTTCCTCTATGTAATTAATTCAAATTCTGATTGGCATTTATCAATGCAGGTATGAAAGCGAACATATTTTATACAGTCATAGAAGGTTGTAGAGATATGGAAAGTGATTTGGAATAGATCCATAACTCATATCTTTTAGTCTCTCCACTGCTTTAGTGAGTTCTTCTCTCTACCAATTATTTTCTTTGCATTAGTCCCCTGAATGCATTAACCCTTTGGTTGACTGGTGTTCTGCAGACACACGAACTCTCACCCAAGCAGCTAGTATTACAGCTGCCATTGGCACACTGTTGAACTTTGTTATGAGTGTCTAGCCTATTATTGCCATCTGTAGAACTGGTTTCAACTTATAACATCAAGACCATTATAGGAGCTGGAGTAGAACAGTCAGCCATCAGTCTGCCAATTCAATAAAATAATGGCTTATCTGATCATGGACTCGACTGTATTTTCCTGCTTGTCTCTCAAATTCATTGTAAATTAAAAACCTGTTTAGTTATCTTTGAATATTTTCAATGTCCTGACCTGTAGGGTACACAATTCCAAAGGTTAATGACCTTCAGAGAAAAGAAATTCCTGCCAGTCTCCATTTTAACTGGGAAACGCCTTATTCTGAAACTGTAGCCCCTGTTTCTAGATTCTCTATTGAGGGGGAACATCCCCTCAGCATCAAATCTGACAAAGCCACAGAGCCTTGCATGTTCCTATAAGACAGCTTTGCATTCTTCTAAACTCCTTTGAGCAGTGGCATAACCTATTCAATCTTTCTTCATCAGACAAACCATTTAGCCCAGCTGGCTGGATGGCTAGCTGACAATGCAGAGTGATGCCAGCAGCATGGGTTTAATTCCTGCACCAACTGAGGTTGCCATGAAGGAATTTCGTTCTCAACTTCTCCCCTTGCCTGAGGCGTGGAGACCCTCAGATCAAACCGCTAATAGACACCTCTCTCTATTAAGAGAGCAGTTAGGTAGGGCTATAGCAACTTTATCCCAAGCATCAACTGAATAAAATAATCTGAAGTACCTTCAACTCAGGTTTATCTCTCTTTTAATAGAGAGGCCAAAATTGTACTTAGTAATCTAGGTGCAGCCTCATTAATGTGCTGTATACTTGCATGTTCCATCTCACTTGCAATAAAGGGCAACATTTCATTTGCTCCCCAAATTAATCCCTATATCTGCTTGAGACTTTTGTCTGATTTACATATGCCACTCTCACTGTATTATAGAATTCTGCTATTCCTCTCCATTTAAATAATAGTTTGATTCCGTAGTCTTCCATTAGAACTCTTACCAACTTCTACAGATGCACAATTTAAAGCATACTGTCCGGGCCCATAACAACCTGGTATGACAACTGCTCTGCCCAGGGTCATAGGAAACTACAGAGGGTGGTATGCACTATCCAGGCCATTCCGGGAGCCAACCTTCCTTCCACAGACTCCATTTATACAGCTCACTGCCGCAGAATGGTTGCCAACATTATTAAAGACCCTTTACACCCCGGTAATGATTTCCTACAAACTCTTCTGTCAGGCAGAGGATACAGAAGCCTGAATATATTCACCAGAGACAGCTTCTTCCCAGCCATTATTAGACTATTGAATGGATTCTCTAGCATCAAATAATGCCGACCTTGCTAACATTGATCTCTCTTGTGTGCCTTGTGCAATGTGAGCTGTCTAAATCTTTTATTCTGTACATCCTTGCCTACTATGATCTGCCTGTACCACTTGTAAACAAAGCTTTTCACTGTACTTAGGTACGAGTGACAATAAATCAATCAATCAATTCTTACCAAAGAGAGAGCACAACCATTGAATAAATACAGCTGTCTTTGTAGGTGTTCACACAGTCAGCAGGCAATTTTGTCACTGGATGTAAATTATGTTTAAGTGAAAGATTCAAGAAAAAGAGAGACTTTAATGTTTGAGAGATCCTGGGGGCAAAGAACAGAATCCAGGAGAAGAAACTAGGAGGTGAGTCTTGATATAACCTGCTCCAGAGGTGGTTAGTAACGCTGCTGGACAAGTTGATTAGAAAATAGCTATAAAGACTGAGGGTGCAGATGAGTGTAATGTCAGCATGGAATGAAGAGAAGGAAGTTATTTTCCAAGAACTGCAGCTGTTCAAGAAAGCAGCTCAGTACCATCTTCACTGGAGAAGGAGCAGTAAAGGCTGAGAGGGTACCTGATAGAGACGTATACGATAATGGGGGCCATGGACAGGGTGACTGAAGAGCTGATCACAAGGGGGCATAATTTCAAAGTGAAAGGCATGAGGTTTAGAATGGGTTTTCACTCAGTGGTTGGTGATGTTCCAGAAGGCACTGCCTAGGAGGATGGTTGAGGTGGGAAACCTCATAACCTTTAATAAGTACTGGATGAGCACTTGAAGTGTCATAACTTTAAAGGTTATGAGCCAAATGCAGCAAAGTGGGATTAGATAAGATAGTTGTATATTTTTGACAGAACAGATTCGATGGGCAGAAGGACCTCTTTTGTACTGTCTGATCATGTCAGAAAGGTCAATGATAATACAAGTAGACTAACACTCATGCCTATACAAATGTCAGTATCTGTACCATTACAAACATTAGCCATATGGCTGTGAAAGCATTTGGGCATTATTACAAATGTGGTTCAGTTAGATATGATTTGGAGGTGCCGATGTTGGATTGGAGTGTACAAAGTTAAAAATCATACAACACCCGGTTATAGTCCAACAGGTTTATGTGGAAGCATTAGTTTGTGAATCATCTGATGAAGGAGCAGCACTCTGAAAGCTAGTGCTTCCAAATAAACCTATTGCACTATAACCAGGTGTAGTGTAATTTTTAATGCAGTTAGATGTCATCTGATCATACACACAGAAACTCAGGAAACTCAATGAATGTCCATGTGTCATGTATGAATAACAAAATCATTCAGTGCAACACTTTAGCTCGGTAAAATATTAAGTATCATCAGCAGAAGCTGCTGCTTCCAAAGAGTTTATTTCAAGAGCACAGCTTTTGATTTCCATCTGTTAATGTTAATAGATGTAAACCCTGGACTGCTCATGTGCCTACAAATTGCCAAGATACGCTGGATCATTCCATGGAGACCTGCACAGAAAGAAATCAGACAGTGAGAGCAGAAACTATAATGGAAACATTATCTTGAGGCTGGACATCAGCAAGGGCTTATTTCCGAAACACACTGGTTGATTGTTGCCATGATTTGGGTTTCATAAACTGAAGGTGAATGGAAATTTAATGGACCTTAATCAAATTGCTCAAATCAGAAAGAACCAACAACCTCCAATATTGAAATCTCCACGCAGCTGAACAAACTCAAATCAAAATAACCTGCTGTTCAATCTCAATGATGTTTGTTTGCAATTATGTTGTTGTTTGTGGTGTTTGGTGCCCTCTAGTAGTAAATCAATTCATTGCACCTTGATTTGGCATTTTATTATGTGTTAACGGAATATTGTATTCCATGGAAAACTGAGAATGGTCATTCAATATTATCTTATTTCATTGTTTTAAAGGATCAAAGGATTTAGTGTGCAGTATTAGTGTTTCTTCTTATTTTGGATGTGCAATTCTAAAAAAAAGTATAAAAATCACGTGAAACACACTTATGTAAGTGCATGATGGCCTTGAAACATTGAGATCTCAGTGCCAACGAACTTTGATGGGAAATCATTAAAGATCAGGCATCTTCAAAATTCAAACAGTATGGAAAATTGCAGAGAGGAATCTGCATGAAAAACCAGAGTCACTAATAACTAAATTTTAACTAATATTCTCACATCATTCACATTTTTAGACTGTAAAAGAACACTTTAAACACATCATTATCTGGTAGACCATGAAATCTATATTCGGAATACAAAAAAAGACATTGTCATTTAAAACAGGGAAGCTGTTGCCTTTCATGATTTGGGCTACATGAAACTTTCCCCTCCCCTATGCTCCCCCTCCCTCATACCCACACCCCGCCTCCCCCACCCCCCCACCCCAATCCCAACCCTGATCCTAGCAAAGTAGTGGTCTCCTTCCTAGCTGCCCTCTGATGTGACCTGGAAGCTATTCTGTTCAACGACAATTGGGGATGGGCAACAAATGCTGGTGTTTCCAGCAATACCCATGTTCTATGAAAAAAACAAAAACAAAGGTGCTCCGGCTTCCTCCCACAGTCCAAAAATGTGCAGGTCAGGTGAATTGGCCGTGCTAAATTGCCCATAGTGTTAGGTGAAGGGATAAATGTAGGGGAATGGGTCTGGGCAGGTTGCACTTTGGAGGGTTGGTGTGGACTTGTTGGGCCGAAGGGCCTGTTTCCACACTGTAACTAATCTAATCTAATCAAAAAAGCCATAAATCATAATTACCACAGACTAAATTGAGAACATGTCTAATAGGTCATTTGGAGTGTCAGTGACACCCAATCAGTTGTGCTTCAGTTCAGTTTTGTGCACTGATTTAACTAAATTCAGGAGCTGGATTCTCAACTGGTGTGTTTTTTTTTATCATCACCATGGAGTGAATTATTATCTCATGTTGAGGTCACATGACCAGCCAGAATTTTCACACTATTTTAATGAAAGAAATACTGAATTCACAGCACAATTTTAAGCTGATGTTCTAGAACATTGGCTCACATTGTATTCACTGTACTAGATTCAAAAAGGTCTGAAGTTAATTTATATTCTCCAAATAGAATGGCAATGTTCATTTTCATCTCACAAGAGGGCACAGTTTTGCAAGAAACCTATTGGTTTAATGCTACGCTACTTGTTTCCATTTCTGCTATCTCTTCTATTCTCAGTGGAACATAGTGTCATAGAGATGTACAGCACAGAAATAGACTGTTCAGTCCAACTATTCTATGGTCCACCGCATCCATCCTGATCAGATATCGTAACCTAATCTCATCCCATTTGCCAGCATTTGCCCCACATCCCTCTAAACCCTTCCTATTCATGTACCCATCCAGACGCCTTTTAAATGTTGTAATTGTACCCACCTTCACCTGGCAGCTCATTCCATACACACACCACCCTCTGCATGAAAACGTTGCCCCTTAGGTCCCCTTTATACCTCTCACCTCTCACCCTAAACCCTCTAGTTATGGACTCACTTTGTCTATTTATCCTATCCATGCCCCTCAAGATTTTATAAATCGCTACAAGATCACCCCTCAGCTTCCGATATACAGGGAAAATAGCTCCAGCCTATTCAGCCTCTCCATGTAGCTCACACCCTCCAACCCAGGCAATTTCCTTTAAACCTTTTCTGAACTCTTTCAAGTTTCACAACATCTTTCCAATAGGAGGGAGACCAGAATTGCACATAATATTCCAAAAGTGGCCTAATCAATGTCCTGTACAGCCACAACATGACCTCCCAACTCCTGTACTCAATACTCTGACTAATAAAGGAAAGCATACCAAATGCCTTCTTCACTATCCTATCCACCTGCGACTCTACTTTCAAGGAACTGTGAACCTGCACTCCAAGGTCCCTTTGTCCAGCAACACTCCCCGGGACCTTATCATTAAGTGTATAAGTGCTCCTCTAATTTGCCTTTCCAAAATGCAACACCTCATATTTATCTAAATCAAACTCCATCTGCCGCTCCTCAGCCCATTGGCCTATCATGATTATAATTGTGGCAAATTTTACTGAGTGAAGTCATAGACAGTATTTTCCCTACAGATATGACATGGTATTCCTGAAATGGTCACAACAATGCCCCTACATAACTGATGCAAAATCTCCAGCTTTTTTATTTAATTCCCCTTACAATAATTAAGAACATTCTACTAGCTTTCCTAATTACTTGCTGTGCCTTCATATTAACCTTTTAGGTTCTGGTATTAAACATACATCTCCCTCTGCATCTCAGAAGATACTTACACTGTATTTAAAGGAGGCCTTGAATGTCTCTAATGCTGACGTGTCTCTCTAGTACTCATGTGAGCAACAGTAGATATTATGAATGAATGTTCCTAATTGAGCATAGATTGTGACCAAACTTCTCATATTAAGATGCTGACTTGTTAATGTTTCAGTGCAAGTATGTTTTACTGGGTTACAATTTATTTTCCTTCTTGCATGAGATCATTGGCAAGGCCAGTAGTGGTTGTCCAACCCAAACCGCCCTTGGACTGAAAGGTTTACTCACCAAGTTAGAGGGCATTAAGCGCCAACCAATTTCAGTGGGTCTAAAGTTTCATGTAGACCAGATCAGGTAAAGACGGTAGATTTATTAGGACACTGGCAACTTAGATGGGTTTTTGCAACAGTCAACAGTAGTTATAAAGTCCCAACTGATTTAGCTTTTAATTCCAGACTTTTTCTTGATTTCAAATTTCATCAGTTGCCATGGTGAGATTTGAACTCTTATTCCCATCATATTAGCCTGGGCCATCTGTAGCACTAATCCAGTGATATCCCCACTGAGTCACTCCCTCGCCCCTTGTTCAGCCTTCATTGCTGGTGGCATATTGATTAGCATTTCAATATGTCACTAGCAGTCACAATGGCAGAGCTAATCAGACTGCTTGCACACATTGAATTTCCATATGTGTATGGCCAGATGACCGTCATATCTGACTGAGTCACATTTGTAATAATTCCCAAGGTGTTTTCACAGCCGAATGGCTGTCTGTGATGGTGCTGATACTGACGTTTGTACAGGTATGAGCATTACTTTATTTGTTTTATCGTTACTTGACAAGTCTTGCTAGATGTGTTCAAATAATCATCTTCTTGTATCCCTCTGCCATGTTCTTGCAACATGCACTAACTGACAAATACCAAAAGGTCATGTGATGCTATGCAACAAAGAAGATGAAACCATGGAAACATAGAACGGTTACACAGCATAAGGAGGCCATTCAGCATGAATATGTCTATGGAGAAAGTGAGGACTGCAGATGCTGGAGATCAGAGCTGAAAATGTGTTGCTGGAAAAGTGCAGCAGGTCAGGCAGCATCCAAGGAGCAGGAGAATCGACATTTTACACATGAGCCCTTCTTCAGGAATGAGGAGAGTATGCCAAGCAGGCTAAGGTGAAAGGTAGGGAGGAGGGACTTGGGGGAGGGGCATTGGAAATGCGATAGGTGGAAGGAGGTTAAGGTGAGGGTGAAAGGCTGGCGTGGGGGTGGGGATGGAGATGTCAGGAAGAAGATTGCAGATTAGGGTACAAACTGAGATGAGAGATGGTGAAGGTACAAACTGAGATGAGAGATGGTGAAGATACAAACTGAGGATAGAGATGATGAAGATACAAACTGAGGCTAGAGACGGTGAAGGTACAAACTGAGGCGAGAGATGGTGAAGATGCAAAACTAAGGCTAGAGATGGTGATGGTACAAACTGAGATGAGAGATGGTGAAGGTATAAACTGAGGATAGAGATGCTGAAGGTACACACTGAGATGAGAGATGGTGAAAGTACAAACTGAGGCTAGAGATGGTGAAGGTACAAACTGAGGCTAGAAAAGGTGAAGGTACAAACTGAGGATAGAGACGGTGAAGATATAAACTGAGGCTGGAGATGGTGAAGATACAAACTGAGGCTAGAGATGATAAAGGTACAAACTGAGGATAGACATGGTTAAGATACAAACTGAGTATAGAGATGGTGAAGATGCAAACTGAGGATAGAGATAGTGAAGGTACAAACTGAGGATAGAGATGGTGAAGGTGCAAACTGAGGCTGGAGATGGTGAAAGTACAAACTGAGGATAGAGATGGTGAAGATAAAAACTGAGCCTGCAATCTTCTTCCTGACCTCTCCGCCCCCACTCCCACTCCGGCCTATCACCCGCACCTTAACCTCTTTCCACCTATCGCATTTCCAATGCCCATCCCCCAAGTCCCTCCTCCCTACCTTTTATCTAAGCCTGCTTGGCACACTCTCCTCATTCCTGAAGAAGGGCTCATGCCCAAAATGTCGATTCGCCTGCTCCCTGGATGCTACCTGACCTGCTGCGCCTTTACAGCAACACATGAATATGTCCATGCCAACTCTCTGTAAGAGATGCTTAGTTAGACTTTCTTTCCCACCATTTCCATTATGAGATTTTATTTCTCTTTTTGGAATTATCTGATCCCCTTTTGAAAGCCATGGGGAGATTTACGAGCCCGAGGTCAGTCAGTTGCGCATTCCAGATTCTACCCACTCGCTATTTAAAAATGTTTCTCCTCATGTTGTCTCTGATTCTTTTACCAATCTGCTTAACTTGTTCTGTTTCCCAGTCCTTCTACCAATGGGATATTTCTCTCCACCCACTCCATTCCAAGCTCTCATCATTTTCAAAACCTTGGTCAAATTCCCTTTCACCTTTCTCTTCTCTAAGGACAACTGCAAAGGCCTCATTTGGAATTCATTAGATGATTGGCAACACCAGAGGAGTGAGTGCAAAATCAAGAATAGCTTGCAAGAACAATTCCTTTTAACCCAACACCTGTCCAAGCAAAGAAATAAAGGAGTAGATACTCAGCCTTTAGGAGAAAGAGCTGAGAGCTTGAGCCAAGATAAATGTTCTGAAAAGGCTTTGATAGAAGAGGGTCTGTGAGCAGGTTTGAGCAGGGGCTTCAACAGTGAAAAGTTCAGATGGGTCTGAAGTTCTGTCACTAAACTTGGATGAAGATACACAGGAGATCAAAAAGATATGGCTGCAAGTCGAGTCTAGAGAATGTGTAGAATTAACTTTCGAGCAGGCAAAGGAAAAATTTGGGGTTTTATTGATTCATTCACAGGATAAGGGCATCACTGGCGAGACCAACATTTATTGCCCAATGCTAATTGCCCAAAGGTGACTACATTGTGGGAGTTCTGGAGTTACATGTGGGCCAGACCAAGTAAGAATGGCAGTGTCTTTTCCCAAATGACATTAGTGAACCAGGTGAGCTTTTGGTGAATTAAAATTCTACTATCTGTCGTGGCAGCACTTGAATCCAAGTTCCCAGAGTATTAGTTGGGTCTCTGGATGAACAGTCCAGCAATATAATACAACTAGACCATCATCTCCCTTGAGGGAAGACAAGGTTAGATTGATTCTATTTAGAGATAGGAAGCTAACGCAAGTCAGCAATGTCATACAAATGGGTGAGCAAGGCTTTCTACACACACATTGTGGACAGAAGATAGCGGGATGTTAAAGAGTTCACTGTGGCTAGTGGCAAGGAGTGTAAAACTGAGGCTAGAGATAGTGAAGGTACAAACTGAGATGAGAGATGATGAAGATACAAACTGAGGCTAGAGATGGTGAAGGTACAAACTGAGGCTGGAGATGGTGAAGATACAAACAGACATGAGAGCTGGGAAAAGCAAAACCTGAGATGAGAGATGGTGAAGTTACAAACTGAGGATCAAGATGGTGAGGGAACAAACTGAGGCTAGAGATGGTGAAAATACAAACTGAGGCCAGAGACGGTGAAGGTACAAACTGAGATGAGAGATAGTGAAGATACAAGCTGAGTTGAGAGAGATGGTGATGGTACAAATTGAGGCTAGAGATGGCGAAGCAAACACTGAGGATAGAGATGGTGAAGGTACAAACTGAGGATAGAGACGATGAAGGTACAAACTGAGGCTGGAGATGGTGAAGGTAAAAACTGAGATGAGAGACAGTGAAGGTACTAACTGAGGATAGAGATGGTGAAGATACAAACTGAGATGAGAGATGGTGAAAGTACAAACTGAGGCTGGAGATGGTGAAGATACAAACTGAGGCTAGAGAAGGTGAAGGTACAAACTGAGGATAGAGATGGTGAAGATACAAACTGAGGATAGAGATGGTGAAGATACAAACTGAGGCTAGAGAAGGTGAAGGTACAAACTGAGGATTGAGATGGTGAAGATACAAACTGAGGATAGAGATGGTGAAGATGCAAACTGAGGATAACAATGGCGAACATAGAACATAGAACATAGAAAGATACAGCGCAGTACAGGCCCTTCGGCCCTCGATGTTGCGCCGACCGAATCCTACCTAACCTACACTAGCCCAATAACTTCCAAATGCCTATCCAATGCCCGCTTAAATGACCATAAAGAAGGAGAGTTCACCACTGCTACTGGCAGGGCATTCCATGAACTCACAACTCGCTGTGTAAAGAATCTACCCCTAACATCTGTCCTATACCTACCACTCCTTAATTTAAAGCTGTGTCCCCTAGTAACACCTGACTCCATTAGCGGTAAAAGGTTCTCAGTGTCGACCCTATCTAAACCCCTAATCATCTTATACACCTCTATCAAATCTCCCCTAAACCTTCTCTTCTCCAATGAGAACAGCCCCAAGTGCCTCAGCCTTTCCTCATAAGATTTTCCTACCATTCCAGGCAACATCCTGGTAAACCTCCTCTGCACTCGTTCCAATGCCTCCACATCCTTCCTATAGTATGGCGACCAAAACTGCACACAATACTCCAGATGAGGCCGCACCAGAGTCTTATACAACTGCAACATGACCTCATGACTCCGGAACTCAATTCCTCTACCAATAAAGCCCAGTACACCATATGCCTTCCTCACAGCACTATTTACCTGGGTGGCAACTTTCAGAGATCTGTGTACATGGACACCAAGATCCCTCTGCTCATCCACACTACCAAGTAGCCTACCATTAGCCCAGTAATCCATCTTCTTGTTACTCCTACCAAAGTGAATGACTTCACACTTAGCTACATTGAATTCCATTTGCCACATTTCTGCCCAGCTCTGCAACTTATCTATATCCCGCTGTAACCTACCACTTCCTTCCTCACTATCCACAACTCCACCGACTTTTGTGTCATCCGCAAACTTGCTTACCCAGCTTTCAAGCCCTTCCTCTAGATCATTTATAAAGATAACAAAAAGCAATGGTCCCAAAACAGATCCTTGTGGTACACCGCTAGTAACTGCACTCCAAGATGAACATAGTCCATCAACTACTACCCTCTGTCTCCTTCCAGCCAGCCAATTCCTAATCCAAACCTCTAATGTATCCTCAATGCCATACCTCCGTAGTTTTAGCATTAGCCTACCATGGGGAACCTTATCGAACGCCTTACTAAAATCCATATACACAACATCTACTGCTTTACCCTCGTCCACTTCCTTAGTCACCTTCTCAAAGAACTCAATGAGGTTTGTGAGGCACGACCTGCCCTTCACAAAACCATGCTGGCTATCCTTGATCACGTTATTCCTATCCAGATGTTCATAAATCTTATCCCTTACCATTCTCTCCATGACTTTGCCCACCACTGAAGTCAGACTCACTGGCCTATAGTTACTAGGGCTATCCCTACTCCCTTTCTTGAACAAGGGGACCACATTCGCTATCCTCCAGTCCTCTGAACGTAGAAACTGAGGCCAGAGATGGTGACGGTACAAACTGAGGGTATCGATGGTGAAGATACAAACTGAGGCTAGAGATAGTGAAGGTACAAGGTGAGGCTAGAGATGGTGAAGATACAAACTGAGGCTGGAGATTGTGAAGGTAAAAAACTGAGATGAGAGACGGTGAAGGTACTAATTGAGGATAGAGATGGTGAAGATAGAAACTGAGATGAGAGATGGTGAAAGTACAAACTGAGGCTGGAGAAGGTGAAGGTACAAACTGAGGATAGAGATGGTGAAGGTAAAAACTGAGGGTAGAGATGGTGAAGATACAAACTGAGGCTGGAGATGATGAAGATACAAACTCAGGCTGGAGATGGTGAAGATACAAACTGAGGATAGAGATGGTGAAGATACAAACTGAGGATATCGATGGTGAAGGTACAAACTCAGGCTAGAGAAGGTGAAGGTACAAACTGTGGCTAGAGATGGTGAAGGTACACATTGAGCTAGAGAAGGTGAAGGAACAATTTGAGGATAGAGATGGTGAAGGTACAAACTCAGGCCAGAGATGGTGAAAGTGCAAACTGAGATGAGAAATGATGAAGGTACAAACTGAGATGAGAGATGATGAAGATACAAACTGAAGATGGAGATCTTGAGGATACAAACTGAGGCTGGAGATGGTGAAGGTACAAACTGCAGAGAGAGTAGATGAAGGTACACAATGAGGATAGAGATGGTGAAGGTACAAACTGAGATGAGAGGTGGTGAAATTGCAAACTGTGATGAGAGATGGTGATGATACCAGCTGAGTCTGGAGACTGTGAAGGTACAAGCTGAGATGAAAGATGGTGAAGAAAAAAACTGAGGCTAGAGATGGTGAAGATACAAACAGAGGAGAGAGATGGTGATGGTACAAACTGAGGATAGACATGCTGGAAATACAAACTGGTGATAGAGATGGTGAAGTTACCAACTGAGGTGAGAGAAGTTGAAGGAACAAACTGAGGATAGAGATGGTGAAGATGCAAACTGAGGCTAGAGATGGTGAAGATGCAAACTGAGGCTGGAGATGGTGAAGATGCACACTGAGTCTAGAGATGATGAAAATACAAACGGAGGCTGGAGATGGTGAAGATACAAACTGAGGCTGGAGATGGTGAAGGTGCAAACTGAGGATAGAGGTGGTGAAGGTACAAATTCAGGCTGGAGATGGTGAAGGTACACATTGAGGATAGAGATGGTGAAGATACAAACTGTGGCTAGATATTGTGAAGATACAAACTGAGATGAGAGATGGTGAAGGTACAAACTGAGATGAGAGATGGTGAAATTGCAAACTGTGATGAGAGATGATGAAAGTGCAAACTGAGATGAGAAATGATGAAGGTACAAACTGAGATGAGAGATAGTGAAGGTACAAACTGAGGCTAGAGATGGTGATGGTACAAACTGAGGCGGGGGATGGTGAAGATAAAAAAAATGACATGAGAGATGGACAAAGCACACCCTGAGATGAGAGATGGTAAAGGTAAAAATTGAGGATAGAGATGGTGAAGATACAAAGTAAGACTAGAGATGAGGATGGTACAAACTGAGATGAGAGATGGAGAAGGTACAAACTGAGGCGAGAGATGGTGAAGGTACAAACTGTGGCTGGAGATGGTGAAGATAGAAAATGAGGAGAGAGATGGTGATGGTACAAACTGAGGCTAGAGATGGTGAAGGTACAAACTGAGGATAGACATGCTGAAGATACAAACTGGTGATTGAGATGGTGAAGTTACCAATTGAGGTGAGTGAAGTTGAAGGTACAAAGTGAGGCTAGAGATGATGAAGATACAAACTGAGGCTCAAGATGGTGAATGTACAACCTGAGATGAGAGATGGTGAAGGTACAAACTGAGGATAGAGGTGGTGAATGTACAAACTGGGAGGAGAGACGGTGAAGGTACAACCGAGGCTAGAGATGGTGAAGGTACAAACTGAGGATAGAGGTGGTGAATGTACAAACTGAGGCTAGAGATGGTGAATATACAAACTAAGGCTAGTGATGGTGGTGGTACAAACTGAGATGAGAGATGGTGATGGTACAATCTGAGGATCGAGATGGTGAAGATACAAAGTAAAGCTTTAGATAGTGATGCTACAAACAGAGGATGGAGATGGTGAAGGTAAAAACTGAGATGAGGGATGGTGAAAGTACACATTGAGAAAAGAGATGGTGAAGATACAAACTGAGTTGAGAAATGGTGCAGGTAAAAACTGAGGCTGGAGATGGTGAAGGTACAAACTGAGGCTGGAGAAGGAGAAGATACAAACTGAGGGGAGAGATGGTGAAGATACAAACTGAAGCTAGAGAAGGTGAAGATCCAAACTGAGATGTGAGATGGTGAAGATGCAAAACTAACTTTAGAGATGGTTATGGGACAAACTGAAATGAGAGATGGTGAAAGTACAAACTGGTAATAGAGATGGTGTAGATAAAAACTGAGATGAGAGATGGAGAAAGTACAAACTGAGGCGAGAGATGGTGAAGATACAAATTGAGTTGAGAAATGGTGAAGGTACAAACTGAGATGAGAGATGGTGAAAGTACAAACTGGTGATAGAGATGGTGTAGGTAAAAACTGAGATGAGAGATAGAGAAAGTACAAACTGAGGCTAGAGATGCTGAAGGTACAAACTGAGTTGAGAAATGGGTAAGGTACAAACTGAGGCTAGAGAAGGTGAAGGTACAAACTGACATGAGAGATGGTGAAAGCACACCCTGAGATGAGAGATGGTGCAAGTACAAGCTGAGCATCGAGATGGTGAAGGCACAAACTGAGGCTGGAGATGGAGAAGATACAAACTGAGGTGAGACAAGTTGAAGGTACAAAGTGAGGCTGGAGATGGTGAAGATACAAACTGAGGCTGGAGATGGTGAAGATACAAACTGAGGCTAGAGATGGTGAACGTACAAACTAAGGCTACAGATGGTGATGGTACAAACTGAGGCTGGAGATGGTAAAGATACAAACTGAGGAGAGAGATGGTGAAGATACAAACTGAGGCTGGAGATGATGAAGATACAAACTGAGGTGAGACAAGATGAAGGTACAAAGAGGGGCTGGAGATGGTAAACGTACAAACTGAGATGAGAGATGGTGAAAGTACAAATTGAGATGACAGATGGTGAAGGCACAAACTGAGGATAGAGGTGGTGAACGTACAAACTGAGAGGAGAGACAGTGAAGGTACGACTGAGGTGAGAGATGGTGATGGTACAACGTGAGGCAAGAGATGGTGAAGGTACAAATTGAGGCTGGAGATGCTGAAGGTAGAAACTGAGATGAGAGAAGGTGAAAGTACACATTTAGGATAGAGATGGTGAAGATACAAACTGAGATGAGAGATGGCGAAGGCACAAACTGAGGATAGAGGTGGTGAACGTATAAACTGAGAGGAGAGACAGTGAAGGTATGACTGAGGTGAGAGATGGTGATGGTACAAACTGAGGCAAGAGATGGTGAAAGTACAAACTGAGGCTGGAGATGGTGAAGATACATACAGACATGAGAGATGGTGAAAGCACACCCTGAGATTAGAGATGGTGAAGGTACAATCTGAGGCGAGAGATGGTGAAGGAACAATCTGAGGATAGAGATGGTGAAGATACAAAGTAAGGCTCGAGATGGTGATGGTACAAACAGAGGATGGAGATGGTGAAGGTAAAAACTGAGATGAGAGATGGTGAAGGTACAAACTAAGGACAGAGATGGTGAAGGTACAAACTAAGTTGAGAGATGGTGCAGGTAAAAACTGAGGCTGGAGAAGGTGAAGGTACAAACTGAGGATAGAGATAGTGAAGATACAAACTGTGGCTGGAGATGGTGAAGATACAAACTGAGGATAGAGATGGTGAAGTAAACACTGAGGATAGAGATGGTGAAGGTACAAACTGAGATGAGAGATGGTGAAGATGCAAAACTAACTTCAGAGATGGTTATGGGACAAACTGAGTTGAGAGATGGTGAAGATACAAACTGAGATGAGAGATGGAGAAAGTACAAACTGAGGAGAGAGATGGTGATGGTACAAACTGAGATGAGAGATGTTGAAGGGACAAACTGAGGATAGAAATTGGGATGAAGATACAAACTGAGGCTAGAGACAGTGAAGGTACAATCTGAGATGAGAGATGGTGAAGGTACAAACTGGTGATAGAGATGGGGCTGATACAAATTGAGATGAGAGATGGTGAAAGTACAAACTAAGGCTAGAGATGGGGCAGATACAAACTGAGATGAGAGATGGTGAGGGTACAAACTAGTGATAAAGTTGGTGAAGGTAGAAACTGAGGCTGGAGGTGGTGAAGTAAACACTGAGGATAGAGATGGTGAAGATACAAACTGAGGCTGGAGACGGTGATGCTACAAACTGAGATGAGAGATGGTGAAGGTACAAATTGATGATAGAGATGGTGAAGGTACAAACTGAGATGACAGATAATGAAGGTACAAACTGAGGATGGAGATGGTGAAGATACAAACTGAGGCTGGAGATGGTGAAGTTACAAACTGGGGATAGAGATAGTGAAGATACAATCTGAGGATGGGTATGGTGAAAGTACAAAGTGGGGATAAAGATGGTGAAGATACAAATTGTGGCTAGAGATGCTGAAGATACAAATTGAGACAAGAGATGGTGATGATACAAAGTGAGGGTGGGAAGGTGAAGGCCCAAACTTAGGATAGAGATTGTGAAGGTAGAAACTGAGGATAGAGATGGCAACAGTACAATCTGAGGCAGAGATGGTGAAGATACAAACTGAGGCTGGAGATGGTGAAGGTATAAACTGGGGATAGAGATGATGAAGATACAAACTGACACTTGAGATGGTGAAGGTACAAACTGAGATGAGAGATGGTGAAGGTACAAACTGAGGATAGAGATGGTGAACATTCAAACTAAGGATAGATATGGTGATTGTACAAACTGAGGCTGGGGATGGTGAAGACACAAACTGAGGATAGAGATGGCAAAGGTACAAACTGAGGCTGGAGATGGTAAACGAACAAACTGAGGCTAGAGATGGTGAAGGTATAAACTGAGGCTGGGGATGGTGAAGATACAAACTGCGGATAGAAATGTTGATTGTACAAACTGAGGATAGAGATGATGATGGTACAAACTGAGGCTGGTGACAATGAAGTTATAATTTGAGGCCAGAGATGATAAACATAAAAAATGAGGATAGAGATGGTGAATGCACAAAGTGAGGATATCGATGGTGAAGGTTCAAACTGAGGCTGGCGACGGTGAAGGTATAATTTGAGAATTGAGATGGTGAGGGTACAAACTGAGGATAGACATGGTGAAGATACAAAATGAGGCTGGAGATGGTGAAGGTACGAACTGAGGATATCGATGGTGAAGGTTCAAACTGAGGAGAGAGATGGTGAACGTACAAACTAAGGCTAGAGATGATGATGAGACAAACTCAGGATAGAGATGGTGAAAGTACAAACTGAGGCTGGAGATGGGGAAGATACAAACTGAATGAGAGATGGTGAATGTACAACCTGAGATGAGAGATGGTGAAAGTACAAACTAAGGTTAGAGATGGTGATGGTACAAACTGAGATGAGAGATGGTGAAAGTACAAACTGAGGCTGGAGATGGTGAAGGAATAATTTGAGTATAGAGATGGTAAGGGTACAAACTGAGGATAGACATTGGCAAGATACAAAATGAGGCTGGAGATGGTGAAGGTACAAACTGAAGATAGAGATGAGGATGATACAAACTGAGGCTCGAGATGGTGAAGATACAAACTGAGGCTAGAGATAATGATGGTACAAACTGAGATGAGAGATGGTGAAGATACAAACTGAGGTTAGAGATGGTGAAGATACAAATTGAGACTAGTGATGGTGAGGATACAAACTGAGTTGAGAAATGGTAAGGGTAAAAACAGAGATGAGAGATGGTGAAGGTACAAACTGAGGCTAGAGATAATGATGGTACAAACTGAGGATAGACATCGTGGAGATACAAACTGAGGCTAGAGATGGTGAAGTAAACACTAAGGAGAGAGATGGTCAAGGTACAAGCTGAGGATAGAGATGGTGAAGGTACAAACTGAGGCTGGAGATGGTGAAGGTACAAACTGAGGATAGAGATGATGAAGATACAAAATGAGGCTGGAGATGGTGAAGGTACGAACTGAGGATATCGATGGTGAAGGTTCAAACTGAGGCTGGCGATGGTGAAGGTACAAACTGAGGAGAGAGATGGTGAACGTACAAAATAAGGCTAGAGATGATGATGAGACAAACTCAGGATAGAGATGGTGAAAGTACAAACTGAGGCTGGAGATGGGGAAGATACAAACTGGATGAGAGATGGTGAATGTACAACCTGAGATGAGAGATGGTGAAAGTACAAACTTAGGTTAGAGATGGTGAAGATACAATCTGAGGCTGGGTATGGTGAAAGTACAAACTGAGATGAGAGATGGTGAAAGTACAAACTAAAGTTAGAGATGGTGATGGTACAAACTGAAATGAGAGATGGTGAAAGTACAAACTGAGGCTGGAGATGGTGAAGGTATAATTTGAGTATAGAGATGGTGAGGGTACAAACTGAGGATGGACATGGTCAAGATACAAAATGAGGCTGGAGATGGTGAAGGTACAAACTGAAGATAGAGATGAGTATGATACAAACTGACGCTCAAGATGGTGAAGACACAAACTGAGGCTAGAGATAATGATGGTACAAACTGAGATGAGAGATGGTGAAGATACAAACTGAGGTTAGAGATGGTGAAGATACAATCTGAGGGTGGGTATGGTGAAAGTACAAATTGGAGATAAAGATAGTGAAGATACAAACTGAGGCTAGAGATGGTGAAGATACAAATTGAGACTAGAGATGGTGAGGATACAAACTGAGTTGAGAAATGGTAAGGGTACAAACTGAGATGAGAGATGGTGAAGGTACAAACTGAGGCTAGAGATAATGATGGTACAAACTGAGGATAAACATCATGGAGATACAAACCGAGGCTAGAGATGGTGAAGTAAACACTAAGGAGAGAGATGGTCAAGGTACAAGCTGAGGATAGAGATGGTGAAGGTACAAACTGAGGCTGGAGATGGTGAAGGTACAAACTGAGGATAGAGATGATGAAGATACAAATTGAGGCTAGAGATGGTAATGGTACAAAATTGAGATGTGAGATGTGTAGGTACAAACTGATGATGGAGATAGTGAAGTCGCAAACAGAGATGAGAGATGTTGAAAGTACAAACTGAGGCTAGAGATGGTGAAAATACAAACAGAGATGAAAGATGGTGAAAGTCCAAACTGAGGCTGGAGATGGTGAAGATACAATCTGAAGCAGAGATGATGAACGTACAAACTGAGGCTAGAGATGGTAAAGGTACAAACTGAGGCTGGGGATGGTGAAGATAAAACTGAGGATAGAGATGTTGATTGTACAAACTGAGAATAGAGATGGTGAAAGTACAAACTGATGCTGGTGATGGTGAAGGTATAAATTGAGGCCAGCGATGATGAAGATACCAATTGAGGATAGAGATGGTGAACGCACAAAGTGAGGATATCGATGGAGAAGGTTCAAACTGAGGATAGCAACGGTGACGGTACAATTTGAGCATAGAGATGGTAAAGGTACAAACTGTGGATAGACATGGTGAAGATACAAAATGAGGCTAGAGATGGTGAAGATACAAACTGAAATGAGAGATGGTGAAGTTACAAACTGAGGCTGGAGATGGTGAAGGTACAAAGTGAGGCTATAGGTGGGGAAGATATAAAGTGAGGATAGTGATGGTGTTGGTACAAACTGAGGGTATCGATGGTGAAGGTACAATCTGAGGCTAGAGATCATGAACATACAAACGGAGGCTGGAGATGGTGAAGGTACAAAATGAGCATAGATATGGTAAAGGTACAAACTGAGGCTAGAGATGTTGAAGGTACAAACTGAGGATGGAGATGGTGAAGATACAAACTGAGGATAGACATGGTGATTCCACAAACTGGATAGAGATGGTGAAGGTACAAAATGAGGCTGGAGATGGTGAAGGTACATATTGAGGATACAGATGGTGAACATACATAGTGAGAATATCAATGGTGAATGTTCAAACTGAGGCTGGCAACTGTGGAGGTACAAACTGAGGCTAGAGATGGTGAAGGTACAAATCGAGGATGGAGATGGTGAACGTATAAATTGAGGATCGAAATGCTGTAGATACATATTGAGGATAGAGATGGTGAACATATATTGTGAGAATATCGATGGTGAATGTTCAAACTGAGGCTGGAGATGGTAAAGGTACAAACTGAGCATTGAGTTGGTGAAGGTACAAACTGAGGCTGGAGATGGTGAAGGTACAAACTGAGGATAGAGATGGTGGTAGTACAAACTGAGGATATCGATGGTGAAGGTACAAACTGAGTTTAGAGATGATGAAGGTACAAACTGAGGCAAGAGATGGTGAAGATACAAACTGAGGATAGAAATGGTGAAAGTACAAACTGAGGATAGTGATGGTGTAGATGAAAACTGAGGCTAGAAATGGTGAAGGTACAAACTGAGCATAGAGATGGTGAAGGTACAAACTGAGGATAGAGACGATTGAGGTACAAACAGAGGCTAGAGGTCGTGAAGATACAAACTGAGGGTGGAGATGGTGATTGTACAAACTGTGGCTAGAGGTGATGAAGTTACAAACTGAGGCTGGATATGGTGAAGATACAAACTGAAGATAGAGATGGTGAAGGTACCAACTGAATCTAAGAGATGGTGAAGGTACAAACTGAGTTGAGAAATGGGTAAGGTACAAACTGAGGCTAGAGAAGGTGAAGGTACAAACTGACATGAGAGATGGTGAAAGCGCACCCTGAGATGAGAGATGGTGCAAGTACAAGCTGAGCATCGAGATGGTGAAGGCACAAACTGAGATGAGAGATGGAGAAGATACAAACTGAGATGACAGATGGTGAAGGTACAAACTGAGGCTGGAGATGGTGAAGATAAAAACTGAGGAGAGAGATGGTGAATATACAAACTGAGATAAGAGATGCTGAATGTACAAACTGAGATGAGAGATGGTGAAGGTACAAACTGAGGCTAGAGATGGTGAACATACAAATTAAGGCTAGAGGTGGTGATGGTACAAACTGAGGCTGGAGATGGTGAAAGTTTAAACTGAGATGAGAGATGGTGAAGGTACAAACTGAGGAGAGAGATGGTGAACGTACAAACTAAGGCTAGAGATGGTAATGGGACAAACTCAGGATAGAAATGGTGGAAGTACAAACTGAGGATAGAGATGGTGAAGATACAATCTGAAGCAGAGATGATGAACGTACAAACTGAGGCTAGAGATTGTAAAGGTACAAACTAAGGCTGGGGATGGTGAAGATAAAACTGAGGATAGAGATGTTGATTGTACAAACTGAGAATAGAGATGGTGAAAGTACAAACTGATGCTGGTGATGGTGAAGGTATAAATTGAGGCCAGCGATGATGAAGATACCAATTGAGGATAGAGATGGTGAATGCACAAAGTGAGGATATCGATGGAGAAGGTTCAAACTGAGGATAGCAACGGTGACGGTACAATTTGAGCATAGAGATGGTAAAGGTACAAACTGAGTTTAGAGATGATGAAGGTACAAACTGAGGCAAGAGATGGTGAAGATACAAACTGAGGATAGAAATGGTGAAAGTGCAAACTGAGGATAGTGATGGTGTAGATGAAAACTGAGGCTAGAAATGGTGAAGGTACAAACTGAGCATAGAGATGGTGAAGGTACAAACTGAGGATAGAGACGATTGAGGTACAAACAGAGGCTAGAGGTCGTGAAGATACAAACTGAGGGTGGAGATGGTGATTGTACAAACTGTGGCTAGAGATGATGAAGTTACAAACTGAGGCTGGAGATGGTGAAGATATAAACTGAAGATAGAGGTGGTGAAGGTACAAACTGAGGAGAGAGAGGGTGAAGATAAAAACTGAGGATAGAGATGGTGATTGTACAAACTGAGGACAAAGATGGTGAAGGTACAAACTGAGGCTGGAGATGGTGAAGAACCAAACTGAGGATAGAGATGGTGAAAGTACAAACTGAGGCTGGAGATGGTGAAGGTACAAACTGAGGATAGAGGTGGTGGTGGTACAAACTGTGGATATCGATGGTGAAGGTACAAACTGAGTTTAGAGATGATGAAGATACCAACTGAGGCAAGAGATGGTGAAGATACAAACTGAGAATAGAAATGGCGAAGGTACAAACTGAGGCTTGCGATGGTGAAGATACAAACTGAAGATAGAGATGGTGAAGGTACAAACTGTGGCTAGAGATGGTGATTGTACAAACTGAGGATAGAGATGGTGGAGGTACAAACTGAGGATATCGATATCGAAGGTACAATCTGAGTATAGAGATGGTGAAGGTACAAACTGTGGCTGGAGATGGTGAAAGTACCAACTGAATCTAAGAGATGGTGAAGATACAAACTGAGGATAGAGTTGGTGAAGGTACAAACTGAGGAGAGAGAGGGTGAAGATGAAAACTGAGGATAGATATGGTGAAGATACAATCTAAGGGTATAGATGGTGAAGATACAAACTGAGGATAGAGATGGTGATTGTACAAACTGAGGATAGAAATGATGGAGGTACAAACTGAGGATATCGATAGCGAAGGTACAATCTGAGTATAGAGATGCTGAAGGTACAAACTGAGGGTAAGGGATGGTGAAGGTACAAACTGAGGCTGGAGATGGTGAAGATACAAACTGAGATGACAGATGGTGAAGGTACAAACTGAGGCTGGAGATGGTGAAGATAAAAACTGAGGAGAGAGATGGTGAAGATACAAAGTGAGACTAGAGATGGTGAAGGTACAAACTGAGGAGAAAGATGATGAAGATACAAACTGAGGCTCGAGATGGTGAATATGCAAACTGAGATGAGAGATGCTGAATGTACAAACTGAGATGAGAGTGGTGAAGGTACAAACTGAGGCTAGAGATGGTGAAGGTACAAATTAAGGCTAGAGGTGGTGATGGTACAAACTGAGGCTGGAGATGGTGAAAGTATAAACTGAGATGAGAGATGGTGAAGGTACAAACTGAGGAGAGAGATGGTGAACGTACAAACTAAGGCTAGAGATGGTGATGGGACAAACTCAGGATAGAGATGGTGAAAGTACAAACTGAGGATAGAGATGGTGAAGATACAATCTGAAGCTGGGGATGGTGAAGATAAAACTGAGGATAGAGATGTTGATTGTACAAACTGAGGATAGAGATGGTGAAAGTACAAACTGATGCTGGTGATGGTGAAGATATAAATTGAGGCCAACGATGATGAAGATACCAACTGAGGATAGAGATGGTGAACGCACAAAGTGAAGATATCGATGGAGAAGGGTCAAACTGAGGATAGCAACGGTGAAGGTACAATTTGAGCATAGAGATGGTAAAGGTACAAACTGTGGATAGACATGGTGAAGATACAAACTGAGATGAGAGATGGTGAAGGTACAAACAGAGGATAGGGATAGTGAAGATACGAACTGAGGCTGGAGATGGTGAAGATACAAACTGGTGATAAAGTTGGTGAAGGTACAAACTGAGGGTAGAGATGGTGAAGGTTCAAACTGAGATGAGATATGGTGAAGATACAATCTGAGGCAGAGATGGTGAAGGTACAAACTGAGGACAGAGATGGTGAAGTTACAAGCTGAGGCTAGAGTTGGTGAAGATACCAACTGAGGATAAAGATGGTGAAGATACAAACTGAAGCTGGAGATGGTAAAGATACAAACTGAGGATAGAGATGGTGAATGCACGAAGTAAGGACATCGATGCTGAAGTTTCAAACTGAGGCTGGCGGCGGTGAAGGTACAATTTGAGGATAAAGACGGTGAAGGTACAAACTAACAATAGACATGGTGAAGAAACAAAGTGAGGATAGAGATGGTGATGGTACAAACTGAGAATATTGATGGTGAAGTTACAAACTGAGGCTGGAGATGGTGAAGGTACAAAGTGAGGCTATAGGTGGGGAAGATACAAAGTGAGGATAGTGATGGTGTTGGTACAAACTGAGGGTATTGATGGTGAAGGTACAATCTGAGGCTAGAGATCATGAAAATACAAACGGAGGCTGGAGATGGTGAAGGTACAAAATGAGCATAGATATGGTGAAGGTACAAACTGAGGCGAGAGATGTTGAAGGTACAAACTGAGGATGGAGATGGTGAAGGTACAAACTGAGTTTAGAGATGATGAAGGTACAAACTGAGGCAAGAGATGGTGAAGATACAAACTGAGGATAGAAATGGTGAAAGTACAAACTGAGGATAGTGATGGTGTAGATGAAAACTGAGGCTAGAAATGGTGAAGGTACAAACTGAGCATAGAGATGGTGAAGGTACAAACTGAGGATAGAGACGATTGAGGTACAAACAGAGGCTAGAGGTCGTGAAGATACAAACTGAGGGTGGAGATGGTGATTGTACAAACTGTGGCTAGAGGTGATGAAGTTACAAACTGAGGCTGGAGATGGTGAAGATACAAACTGAAGATAGAGATGGTGAAGGTACCAACTGAATCTAAGAGATGGTGAAGGTACAAACTGAAGATAGAGGTGGTGAAGGTACAAACTGAGGAGAGAGAGGGTGAAGATAAAAACTGAGGATAGAGATGATGATTGTACAAACTGAGGATAAAGATGGTGAAGGTACAAACTGAGGCTGGAGATGGTGAAGATCCAAACTGAGGATAGAGATGGTGAAAGTACAAACTGAGGCTGGAGATGGTGAAGGTACAAACTGAGGATAGAGGTGGTGGTGGTACAAACTGTGGATATCGATGGTGAAGGTACAAACTGAGTTTAGAGATGATGAAGATACCAACTGAGGCAAGAGATGGTGAAGATACAAACTGAGAATAGAAATGGCGAAGGTACAAACTGAGGCTTGCGATGGTGAAGATACAAACTGAAGATAGAGATGGTGAAGGTAGAAACTGTGGCTAGAGATGGTAATTGTACAAACTGAGGATAGAGATGGTGGAGGTATAAACTGAGGATATCGATATCGAAGGTACAATCTGAGTATAGAGATGGTGAAGGTACAAACTGTGGCTAGAGATGGTGAAAGTACCAACTGAATCTAAGAGATGGTGAAGATACAAACTGAGGATAGAGTTGGTGAAGGCACAAACTGAGGAGAGAGAGGGTGAAGATGAAAACTGAAGATAGAGATGGTGAAGATACAAACTGAGGATAGAGATGGTGAAGGTACAAAGTGAGGCTATAGGTGGGGAAGATACAAAGTGAGGATAGTGATGGTGTTGGTACAAACTGAGGGTATCGAAGGTGAAGGTACAATCTGAGGCTAGAGATCATGAACATACAAACGGAGGCTGGAGATGGTGAAGGTACAAAATGAGCATAGATATGGTGAAGGTACAAACTGAGGCTAGAGATGTTGAAGGTACAAACTGAGGATGGAGATGGTGAAGATACAAACTGAGGATAGACATGGTGATTCCACAAACTGTGGATAGACATGGTGAAGGTACAAAATGAGGCTGGAGATGGTGAAGGTACATATTGAGGATACAGATGGTGAACATACATAGTGAGAATATCAATGGTGAATGTTCAAACTGAGGCTGGAAACTGTGGAGGTACAAACTGAGGCTAGAGATGGTGAAGGTACAAATTGAGGATGGAGATGGTGAACGTATAAATTGAGGATCGAAATGCTGTAGATACATATTGAGGATAGAGATGGTGAACATATATTGTGAGAATATCGATGGTGAATGTTCAAACTGAGGCTGGAGATGGTAAAGGTACAAACTGAGCATTGAGTTGGTGAAGGTACAAACTGAGGCTGGAGATGGTAAAGGTACAAACTGAGGATAGAGATGGTGGTGGTACAAACTGAGGATATCGATGGTGAAGGTACAAACTGAGTTTAGAGATGATGAAGGTACAAACTGAGGCAAGAGATGGTGAAGATACAAACTGAGGATAGAAATGGTGAAAGTACAAACTGAGGATAGTGATGGTGTAGATGAAAACTGAGGCTAGAAATGGTGAAGGTACAAACTGAGCATAGAGATGGTGAAGGTACAAACTGAGGATAGAGACGATTGAGGTACAAACAGAGGCTAGAGGTCGTGAAGATACAAACTGAGGGTGGAGATGGTGATTGTACAAACTGTGGCTAGAGGTGATGAAGTTACAAACTGAGGCTGGAGATGGTGAAGATACAAACTGAAGATAGAGATGGTGAAGGTACCAACTGAATCTAAGAGATGGTGAAGGTACAAACTGAAGATAGAGGTGGTGAAGGTACAAACTGAGGAGAGAGAGGGTGAAGATAAAAACTGAGGATAGAGATGATGATTGTACAAACTGAGGATAAAGATGGTGAAGGTACAAACTGAGGCTGGAGATGGTGAAGATCCAAACTGAGGATAGAGATGGTGAAAGTACAAACTGAGGCTGGAGATGGTGAAGGTACAAACTGAGGATAGAGGTGGTGGTGGTACAAACTGTGGATATCGATGGTGAAGGTACAAACTGAGTTTAGAGATGATGAAGATACCAACTGAGGCAAGAGATGGTGAAGATACAAACTGAGAATAGAAATGGCGAAGGTACAAACTGAGGCTTGCGATGGTGAAGATACAAACTGAAGATAGAGATGGTGAAGGTAGAAACTGTGGCTAGAGATGGTAATTGTACAAACTGAGGATAGAGATGGTGGAGGTATAAACTGAGGATATCGATATCGAAGGTACAATCTGAGTATAGAGATGGTGAAGGTACAAACTGTGGCTAGAGATGGTGAAAGTACCAACTGAATCTAAGAGATGGTGAAGATACAAACTGAGGATAGAGTTGGTGAAGGTACAAACTGAGGAGAGAGAGGGTGAAGATGAAAACTGAAGATAGAGATGGTGAAGATACAAACTGAGGATAGAGATGGTGAAGGTACAAAGTGAGGCTATAGGTGGGGAAGATACAAAGTGAGGATAGTGATGGTGTTGGTACAAACTGAGGGTATCGAAGGTGAAGGTACAATCTGAGGCTAGAGATCATGAACATACAAACGGAGGCTGGAGATGGTGAAGGTACAAAATGAGCATAGATATGGTGAAGGTACAAACTGAGGCTAGAGATGTTGAAGGTACAAACTGAGGATGGAGATGGTGAAGATACAAACTGAGGATAGACATGGTGATTCCACAAACTGTGGATAGAGATGGTGAAGGTACAAAATGAGGCTGGAGATGGTGAAGGTACATATTGAGGATACAGATGGTGAACATACATAGTGAGAATATCAATGGTGAATGTTCAAACTGAGGCTGGCAACTGTGGAGGTACAAACTGAGGCTAGAGATGGTGAAGGTACAAATTGAGGATGGAGATGGTGAACGTATAAATTGAGGATCGAAATGCTGTAGATACATATTGAGGATAGAGATGGTGAACATATATTGTGAGAATATCGATGGTGAATGTTCAAACTGAGGCTGGAGATGGTAAAGGTACAAACTGAGCATTGAGTTGGTGAAGGTACAAACTGAGGCTGGAGATGGTAAAGGTACAAACTGAGGATAGAGATGGTGGTGGTACAAACTGAGGATATCGATGGTGAAGGTACAAACTGAGTTTAGAGATGATGAAGGTACAAACTGAGGCAAGAGATGGTGAAGATACAAACTGAGGATAGAAATGGTGAAAGTACAAACTGAGGATAGTGATGGTGTAGATGAAAACTGAGGCTAGAAATGGTGAAGGTACAAACTGAGCATAGAGATAGTGAAGGTACAAACTGAGGATAGAGACGATTGAGGTACAAACAGAGGCTAGAGGTCGTGAAGATACAAACTGAGGGTGGAGATGGTGATTGTACAAACTGTGGCTAGAGGTGATGAAGTTACAAACTGAGGCTGGAGATGGTGAAGATACAAACTGAAGATAGAGATGGTGAAGGTACCAACTGAATCTAAGAGATGGTGAAGATACAAACTGAAGATAGAGGTGGTGAAGGTACAAACTGAGGAGAGAGAGGGTGAAGATAAAAACTGAGGATAGAGATGGTGAAGATACAAACTGAGGATAAAGATGGTGAAGGTACAAACTGAGGCTGGAGATGGTGAAGGTACAAACTGAGGATAGAGGTGGTGGTGGTACAAACTGTGGATATCGATGGTGAAGGTACAAACTGAGTTTAGAGATGATGAAGATACCAACTGAGGCAAGAGATGGTGAAGATACAAACTGAGAATAGAAATGGCGAAAGTACAAACTGAGGCTTGAGATGGTGAAGATACAAACTGAAGATAGAGATGGTGAAGGTACAAACTGTGGCTAGAGATGGTGTTTGTACAAACTGAGGATAGAGATGGTGGAGGTACAAACTGAGGATATCGATATCGAAGGTACAATCTGAGTATAGAGATGGTGAAGGTACAAACTGTGGCTAGAGATGGTGAAAGTACCAACTGAATCTAAGAGATGGTGAAGATACAAACTGAGGATAGAGTTGGTGAAGGTACAAACTGAGGAGAGAGAGGGTGAAGATGAAAACTGAAGATAGAGATGGTGAAGATACAAACTGAGGATAGAGATGGTGAAGGTACAAAGTGAGGCTATAGGTGGGGAAGATACAAAGTGAGGATAGTGATGGTGTTGGTACAAACTGAGGGTATCGAAGGTGAAGGTACAATCTGAGGCTAGAGATCATGAACATACAAACGGAGGCTGGAGATGGTGAAGGTACAAAATGAGCATAGATATGGTGAAGGTACAAACTGAGGCGAGAGATGTTGAAGGTACAAACTGAGGATGGAGATGGTGAAGATACAAACTGAGGATAGACATGGTGATTCCACAAACTGTGGATAGAGATGGTGAAGGTACAAAATGAGGTTGGAGATGGTGAAGGTACATATTGAGGATACAGATGGTGAACATACATGGTGAGAATATCAATGGTGAATGTTCAAACTGAGGCTGGCAACTGTGGAGGTACAAACTGAGGCTAGAGATGGTGAAGGTACAAATTGAGGATGGAGATGGTGAACGTATAAATTGAGGATCGAAATGCTGTAGATACATATTGAGGATAGAGATGGTGAACATATATTGTGAGAATATCGATGGTGAATGTTCAAACTGAGGCTGGAGATGATAAAGGTACAAACTGAGCATTGAGTTGGTGAAGGTACAAACTGAGGCTGGAGATGGTGAAGGTACAAACTGAGGATAGAGATGGTGGTGGTACAAACTGAGGATATCGATGGTGAAGGTACAAACTGAGTTTAGAGATGATGAAGGTACAAACTGAGGCAAGAGATGGTGAAGATACAAACTGAGGATAGAAATGGTGAAAGTACAAACTGAGGATAGTGATGGTGTAGATGAAAACTGAGGCTAGAAATGGTGAAGGTACAAACTGAGCATAGAGATGGTGAAGGTACAAACTGAGGATAGAGACGATTGAGGTACAAACAGAGGCTAGAGGTCGTGAAGATACAAACTGAGGGTGGAGATGGTGATTGTACAAACTGTGGCTAGAGGTGATGAAGTTACAAACTGAGGCTGGAGATGGTGAAGATACAAACTGAAGATAGAGATGGTGAAGGTACCAACTGAATCTAAGAGATGGTGAAGGTACAAACTGAAGATAGAGGTGGTGAAGGTACAAACTGAGGAGAGAGAGGGTGAAGATAAAAACTGAGGATAGAGTTGGTGATTGTACAAACTGAGGATAAAGATGGTGAAGGTACAAACTGAGGCTGGAGATGGTGAAGATACAAACTGAGGATAGAGATGATTATGGTACAAACTGAGACTGGAGATGGTGAAGGTACAAACTGAGGATAGAGGTGGTGGTGGTACAAACTGTGGATATCGATGGTGAAGGTACAAACTGAGTTTAGAGATGATGAAGATACCAACTGAGGCAAGAGATGGTGAAGATACAAACTGAGAATAGAAATGGCGAAGGTACAAACTGAGGCTTGCGATGGTGAAGGTACAAACTGAAGATAGAGATGGTGAAGGTACAAACTGTGGCTAGAGATGGTGATTGTACAAACTGAGGATAGAGATGGTGGAGGTACAAACTGAGGATATCGATATCGAAGGTACAATCTGAGTATAGAGATGGTGAAGGTACAAACTGTGGCTAGAGATGGTGAAAGTACCAACTGAATCTAAGAGATGGTGAAGATACAAACTGAGGATAGAGTTGGTGAAGGTACAAACTGAGGAGAGAGAGGGTGAAGATGAAAACTGAAGATAGAGATGGTGAAGATACAAACTGAGGATAGAGATGGTGATTGTACAAACTGAGGATAGAGATGGTGGAGGTACAAACTGAGGATATCAATAGCGAAGGTACAATCTGAGTATAGAGATGCTGAAGGTACAAACTGAGGGTAAGGGATGGTGAAGGTACAAACTGAGGCTGGAGATGGTGAAGATACAAACTGAGATGTGAGTTGGTGAAGGTACAAACTGAGGCTGGAGATGGTGAAGATACAAACTGAGATGAGAGATGGTGAAGGTACCAACTGAGGCTGGAGATGGTGAAAATAAAAACTGAGGAGAGAGATGGTGAAGATACAAAGTGAGACTAGAGATGGTGAAGGTACAAACTGAGGAGAAAGATGATGAAGATACAAACTGAGGCTCGAGATGGTGAATATACAAACTGAGATGAGAGATGCTGAATATACAAACTGAGGCTAGAGATGGTGAAGGTACAAATTAAGGCTAGAGGTGGTGATGGTACAAACTGAGGCTGGAGATGGTGAAAGTATAAACTGAGATGAGAGATGGTGAAGGTACAAACTGAGGAGAGAGATGGTGAACGTACAAACTAAGGCTAGAGATGGTGATGGGACAAACTCAGGATAGAGATGGTGAAAGTACAAACTGAGGATAGAGATGGTGAAGATACAATCTGAAGCTGGGGATGGTGAAGATAAAACTGAGGATAGAGATGTTGATTGTACAAACTGAGGATAGAGATGGTGAAAGTACAAACTGATGCTGGTGATGGTGAAGATATAAATTGAGGCCAGCGATGATGAAGATTCCAACTGAGGATAGAGATGGTGAACGCACAAAGTGAGGATATCGATGGAGAAGGGTCAAACTGAGGATAGCAACGGTGAAGGTACAATTTGAGCATAGAGATGGTAAAGGTACAAACTGTGGATAGACATGGTGAAGATACAAAATGAGGCTAGAGATGGTGAAGATACAAACTGAGATGAGAGATGGTGAAGGTACAAACAGAGGATAGAGATAGTGAAGATACGAACTGAGGCTGGAGATGGTGAAGATACAAACTGGTGATAAAGTTGGTGAAGGTACAAACTGAGGTTAGAGATGGTGAAGGTTCAAACTGAGATGAGATATGGTGAAGATACAATCTGAGGCAGAGATGGTGAAGGTACAAACTGAGGACAGAGATGGTGAAGTTACAGGCTGAGGCTAGAGTTGGTGAAGATACCAACTGAGGATAAAGATGGTGAAGATACAAACTGAAGCTGGAGATGGTAAAGATACAAACTGAGGATAGAGATGGTGAATGCACGAAGTAAGGACATCGATGCTGAAGTTTCAAACTGAGGCTGGCGGCGGTGAAGGTACAATTTGAGGATAAAGACGGTGAAGGTACAAACTAACAATAGACATGGTGAAGAAACAAAGTGAGGATAGAGATGGTGATGGTACAAACTGAGAATATTGATGGTGAAGTTACAAACTGAGGCTGGAGATGGTGAAGGTACAAAGTGAGGCTATAGGTGGGGAAGATACAAAGTGAGGATAGTGATGGTGTTGGTACAAACTGAGGGTATCGAAGGTGAAGGTACAATCTGAGGCTAGAGATCATGAACATACAAACGGAGGCTGGAGATGGTGAAGGTACAAAATGAGCATAGATATGGTGAAGGTACAAACTGAGGCTAGAGATGTTGAAGGTACAAACTGAGGATGGAGATGGTGAAGATACAAACTGAGGATAGACATGGTGATTCCACAAACTGTGGATAGAGATGGTGAAGGTACAAAATGAGGCTGGAGATGGTGAAGGTACATATTGAGGATACAGATGGTGAACATACATAGTGAGAATATCAATGGTGAATGTTCAAACTGAGGCTGGCAACTGTGGAGGTACAAACTGAGGCTAGAGATGGTGAAGGTACAAATTGAGGATGGAGATGGTGAACGTATAAATTGAGGATCGAAATGCTGTAGATACATATTGAGGATAGAGATGGTGAACATATATTGTGAGAATATCGATGGTGAATGTTCAAACTGAGGCTGGCGACGATGAAGGTACAAACTGAGCATGAAGATACGCAATGTACAAACTGAGGCGGGAGATGGTGAAGATACAAAGTGGGATAGAGATGGTGATGGTACAAACTGAGGATAGAGATGGTGAAGGTACAAACTGAGGCTGGAGATGCTGAAGACACAAATTGAGGAGAGAGAAGGTGAACGTACAAACTGAGGATAGAGATGGTGAAGATACATTCTGAGGAGAGAGATGGAGAAGATACAAACTGAGGCTAGAGGTGATGAAGGTACAAACTGAGGGTAGAGATGATTATGGGACAATCTGAGGCTCGAGATCATGAAGATACAAACTGAGGATAGACTTGGTGAAGATATAAACTGAGGCTAGAGATGGTGATTATACAAAGTGAGGATATCGATGGTGAAGGTACAAACTGAGTATAGAGATGGTGAAGGTACAAACTGAGGATGAAGATGCTGAAGGTACACACTGAGCTTAGAGATGGTGAAAGTGCCAACTGAGGCTAAGAGATGGTTGAGGTCCAAACTGAACATAGAGATGGTGAAGGTACAAACTGAGGCTAGAGATAGTGAAGATACAAACTGAGGATACAGATGATGAAGGTACAAATTCAGGCTGGAGATGGTGAAGGTATAAATTGTGGATAGAGATGGTGAAGGAACATACTGAGGATAGAGATGATTAAGGTACAATCTGAGGCAAGAAATCGTGAAGGTACAAACTGAGGCTGGAGATGGTGAAGGTATCAACTGAGGCTAGAGATGGTGATTGTACAAACTGAGGATAGAGATGGTCATTGTACAAACTGAGGATAGAGATGGTGAAGATACAAACTCAGTATAGAAGTGGTGGCGGTACAAACTGAGGATAGCGTTGGTGAAGGTACCAACTGAGTATAGAGATGGTGAATGAACAAACTGAGCATGGAGATGCTGAAGGTACACACTGAGTTTAGAGATGGTGAAGGTACCAACTGAGGCTAAGAGATGGTTGAGGTACAAACTGAGCATAGAGATGGTGAAGGTACAAACTGAGGCTGGACATAGTGACGATTCAAACTGAGGATAGAGATGGCGAAGGTACAATCTGAGGATAGAGATGGTGGTGGTACAAACTGAGGCTATCGATGGTGAAGAAACAAACTGAGGCTGGAGATGCTGAAGGTGCAAACTGAGGCTGGAGATCGTGAAGGTATAAATTGAGGATAGAGATGGTGAAGATACAATCTGAGGATAGGGATAATGAAGGTACAAACTGAGGCGAGAGATGGTCAAGTTTCAAACTGAGGCTGGAGATGCTAAAGGTACAAACTGAGGATAGAGATGGTGAAGGTTCATACTGAGGCTGGCAACGGAGATGGCACAATTTGAGGATAAGGATGTTGATGGTACAAACAGAGGCTAGAGATGGTAAAGGTACAAACTGAGGCTGGAGATGGTGAAGATACAAACTGAGGATAGAGATGGTGAAGATACAAAGTGAGGACTTCGATGCTGAAGTTTCAAACTGAGGCTGGCGGCGGTGAAGGTACAGTTTGAGGATAGAGATGGTGAAGGTACAAACTGAGGATAGAGATGGTGAAGGTACAATCTGAGGATAGAGATAATGAAGGTACAAACTGAGGCGAGAGATGGTCAAGTTTCAATCTGAGGCTAGAGATGCTGAAGGTACAAACTGAGGATAGAGATGGTGAAGGTTCATACTGAGGATATCGATGGTGAAGGTACAAACCGAGGCTTGAGATGGTAAGGGTACAAACTGAGGCTGGAGATGGTGAAGATACAAACTGAGGCTGGAGATCGTGAAGGTATAAATTGAGGCTAGAAATGGAGAAGATACAAACTGACGATAGAGATGGTGAAGATAAAAAAACTGATGATAGAGATGGAGAACGCACAAAGTGAGGACTTCGACGCTGAAGTTTCAATCTGAGGCTGGCAGTGGTGAAGATACAAAATGAGGCCATAGATGGTGAAGTTACAAACTGAGGATAGAGATGGTGATGGTATAAACTGTGGATAGAGATGGTGATGATACAAACTGAGGCTGGAGATGGTGAAGGTACAAACTGAGGCTGGAGATGGTGAAGGTCCAAACTGAGGATAGAGGTTGAGATTGTACAAACTGAGGGTAGAGATGGAGATTGTACAAACTGAGGATAGAGATGGTGAAGGTACAAACTGAGCATAGAGATGGTGAAAGTTCAAACTTAGGGTAGAGATGCTGAAGGTACAATCTGAGGCTAGAGATGTTTAAAATACAAACTGAGGCTGGAGATGGTGAAGGTACAAACTGATGATAGAGATGGTGAAGATATAAATTGAGCATAGAGTTGGTGAAGGTACAAACTGAGGCTGGAGATGGGGAAGATCCAAACTGAGGATAGAGGTGGTGGTGGTACAAACTGTGGATATCGATAGTGAAGGTACAAACTGAGTTTAGAGATGATGAAGATACCAACTGAGGCAAGAGATGGTGAAGATACAAACTGAGAATAGAAATGGCGAAAGTACAAACTGAGGCTTGAGATGGTGAAGATACAAACTGAAGATAGAGATGGTGAAGGTACAAACTGTGGCTAGAGATGGTGATTGTACAAACTGAGGATAGAGATGGTGGAGGTACAAACTCAGGATATCGATATCGAAGGTACAATCTGAGTATAGAGATGGTGAAGGTACAAACTGTGGCTAGAGATGGTGAAAGTACCAACTGAATCTAAGAGATGGTGAAGATACAAACTGAGGATAGAGTTGGTGAAGGTACAAACTGAGGAGAGAGAGGGTGAAGATGAAAACTGAAGATAGAGATGGTGAAGATACAAACTGAGGATAGAGATGGTGATTGTACAAACTGAGGATAGAGATGGTGGAGGTACAAACTGAGGATATCAATAGCGAAGGTACAATCTGAGTATAGAGATGCTGAAGGTACAAACTGAGGGTAAGGGATGGTGAAGGTACAAACTGAGGCTGGAGATGGTGAAGATACAAACTGAGATGAGAGATGGTGAAGGTACAAACTGAGGCTGGAGATGGTGAAGATACAAACTGAGATGAGAGATGGTGAAGGTACAAACTGAGGATAGAGATGGTGGAGGTACAAACTGAGGAGAGAGATGGTGAAGATACAAAGTGAGACTAGAGATGGTGAAGGTACAAACTGAGGAGAAAGATGATGAAGATACAAACTGAGGCTCGAGATGGTGAATATACAAACTGAGATGAGAGATGCTGAATATACAAACTGAGGCTAGAGATGGTGAAGGTACAAATTAAGGCTAGAGGTGGTGATGGTACAAACTGAGGCTGGAGATGGTGAAGATAAAAACTGAGGAGAGAGATGGTGAAGATACAAAGTGAGACTAGAGATGGTGAAGGTACAAACTGAGGAGAAAGATGATGAAGATACAAACTGAGGCTCGAGATGGTGAATATACAAACTGAGATGAGAGATGCTGAATATACAAACTGAGGCTAGAGATGGTGAAGGTACAAATTAAGGCTAGAGGTGGTGATGGCACAAACTGAGGCTGGAGATGGTGAAAGTATAAACTGAGATGAGAGATGGTGAAGGTACAAACTGAGGAGAGAGATGGTGAACGTACAAACTAAGGCTAGAAATGGTGATGGGACAAACTCAGGATTGAGATGGTGAAAGTACAAACTGAGGATAGAGATGGTGAAGATACAATCTGAAGCTGGGGATGGTGAAGATAAAACTGAGGATAGAGATGAGGATAGAGTCACCACAACTCGGTGACTTTTACTTTAGTGATGGAGAGGGATAATCGTGTGCCGCAGGGCAAGAGCTATAGCTGGGGGCAGGGAAATTATGATGCAGTGAGGCATGACTTAGGATGTGTGGATTGGAAAAACAGGCTTCAAGAGAAGAACACTAATGAGATGTGGGGAGTGTTCAAGGAGCAGCTGCTGCGTGTCCTCGATAGGTATGTTTAGTAAGGAATTGGAGTCCCTTGTGAAAGGGAAGAAGGCGGCATATGTAAAGATGAGGCGTGAAGGTTCAGTAGGGGCGATTGAGAGTTATAAGGTAGCCAGGAAGGAGCTAAAGAGGGAGCTAAGAGAAGCGAGAAGGGGACATGAAAAGTCTTTAGCTGGTAGGATTAGGGAAAACCCAAAGGCTTTCTATAGGTATGTCAAGAATAAAAGGATGACTAGGGTGGGTATCGGTCCAGTCAAGGATAGTAGTGGGAAGTTGTGTGTGGAGGCGGAGGAGATTGGAGAGACATTAAATCAGTACTTTTCATCAGTATTCACTCAGGAACAGGACACTGTTGCTGATGTGAATATGGAATCACAAATAATTAGAATGGATGCCCTGGAAATATGCAGGGAAGAGGTTTTGGGAATATTGGAAAGGATGAATATAGATAAGTCTCCTGGGCCTGATGGCATTTACCCCAGGATCCTATGGGAAGCTAGGGAGGAGATAGCAGAGCCATTGGCCTGGATTTTTATGTCGTCGTTGTCAACAGGAATAGTACCAGAGGACTGGAGGATCGCGAATGTGGTCCCATTGTTCAAGAAAGGGAGTAGGGATAGCCCTAGCAACTATAGGCCAGTGAGTCTGACTTCAGTGGTGGGCAAAGTCTTAGAGAGAATGGTAAGGGATAAGATTTATGAACATCTGGGTAGGAATAACGTGATCAGGGATAGCCAGCATGGTTTTGTGAAGGGCAGGTCGTGCCTCACAAACCTTATTGAGTTCTTTGAGAAGGTGACCAAGGAAGTGGATGAGGGTAAAGCAGTAGATGTTGTGTATATGGATTTTAGTAAGGCGTTCGATAAGGTTCCCCATGGTAGGCTAATGCTAAAACTTCGGAGGTATGGCATTGAGGATACATTAGAGGTTTGGATTAGGAATTGGCTGGCTGGAAGGAGACAGAGGGTAGTAGTTGATGGATTATGTTCATCTTGGAGCGCAGTTACTAGCGGTGTACCACAAGGATCTGTTTTGGGACCATTGCTTTTTGTTATCTTTATAAATGATCTAGAGGAAGGACTTGAAAGCTGGGTAAGCAAGTTTGCGGATGACACAAAAGTCGGTGGAGTTGTGGATAGTGAGGAAGGAAGTGGTAAGTTACAGCGGGATATAGATAAGTTGCAGAGCTGGGCGGAAATGTGGCAAATGGAATTCAATGTAGCTAAGTGCGAAGTCGTTCACTTTGGTAGGAATAACAAGATGATGGATTACTGGGCTAATGGTAGGCTACTTGGTAGTGTGGATGAGCAGAGGGATCTTGGTGTCCATGTACACAGATCTCTGAAAGTTGCCACCCAGGTAAATAGTGCTGTGAGGAAGGCATATGGTGTACTGGGCTTTATTGGCAGAGGAATTGAGTTCCGGAGTCCTGAGGTCATGTTGCAGTTGTATAAGACTCTGGTGCGGCCTCATCTGGAGTATTGTGTGCAGTTTTGGTCACCATACTATAGGAAGGATGTGGAAGCTTTAGAACGAGTGCAGAGGAGGTTTACCAGGATGTTGCCTGGAATGGTAGGAAAATCTTATGAGGAAAGGCTGAGGCACTTGGGGCTGTTCTCATTGGAGAAGAGAAGGTTTAGGGGAGATCTGATAGAAGTGTATAAGATGATTAGGGGTTTAGATAGGGTAGATACTAAGAACCTTTTACCGCTAATGGAGTCAGGTGTTACTAGGGGACATAGCTTTAAATTAAGGGGTGGTAGGTATAGGACAGATGTTAGGGGTAGATTCTTCACACAGCGGGTTGTGAGTTCATGGAATGCCCTGCCCGTATCAGTGGTGAACTCTCCTTCTTTATGGTCATTTAAGCGGGCATTGGATAGGCATTTGGAAGTTATTGGGCTAGTATAGGCGAGGTAGGATTCGGTCGGCGCAACATCGAGGGCCGAAGGGCCTGTACTGCGCTGTATCCTTCTATGTTCTATGTTCTATGTTCTATGTTGATTGTACAAACTGAGGATTGAGATGGTGAAAGTACAAACTGATGCTGGTGATGGTGAAGATATAAATTGAGGCCAGCGATGATGAAGATACCAACTGAGGATAGAGATGGTGAACGCACAAAGTGAAGATATCGATGGAGAAGGGTCAAACTGAGGATAGCAACGGTGAAGGTACAATTTGAGCATAGAGATGGTAAAGGTACAAACTGTGGATAGACATGGTGAAGATACAAAATGAGGCTAGAGATGGTGAAGATACAAACTGAGATGAGAGATGGTGAAGGTACAAACAGAGGATAGAGATAGTGAAGATACGAACTGAGGCTGGAGATGGTGAAGATACAAACTGGTGATAAAGTTGGTGAAGGTACAAACTGAGGTTAGAGATGGTGAAGGTTCAAACTGAGATGAGATATGGTGAAGATACAATCTGAGGCAGAGATGGTGAAGGTACAAACTGAGGACAGAGATGGTGAAGTTACAAGCTGAGGCTAGAGTTGGTGAAGATACCAACTGAGGATAAAGATGGTGAAGATACAAACTGAAGCTGGAGATGGTAAAGATACAAACTGAGGATAGAGATGGTGAATGCACGAAGTAAGGACATCGATGCTGAAGTTTCAAACTGAGGCTGGCGGCGGTGATGGTACAATTTGAGGATAAAGACGGTGAAGGTACAAACTAACAATAGACATGGTGAAGAAACAAAGTGAGGATAGAGATGGTGATGGTACAAACTGAGAATATTGATGGTGAAGTTACAAACTGAGGCTGGAGATGGTGAAGGTACAAAGTGAGGCTATAGGTGGGGAAGATACAAAGTGAGGATAGTGATGGTGTTGGTACAAACTGAGGGTATCGAAGGTGAAGGTACAATCTGAGGCTAGAGATCATGAACATACAAACGGAGGCTGGAGATGGTGAAGGTACAAAATGAGCATAGATATGGTGAAGGTACAAACTGAGGCTAGAGATGTTGAAGGTACAAACTGAGGATGGAGATGGTGAAGATACAAACTGAGGATAGACATGGTGATTCCACAAACTGTGGATAGAGATGGTGAAGGTACAAAATGAGGCTGGAGATGGTGAAGGTACATATTGAGGATACAGATGGTGAACATTCATAGTGAGAATATCAATGGTGAATGTTCAAACTGAGGCTGGCAACTGTGGAGGTACAAACTGAGGCTAGAGATGGTGAAGGTACAAATTGAGGATGGAGATGGTGAACGTATAAATTGAGGATCGAAATGCTGTAGATACATATTGAGGATAGAGATGGTGAACATATATTGTGAGTATATCGATGGTGAATGTTCAAACTGAGGCTGGCGACGATGAAGGTACAAACTGAGCATGAAGATACGCAATGTACAAACTGAGGCGGGAGATGGTGAAGATACAAAGTGGGATAGAGATGGTGATGGTACAAACTGAGGATATCGATGTTGATGGTACAAACTGAGGCTAGAGATGGTGATGGTACAAATTCAGGCTAGAGATGGTGAAGTTACAAACTGACTCGACAGATGGTGAAGGTACAAACTGAGGATAGAGATGGTGAAGGTACAAATTCAGGCTGGAGATGATGAAGGTATAAATTGAGGCTAGAGTTGGTAAAGTATCAAACTGAGGATAGAGATGATTTAGGTACAATCTGAGGCTAGAGATCGTAAAGATACAAACTGAGGCTGGAGATGGTGAAGGTACAAAAACTAAGGCTAGAGATGGTGCAGGTACAAACTGAGGCAGGAGATGGTGAAGGTACAAATTGAGATGAGAGATGGTGAAGATACAAACTGAGGATATCAATGATGAAGGTACAAACTGAGGCTGGAGTTGCTGAAGATACAAACTGAGGATAGAGATGGTGAAGGTACAAACTGAGGATAGAGATGGTGAAGGTACAATCTGTGGCTAGATTTGGTGAAGGTATAAACGGAGGCTGGAGATGCTGAAGGTGCAAACCGAAACTAGAGATGGTGATGATACAATCTGAGGATAGAGATAATAAAGGTACAAACAAAGGCGAAAGATGGTGAAGTTTCAAACTGAGGCTGGAGATGCTGAAAGTACAAAATCAGAATAGAGATGGTGAAGGTTCATACTGAGGCAGGCGACGGAGACTGCACAATTTGAGGATAGAGATGGTGATGTATAAACTGAGGACAGAGATGGTGAAGATACAAAGTGAGGATAGAGATGGTGAAGGAATAATCTGAGGTTAGAGATGGTGAAGATACAAACTGAGGCTGGAGATGGTAAAGGTACAAACTGAAGCTGGAGATGGTGAAGGTCCAAACTGAGGTTAGAGATGGTGAAGGTACAAATGGAGGATAGAGATGGTAAACGCACAAGATGAGGACTTCGATGCTGAAGTTTCAAACTAAGGCTGGCGGTGGTGAAGGTACAATTTGAGGATAGAGATGGTGAAGATACAAACTGAGGATAGGGAGGGTGGTGGTACAAACTGAGGATATTGATGGTGAAGGTACAAACTGAGGCTGGAGATGGTGAAGGTACAAACTGAGGATGGAGATGATGAAGATACAAAGTGAGGATACAGATGTTGATGGTACAAACTGTGGATAGAGATGTGAAGATACAAAGTAAAGATAGAGATGGTGATGGTACAAACTGAAGATATTGATGTTGAAGTTACAAACTGAGGCTAGAGATGGTGAAGGTACAAACTGAGGCTGGACATGGTTAAGGTACAAACTGAGAATAGAGATGATTAAGGTACAATCTGAGCTAGAGATCGTAAAGATACAAACTGAGACTGCAGATGGTGAAGGTACAAAGTGAAGCTGGAGATGGTGAAGATACAAAGTGAGGCTAGAGATGGTGAAGATACAAACTGAGGATAGAGATGGTGAAGGTACAATCTGAGGATAGAGATGGTGGTGGTACAAACTGAGGATATTGATGGTGAAAGTACAAACTGAGGCTAGAGATGGTGAAGGTACAAACTGAGGATAGAGATGGTGAAAGTTCAAATTTAGGATAGAGATGGTGAAGGTACAAACTGAGGCTAGAGATAGTGAAGATACAAACTGAGGATACAGATGATGAAGGTACAAATTCAGGCTGGAGATGGTGAAGATATAAATTGTGGATAGAGATGGTGAAGGAACATACTGAGGATAGAGATGATTAAGGTACAATCTGAGGCAAGAAATCGTGAAGGTACAAACTGAGGCTGGAGATGGTGAAGGTACAAACTGAGGCTGGAGATGGTGAAGGTATCAACTGAGGCTAGAGATGGTGATTGTACAAACTGAGGATAGAGATGGTCATTGTACAAACTGAGGATAGAGATGGTGAAGATACAAACTCAGTATAGAAGTGGTGGCGGTACAAACTGAGGATAGCGTTGGTGAAGGTACCAACTGAGTATAGAGATGGTGAATGAACAAACTGAGCATGGAGATGCTGAAGGTACACACTGAGTTTAGAGATGGTGAAGGTACCAACTGAGGCTAAGAGATGGTTGAGGTACAAACTGAGCATAGAGATGGTGAAGGTACAAACTGAGGCTGGACATAGTGACGATTCAAACTGAGGATAGAGATGGCGAAGGTACAATCTGAGGATAGAGATGGTGGTGGTACAAACTGAGGCTATCGATGGTGAAGAAACAAACTGAGGCTGGAGATGCTGAAGGTGCAAACTGAGGCTGGAGATCGTGAAGGTATAAATTGAGGATAGAGATGGTGAAGATACAATCTGAGGATAGGGATAATGAAGGTACAAACTGAGGCGAGAGATGGTCAAGTTTCAAACTGAGGCTGGAGATGCTAAAGGTACAAACTGAGGATAGAGATGGTGAAGGTTCATACTGAGGCTGGCAACGGAGATGGCACAATTTGAGGATAAGGATGTTGATGGTACAAACAGAGGCTAGAGATGGTAAAGGTACAAACTGAGGCTGGAGATGGTGAAGATACAAACTGAGGATAGAGATGGTGAAGATACAAAGTGAGGACTTCGATGCTGAAGTTTCAAACTGAGGCTGGCGGCGGTGAAGGTACAGTTTGAGGATAGAGATGGTGAAGGTACAAACTGAGGATAGAGATGGTGAAGGTACAATCTGAGGATAGAGATAATGAAGGTACAAACTGAGGCGAGAGATGGTCAAGTTTCAATCTGAGGCTAGAGATGCTGAAGGTACAAACTGAGGATAGAGATGGTGAAGGTTCATACTGAGGATATCGATGGTGAAGGTACAAACCGAGGCTTGAGATGGTAAGGGTACAAACTGAGGCTGGAGATGGTGAAGATACAAACTGAGGCTGGAGATCGTGAAGGTATAAATTGAGGCTAGAAATGGAGAAGATACAAACTGACGATAGAGATGGTGAAGATAAAAAAACTGATGATAGAGATGGAGAACGCACAAAGTGAGGACTTCGACGCTGAAGTTTCAATCTGAGGCTGGCAGTGGTGAAGATACAAAATGAGGCCATAGATGGTGAAGTTACAAACTGAGGATAGAGATGGTGATGGTATAAACTGTGGATAGAGATGGTGATGATACAAACTGAGGCTGGAGATGGTGAAGGTACAAACTGAGGCTGGAGATGGTGAAGGTCCAAACTGAGGATAGAGGTTGAGATTGTACAAACTGAGGGTAGAGATGGAGATTGTACAAACTGAGGATAGAGATGGTGAAGGTACAAACTGAGCATAGAGATGGTGAAAGTTCAAACTTAGGGTAGAGATGCTGAAGGTACAATCTGAGGCTAGAGATGTTTAAAATACAAACTGAGGCTGGAGATGGTGAAGGTACAAACTGATGATAGAGATGGTGAAGATATAAATTGAGCATAGAGTTGGTGAAGGTACAAACTGAGGCTGGAGATGGGGAAGATCCAAACTGAGGATAGAGGTGGTGGTGGTACAAACTGTGGATATCGATAGTGAAGGTACAAACTGAGTTTAGAGATGATGAAGATACCAACTGAGGCAAGAGATGGTGAAGATACAAACTGAGAATAGAAATGGCGAAAGTACAAAGTGAGGCTTGAGATGGTGAAGATACAAACTGAAGATAGAGATGGTGAAGGTACAAACTGTGGCTAGAGATGGTGATTGTACAAACTGAGGATAGAGATGGTGGAGGTACAAACTCAGGATATCGATATCGAAGGTACAATCTGAGTATAGAGATGGTGAAGGTACAAACTGTGGCTAGAGATGGTGAAAGTACCAACTGAATCTAAGAGATGGTGAAGATACAAACTGAGGATAGAGTTGGTGAAGGTACAAACTGAGGAGAGAGAGGGTGAAGATGAAAACTGAAGATAGAGATGGTGAAGATACAAACTGAGGATAGAGATGGTGATTGTACAAACTGAGGATAGAGATGGTGGAGGTACAAACTGAGCATAGAGATGGTGAAGATACAAACTGAGGCTGGACATAGTGACGATTCAAACTGAGGATAGAGATGGCGAAGGTACAATCTGAGGATAGAGATGGTGGTGGTACAAACTGAGGCTATCGATGGTGAAGAAACAAACTGAGGCTGGAGATGCTGAAGGTGCAAACTGAGGCTGGAGATCGTGAAGGTATAAATTGAGGATAGAGATGGTGAAGATACAATCTGAGGATAGGGATAATGAAGGTACAAACTGAGGCAAGAGATGGTCAAGTTTCAAACTGAGGCTGGAGATGCTAAAGGTACAAACTGAGGATAGAGATGGTGAAGGTTCATACTGAGGCTGGCAACGGAGATGGCACAATTTGAGGATAAGGATGTTGATGGTACAAACAGAGGCTAGAGATGGTAAAGGTACAAACTGAGGCTGGAGATGGTGAAGATACAAACTGAGGATAGAGATGGTGAAGATACAAAGTGAGGACTTCGATGCTGAAGTTTCAAACTGAGGCTGACGGCGGTGAAGGTACAGTTTGAGGATAGAGATGGTGAAGGTACAAACTGAGGATAGAGATGGTGAAGGTACAATCTGAGGATAGAGATAATGAAGGTACAAACTGAGGCGAGAGATGGTCAAGTTTCAATCTGAGGCTAGAGATGCTGAAGGTACAAACTGAGGCTAGAGATGGTGAAGGTTCATACTGAGGATATCGATGGTGAAGGTACAAACCGAGGCTTGAGATGGTAAAGGTACAAACTGAGGCTGGAGATGGTGAAGATACAAACTGAGGCTGGAGATAGTGAAGGTATAAATTGAGGCTAGAGATGGAGAAGATACAAACTGACGATAGAGATAGTGAAGATAAAAAAACTGATGATAGAGATGGAGAACGCACAAAGTGAGGACTTCGACGCTGAAGTTTCAATCTGAGGCTGGCAGCGGTGAAGATACAAAATGAGGCCGTAGATGGTGAAGTTACAAACTGAGGATAGAGATGGTGATGGTATAAACTGTGGATAGAGATGGTGATGATACAAACTGAGGCTGGAGATGGTGAAGGTACAAACTGAGGCTGGAGATGGTGAAGGTCCAAACTGAGGATAGAGATTGAGATTGTACAAACTGAGGATAGAGATTGAGATTGTACAAACTGAGGATAGAGATGGTGAAGGTACAAACTGAGCATAGAGATGGTGAAAGTTCAAACTTAGGGTAGAGATGCTGAAGGTACAATCTGAGGCTAGAGATGTTTAAAATACAAACTGAGGCTGGAGATGGTGAAGGTACAAACTGATGATAGAGATGGTGAAGATATAAGTTGAGCATAGAGTTGGTGAAGGTACAAACTGAGGCTGGAGATGGGGAAGATACAAACTGAGGATAGAGATGATTATGGTACAAACTGAGGCTGGAGATGGTGAAGGTACAAACTGTGAATAGAGATGGTGAAGGTACAAACTGAGGATATCGATGGTGAAGGTACCAACTGAGTATAGAGATGGTGAAGGTACAAACTGAGCATGGAGATGCTGAAGGTACACACTGAGTTTAGAGATGGTGAAGGTACCAACTGAAGCTAAGAGATGGTTGAGGTAGAAACTGAGCATAGATGTGGTGAAGGTACAAACTGAGGCTGGACATAGTGGTGATTCAAACTGAGGATAGAGATGGTGAAGGTACAATCTGAGGCTAGAGATGGTGAAGACACAATCTGAGTATAGAGATAATGAAGGTACAAACTGAGGCGAGACATGGTCAAGTTTCAAACTGAGGCTGGAGATGCTGAAGGTACAAACTGAGGATAGAGATGGTGAAGGTTCATACTGAGGCTGGAGATGGTGAAGATACAAACTGAGATGAGAGATGGTGAAGGTACAAACTGAGGCTGGAGATGGTGAAGATAAAAACTGAGGAGAGAGATGGTGAAGATACAAAGTGAGACTAGAGATGGTGAAGGTACAAACTGAGGAGAAAGATGATGAAGATACAAACTGAGGCTCGAGATGGTGAATATACAAACTGAGATGAGAGATGCTGAATATACAAACTGAGGCTAGAGATGGTGAAGGTACAAATTAAGGCTAGAGGTGGTGATGGTACAAACTGAGGCTGGAGATGGTGAAAGTATAAACTGAGATGAGAGATGGTGAAGGTACAAACTGAGGAGAGAGATGGTGAACGTACAAACTAAGGCTAGAGATGGTGATGGGACAAACTCAGGATAGAGATGGTGAAAGTACAAACTGAGGATAGAGATGGTGAAGATACAATCTGAAGCTGGGGATGGTGAAGATAAAACTGAGGATAGAGATGTTGATTGTACAAACTGAGGATAGAGATGGTGAAAGTACAAACTGATGCTGGTGATGGTGAAGATATAAATTGAGGCCAGCGATGATGAAGATACCAACTGAGGATAGAGATGGTGAACGCACAAAGTGAGGATATCGATGGAGAAGGGTCAAACTGAGGATAGCAACGGTGAAGGTACAATTTGAGCATAGAGATGGTAAAGGTACAAACTGTGGATAGACATGGTGAAGATACAAAATGAGGCTAGAGATGGTGAAGATACAAACTGAGATGAGAGATGGTGAAGGTACAAACAGAGGATAGAGATAGTGAAGATACGAACTGAGGCTGGAGATGGTGAAGATACAAACTGGTGATAAAGTTGGTGAAGGTACAAACTGAGGTTAGAGATGGTGAAGGTTCAAACTGAGATAAGATATGGTGAAGATACAATCTGAGGCAGAGATGGTGAAGGTACAAACTGAGGACAGAGATGGTGAAGTTACAAGCTGAGGCTAGAGTTGGTGAAGATACCAACTGAGGATAAAGATGGTGAAGATACAAACTGAAGCTGGAGATGGTAAAGATACAAACTGAGGATAGAGATGGTGAATGCACGAAGTAAGGACATCGATGCTGAAGTTTCAAACTGAGGCTGGCGGCGGTGAAGGTACAATTTGAGGATAAAGACGGTGAAGGTACAAACTAACAATAGACATGGTGAAGAAACAAAGTGAGGATAGAGATGGTGATGGTACAAACTGAGAATATTGATGGTGAAGTTACAAACTGAGGCTGGAGATGGTGAAGGTACAAAGTGAGGCTATAGGTGGGGAAGATACAAAGTGAGGATAGTGATGGTGTTGGTACAAACTGAGGGTATCGAAGGTGAAGGTACAATCTGAGGCTAGAGATCATGAACATACAAACGGAGGCTGGAGATGGTGAAGGTACAAAATGAGCATAGATATGTTGAAGGTACAAACTGAGGATGGAGATGGTGAAGATACAAACTGAGGATAGACATGGTGATTCCACAAACTGTGGATAGAGATGGTAAAGGTACAAAATGAGGCTGGAGATGGTGAAGGTACATATTGAGGATACAGATGGTGAACATACATAGTGAGAATATCAATGGTGAATGTTCAAACTGAGGCTGGCAACTGTGGAGGTACAAACTGAGGCTAGAGATGGTGAAGGTACAAATTGAGGATGGAGATGGTGAACATATAAATTGAGGATCGAAATGCTGTAGATACATATTGAGGATAGAGATGGTGAACATATATTGTGAGAATATCGATGGTGAATGTTCAAACTGAGGCTGGCGACGATGAAGGTACAAACTGAGCATGAAGATACGCAATGTACAAACTGAGGCGGGAGATGGTGAAGATACAAAGTGGGATAGAGATGGTGATGGTACAAACTGAGGATATCGATGTTGATGGTACAAACTGAGGCTAGAGATGGTGATGGTACAAATTCAGGCTAGAGATGGTGAAGCTACAAACTGACTCGACAGATGGTGAAGGTACAAACTGAGGATAGAGATGGTGAAGGTACAAATTCAGGCTGGAGATGATGAAGGTATAAATTGAGGCTAGAGTTGGTAAAGTATCAAACTGAGGATAGAGATGATTTAGGTACAATCTGAGGCTAGAGATCGTAAAGATACAAACTGAGGCTGGAGATGGTGAAGGTACAAAAACTAAGGCTAGAGATGGTGCAGGTACAAACTGAGGCAGGAGATGGTGAAGGTACAAACTGAGGATAGAGATGGTGAAGATACATTCTGAGGAGAGAGATGGAGAAGATACAAACTGAGGCTAGAGTTGATGAAGGTACAAACTGAGGGTAGAGATGATTATGGGACAATCTGAGGCTCGAGATCATGAAGATACAAACTGAGGATAGAGATGGTGAAGGTATAAACTGAGGCTAGAGATGGTGATTATACAAAGTGAGGATATCGATGGTGAAGGTACAAACTGAGTATAGAGATGGTGAAGGTACAAACTGAGGATGAAGATGCTGAAGGTACACACTGAGTTTAGAGATGGTGAAAGTGCCAACTGAGGCTAAGAGATGGTTGAGGTCCAAACTGAACATAGAGATGGTGAAGGTACAAACTGTGGCTGGACATGGTGACAATTGAAACTGAGGATAGAGATGGTGAAGATACAAAGTGAGGCTAGAGATAGTGAAGATACAAACTGAGGATAGAGATGGTGAAGGTACAATCTGAGGATAGAGATGGTGGTGGTACAAACTGAGGACATTGATGGTGAAAGTACAAACTGAGGCTAGAGATGGTGAAGGTACAAACTGAGGCTCGAGATGGTAAAGGTACAAACTGAGGCTGGAGATGGTGAAGGTCAAAACTAAGGTTAGAGATGGTGAAGGTACAATCTGAGGCTAGAGATGGTGAAGAAACAAACTGAGGCTGGAGATGGTGAAGTTACAAACTGAGGCAAGAGATGGGGAAGGTATAAATTGAGGCTAGAGATGGAGAAGATACAAACTGAGGATAGAGATGGTGAAGATACAAACTGAGGCTAGAAATGGTGAAGGTACAAACTGAGCATAGAGATGGTGAAGGTATAAACTGTGGATAGAGATGGTTAAGGTACAAACTGAGGATGGAGATGGAGAAGTTGCAATCTGAGGATAGAGAAGGTGAATGTGCAAATTGAGTATAGAATGCTGAAGGTACAAACTGAGGATAGAGATGGTGAACACACAAAGTGAGGACTTCGACGCTGAAGTTTCAATCTGAGGCTGGCGGCAGTGAAGATACAAAATGAGGCTGTAGATGGTGAAGTTACAAACTCAGGATAGAGATGGTGAAGGTACAAACTGAGGCTTGAGATGGTGAAGGTACAAATTGAGGCTGGAGATGGTGAAGGTACAAACTGAGGCTGGAGATGTTGAAGGACCAAACTGAGGATAGAGATGGTGAAGGTAGAAACTGAGGATAGAGATGGTGAAAGTTCAAATTTAGGATAGAGATGGTGAAGGTACAAACTGAGGCTAGAGATAGTGAAGATACAAACTGAGGATACAGATGATGAAGGTACAAATTCAGGCTGGAGATGGTGAAGGTATAAATTGTGGATAGAGATGGTGAAGGAACATACTGAGGATAGAGATGATTAAGGTACAATCTGAGGCAAGAAATCGTGAAGGTACAAACTGAGGCTGGAGATGGTGAAGGTACAAACTGAGGCTGGAGATGGTGAAGGTATCAACTGAGGCTAGAGATGGTGATTGTACAAACTGAGGATAGAGATGGTCATTGTACAAACTGAGGATAGAGATAGTGAAGATACAAACTCAGTATAGAAGTGGTGGCGGTACAAACTGAGGATAGCGTTGGTGAAGGTACCAACTGAGTATAGAGATGGTGAATGAACAAACTGAGCATGGAGATGCTGAAGGTACACACTGAGTTTAGAGATGGTGAAGGTACCAACTGAGGCTAAGAGATGGTTGAGGTACAAACTGAGCATAGAGATGGTGAAGGTACAAACTGAGGCTGGACATAGTGACGATTCAAACTGAGGATAGAGATGGCGAAGGTACAATCTGAGGATAGAGATGGTGGTGGTACAAACTGAGGCTATCGATGGTGAAGAAACAAACTGAGGCTGGAGATGCTGAAGGTGCAAACTGAGGCTGGAGATCGTGAAGGTATAAATCGAGGATAGAGATGGTGAAGATACAATCTGAGGATAGGGATAATGAAGGTACAAACTGAGGCGAGAGATGGTCAAGTTTCAAACTGAGGCTGGAGATGCTAAAGGTACAAACTGAGGATAGAGATGGTGAAGGTTCATACTGAGGCTGGCAACGGAGATGGCACAATTTGAGGATAAGGGTGTTGATGGTACAAACAGAGGCTAGAGATGGTAAAGGTACAAACTGAGGCTGGAGATGGTGAAGATACAAACTGAGGATAGAGATGGTGAAGATACAAAGTGAGGACTTCGATGCTGAAGTTTCAAACTGAGGCTGGCGGCGGTGAAGGTACAGTTTGAGGATAGAGATGGTGAAGGTACAAACTGAGGATAGAGATGGTGAAGGTACAATCTGAGGATAGAGATAATGAAGGTACAAACTGAGGCGAGAGATGGTCAAGTTTCAATCTGAGGCTAGAGATGCTGAAGGTACAAACTGAGGATAGAGATGGTGAAGGTTCATACTGAGGATATCGATGGTGAAGGTACAAACCGAGGCTTGAGATGGTAAAGGTACAAACTGAGGCTGGAGATGGTGAAGATACAAACTGAGGCTGGAGATCGTGAAGGTATAAATTGAGGCTAGAGATGGAGAAGATACAAACTGACGATAGAGATGGTGAAGATAAAAAAACTGATGATAGAGATGGAGAACGCACAAAGTGAGGACTTCGACACTGAAGTTTCAATCTGAGGCTGGCAGCGGTGAAGATACAAAATGAGGCCGTAGATGATGAAGTTACAAACTGAGGATAGAGATGGTGATGGTATAAACTGTGGATAGAGATGGTGATGATACAAACTGAGGCTGGAGATGGTGAAGGTACAAACTGAGGCTGGAGATGGTGAAGGTCCAAACTGAGGATAAAGATGGTGAAGGTACAAACTGAGGATAGAGATGGAGATTGTACAAACTGAGGATAGAGATGGTGAAGGTACAAACTGAGCATAGAGATGGTGAAAGTTCAAACTTAGGGTAGAGATGCTGAAGGTACAATCTGAGGCTAGAGATGTTTAAAATACAAACTGAGGCTGGAGATGGTGAAGGTACAAACTGATGATAGAGATGGTGAAGATATAAATTGAGCATAGAGTTGGTGAAGGTACAAACTGAGGCTGGAGATGGGGAAGATACAAACTGAGGATAGAGATGATTATGGTACAAACTGAGGCTGGAGATGGTGAAGGTACAAACTGTGAATAGAGATGGTGAAGGTACAAACTGAGGATATCGATGGTGAAGGTACCAACTGAGTATAGAGATGGTGAAGGTACAAACTGAGCATGGAGATGCTGAAGGTACACACTGAGTTTAGAGATGGTGAAGGTACCAACTGAGTATAGAGATGCTGAAGGTACACACTGAGTTTAGAGATGGTGAAGCTACCAACTGAAGCTAAGAGATGGTTGAGGTACAAACTGAGCATAGATGTGGTGAAGGTACAAACTGAGGCTGGACATAGTGATGATTCAAACTGAGGATAGAGATGGTGAAGGTACAATCTGAGGCTAGAGATGGTGAAGATACAATCTGAGTATAGAGATAATGAAGGTACAAACTGAGGCGAGACATGGTCAAGTTTCAAACTGAGGCTGGAGGTGCTGAAGGTACAAACTGAGGATAGAGATGGTGAAGGTTCATACTGAGGCTGGCAACAGAGATGGCACAATTTGAGGATAGGGATGTTGATGGTACAAACAGAGGCTAGAGATGGTGAAGGTACAAACTGAGGCTGGAGATGGTAATGGTACAAACTGAGGCTGGAGATGGTAAATGCACAAAGTGAGGATAGAGTTGGTGAAGATACAAACTGAGGATATCAATGGTGAAGGTACAAACTGAGGCTGGAGATGGGGAAGATACAAACTGATGATAGAGATGATTATGGTACAAACTGAGGCTGGAGATGGTGAAGGTACAAACTGTGGATAGAGATGGTGATTGTACAAACTGAGGATAGAGATGATGAAGAAACAAACTGAGGATAGAGATGGTGAAGGTACAAACTGAGGACGGAGATAGTGAAGATACAAATTGAGGCTGGAGATGGTGAAGATACAAACTGTGGATAGAGATGGTGATTGTACAAACTGAGGATAGAGATGGTGAAGATACAAACTGAGGCTAGAGTTGGTGAAGGTACAAACTGAGGACAGAGATGGTGAAGTTACAAGCTGAGGCTAGAGATGGTGAAGATACAAACTGAGGATAGAGATGTTGATTGTACAAACTGAGGATAGAGATGGTGAAGATACAAACTGAGGATATCGATGGTGAAGGTACAAACTGAGGCTGGAGATGGTGAAGGTACAAACTGAGGATAGTGATGGTGAAGGTACAAACTGAGGATAGAGATGGTGAAGATACAATCTGAGGATAGAGATAATGAAGGTACAAACTGAGGCGAGAGATGGTCAAGTTTCAAACTGAGGCTTGAGATGCTGAAGGTACAAACTGAGGATAGAGATGGTAAAGGTTCATACTGAGGATATCGATGGTGAAGGTACAAACTGAGGCTTGAGATGGTAAGGATACAAACTGAGGCTAGAGATGGTGAAGATACAAACTGTGGCTGGAGATTGTGAAGGTATAAATTGAGGCTAGAGATGGTGAAGATAAAAAACTGAGGATAGAGATGGAGAACGCACAAAGTGAGGACTTCGATGCTGAAGTTTCAATCTGAGGCTGGCAGCGGTGAAGATACAAAATGAGGCCGTAGATGGTGAAGTTACAAACTGAGGATAGAGATGGTGATGGTATAAACTGTGGATAGAGATGGTGATGGTACAAACTGAGGCTGGAGATGGTGAAGGTACAATCTGAGGCTAGAGATGTTTAAAATACAAACTGAGGCTGGAGATGGTGAAGGTACAAACTGAGGCTGGGGTTGGTGAAGATACAAACTGAGGCTAGAGATAGTGAAGATACAAACTGAGGATAGAGATGGTGAAGCTACAAATTCAGGCTGGAGATGGTGAAGGTATAAATTGTGGCTAGAGATGGTAAAGATACAAACTGAGGATAGAGATTATTAAGGTACAATCTGAGGCAAGAAATCGTGAAGATACAAACTGAGGCTGGAGATGGTGAAGGTACAAACTGATGATAGAGATGCTGAAGATATAAAATGAGCATAGAGTTGGTGAAGGTACAAACTGAGGCTGGAGATGGGGAAGATACAAACTGAGGATAGAGATGGTGATTGTACAAACTGAGGATAGAGCTGGTGAAGGTACAATTAACAGTTTTGTTGTGACTCAGCTGAGAAAAGAGTGAATGAAAATAATGTTATGGAGAAAGGAACATGTGGTATTAGCAATGCGGAATTTCAACTCTGAGTCAAATTTACCGCCATGTGTGCATACAATCTGGCTCAGTCTAAGTGAGTAACAAGGCTTAGAGGCAGATAATAAAATGTGAATACAGTATTTTTCTCAATGTCCAAAGAATCATTTGAAGTCTTCTGATATTGATTCCTGAACCATCCATGACTTATGTCTGCTTGGCAGTTTGACAGCAAGGAGCTGCTCATGAGGTCAAGAGAAATACTTGATGTCAGTTGTATTCAGAAGAAAAGCATAAAGCTGCTTACTGAAAGGCACAAGAAAGCTGCTTGAACAATGTCCATTAGACAGACCCTGAGACATTTGTCAGAGTTAGTGCTGAGTTAGTTATGCAGGTGATGGTCTGCCTTAACCTGACACACTGATGATAACATTTCTACTTGAACAGAAACATTGACTGTAGATGTCTAAGACAGGTACGTAAATAATAATAGCTAATTGATGGCTGCACTGCTCTAAGGAACTGGATTGAAGTCAGTGGATCTGAATGCTAAGGCATCAGTTATAAGCAGTCACAAGTCATAGAGATGTACAGCATGGAAACAGACCCTTCGGTCCAACCCGTCCATGCCGACCAGATATCCCAACTCGATCTAGTCCCACTTGCCAGCACCCGGCCCTTATCCCTCCAAACCCTTCCTATTCATGTACCCATCCAAATGCCTCTTAAATGTTGCAATTGTACCAGCCTCCACCACTTCCTCTGGCACTCATTCCATGCCCATATCAGCAGTCCTTCTCCTTTTAGCAAATATTATCTAAACACAATACTTCAAGTGAGATATCTTTGAATCAAACTGTTCACAGATGTTATGATACACCTCTGGAGCAGGTGGGACATGAACCCAGGCCTCCTGACTCATAAGTATGGACACTACCACTATATCATGTGACCACTCCATCACACCTTTTCAGAGCTCCATCTGAAATTGGAGGATTTTTGAGCCAAATGAAAATGTATCCTTAAGATGGTCACACCAGAAAATATTCAAATGTTTTTATTTCGCAATACTGCAGTTTAAGTAACAAACTGCACAATAGCAGACAAAGATTTTTGTCTTTGTCAATTCAAATAGACATGAACAGAAAATGACTTACTCCTGTTTGCTTGGGCCAACATTTTCCTTAGAATTAGGAAAGTGTTGAATTCAATCCCCCAAACAGTTCCTGGATGATAATGTCATGGGGCTGGGACTATACCTGATGGCTATATATAACAGCAGCATCCTACCCAAGTTCACCAGTTACTGTTAGACAAAGAGGGGTGAGTGGAACATAAATGTGGGTATTGGCAGCTGAGTAGAATGGCTGAATTGTACTTTAGATTGTACAAGCAGAAATTTAAACCAACACAAAGCCTGGGAGAGAGGAAGATCAGAATTTACAGGAATATCTATTCCCCAGCTGCCTCCCATTTCCAGCTCATTCTCATGGAAGCAGAATGGAGTGGCAGAATGGGGGCAACAGGGCTAGTAAGCGACAGGCAGCAGACATAGCTCATTAAGAACCTGTTAACAACAATGTAAGGAGGCTGGCCATTCTCCCAGTGCCAGACTGAGTGGTATGCACAGCAGCCAACCTTAAAGGCCCTCCCTGCCTGCGACAGTGCAAGGGCAGTCACTGGGTTTTCCCAATACTGCAACTCTACACTATCCCACAACAGTGGTGCAGCTACACAAAGTCATTTTTAAATGTTTTAAAATAGAGTTGGAGACAGGGACCCTCGGTTGTGAAAAATCCTCACCCTTGTCACACCCTCCAGTTTGAAGGTCTCTGATTGGCAGACATTTAAAATTCTGCCCAAATTCTTATTCGACTGGTAACCTTGGCCAAGTAAAGGCAAGCCCCATGAACATCACAATTATTACACCCAGCCCCAGGTGAGATTCCTCCTTTTGATACAGTTCCAGAGGAGAAACGTAAATGTTTGAGCTCCCGGGGATGAAGAATAAATTTGCTCCCCCTTTTTTCACTCCCCACTCCATTGGCTGGTTGCAACAAGGTTAATTGAAGAAAAGGATTCTTTTCTTTCGCTCACACCTAACTGAACTTATGTTTCTCAAATAAGCCATTTTAAACAGGCTTTGTTGAGCTAACAAAGAGTGAGTTCATTAATTACAAATGCAAAAAGGTTTGTAATGCAATATACATACACAAGAGCTAGAAATAATAAGTGAACCTAAAAGGATAAGAAGTTTTTTTAGAGAAAACGATCAGTCTCTGTATTGTTCGCAAAGAGCAGATAGTTGAACATTTCAGCAATTGCAGTGGAGGTTACTGGTAGTGTTGACTTTGATAGTCAAAAGTGTGGCACTGGAAAAGCACAGCTGGTCAGGCAGCATCCGAGGACCAGGAGAGTCGAAGGTTCGAGCATAAGCTCTTCGTCAAGAATGTCAACAAATTATGATGAAGAATGATGAAGAGCTTATGCTCAAAACATCGACTCTCCTGCTCCTTGGATGCTGCCTGAAGTGCTGCGCTTTTCCAGTGCCACACTTTTGACTCCAATCTCCAGCATCTGCAGAGCTCACTTTCTCCACGTTGACTTTGATAGATGAGCAGTTGATTCCACCATTCTTAGGTTTGCTGATTGGTCGAGATTGTTTAGTTCAGGTTCCTTTTGATCAAGATTGAATTCCAACATCCAGCATGAGAGAGGTGCCTTTTGTTGGGATTATTTCCTTTAGTCTGCTTGCTGGCTAATTGGCTTCTAACTTCTAACACTATTAGTGAGATAGTGCTTTACCTGTAACACAGAGGTGACTAGGGGTGAATTCTTTCACAGCCTATTGAATGACAGGGTAGGCTTGAGGGGCTGAATAGCCTACTCCTGATTCTATTTCTTTTGATCTTACAACATATTAACATTCGAACACACGATGGTATACACAAGAAAGTTCAGGCTTTTTAATCCTTGTCCTTGTGTAATCTTTGTGGGAGAAAGAAAATATGTTTGCAGTTTGAGATATATTCCACGGGGGCTGGCTTGCTGATGAGTTGGGTCTTGTCAACCCTACAATATCTTTGTAATCACAGTCCAGTCTGTTTTGTCTTGACTGTCGACTTCGTCCATCCCCTACTTTTAGAGGGCTGTTGATTGAAATTCCCTTTTCCTCCATTGATGTGACATTCCATGGGTCTTTCCGGCCAACTACTTTATTTACATCTTCAGCTATCTTGGGGTGGATCAGCCGTTTTAAAAACACACTGTGGAATAACAAATTACAAATGCCCACCATACTTTGGGGTTCTGACCCATGATCAGGACATATTGAGTAACTATTTTCCACCCAACTGAATAGATTCAGTATCCAGTATTTATTCTGACCTCGGTCCCTAAAGAGAAAAGCCTACACAATGGAATTCTATATAATTCAATCCACTGTCCTGAAACTGTGAAAAGATTTTGTAATTCTTCTAGTGCTGTTGGGAATCAGACAGACAGAAGCAGAGCTTGTGCAATGTCTAATTCTTCATGCACATAGTTAATGAGTTGGTTATCACCACTACTTTTCACGGTACACTATGTTAGCACTGCTTCAGCTAATTAAGTTGCTAACAAAATTAAAAATTAATCCAAATCAAGTTGCTATATCCTTATCTTGAATGTATGAAATGAAAGTAAATCTTACCGTGATTTGACAGATGTAGCTCAGAGCAATGGAAAGCAACAGAAAATTTGTACTATTTTTAATTCACAGCCCACAAAGACAGAGCTCCACTGACAATGGATAAATGCAACATGCAACCATTAGTTTCTTTCTCAATGTATTGACCTATCCCTGTGGTGCTAAGTTTATAAATTAGAAAGTTTGGAGTATCCCAAAGAAGCTTTGGTTGAATAACAACTGTATTCATTGAATAGAAGCACCCTGCTTCTTTCTATTCGAGGCCACTAGAATAGCACCAGATGGTACTCTTGTATTGCACACAACTTTACACTGATTGCAGAAGGGCTGGTATAAGAACAGTAGATGGTAGCACACAGTGAGCTCTCAGTAATTCCAATAAAACATAACAACAATTGATAAGGGTAGCTTTTCCATTTCAGTGTTTGGGCATGATCCATCACATCTCCTATCTCACAGAAAACAATAACATGGCCATAATGAGTCTGCCGAATTCTATGGAGTCTAACTAATCTCTGCCTGAAAGGCTAAAATGTCTCCTTGCGTTTAATGTTTATGTTTCATGTTATCATGGGCACAAAGACCATTGTCAGTAGAAGTGTAGAGTCCATGTATAATTTCACTCTTATATGGCCAGCCGGAAGCTCAAGCGCAATTGGGGAGAAGGTGGTATCATGGTTATATCACTAGACTATAAATCCAGAAGCCCAGGTTAATGTTCCGGGGAAATGAGCTTAAATGGTAGCTGGTGCAATTTAAATAGTGTTAATTGATCTGGCACATGGAGGTGGTTTCAATAATGGTGACTATTGACAATTATCATTGATGGCTGTGAAAATCCATCTGGTTTACTACTATCAATTATGGAAGGATATTTAATGTCCTTATTTGGTGTTGCCTACATGTGACCCCAGATCCACAACAATCTGCCTACCCTCTGAAGTGGCTGAGTAAACAACTCTGATAGGCGACAAACACTGGCCTTGCCCATGAATCCCATATCCATTGAAAGGAATAGAAAATGTGTTGAGCGTGGCCTGACAAAATAGATCCTGGCTCTCACATCGCCTCAAGGCATCTATAATATGAGTATCTTGCTATAATATGTTTGCAAATTGGTGACTATAACGTATTAATCCAGAACGGGGAAGTTTGTCAGGTCTTCAGATGCTGCCTGACTGGCTATACTAAAACAGGTGACTGGTGGGGGAATGACCAGAGTATCATTAAAACCTGAACCATTATATTAAAGTGTTGCACCTGCTGAGATCCCTAGTGAGAGTGGTTTCATTATAATGAGATAGCATGGGTTTCATTGACAGGCTGTCAGAGCCAAAATGCAAGGAAGAGATATTCCTCAGAGTGAACTGACAACAAATTACCATCAGTGATATTTGACAGTCAGTCATTGGTATTTTGCATTTTCACTGCTAATCAGCAGTTGAAATATCCTATTAATTGTTCATTGGGATTTAGATTACAAATACGGTGACTGTTCTGTGAGAGGTGAACTTTGTACCTGAGATAAATGTGACTCGTTGGCATCTCTAAGTGATTTTTAATTTTTTTTAATTAAGGCAATGTCTTTTCTCTGCTGAATTTTTTAAAACTGGAAATTTAGAAAACACTTGATTATTTATCTTCCTCAATTCATCTAGTCCATGCTTTGAGTACTAATGTATTACTGACAGTACAATCATTTAATCTGTGCATTGAATCTTGATGAAGGGCTTATGCCCGAATCACCAACTCTCCTGCTCTTCAGATGCTGCCTGACTGGCTATGCTTTTCCACTCTTCGACTCTGATCTCCAGCACCTGCAGTCTTCACTTTCTCCTCGTCATTTAATCTGGCCTAGCAGTGCCAGGGGGAACTCCAAGCCTGTGTCAAAATTTCCTCTGTGCACTTAATCTACCAAATGTTATGGATTTACTGTACTTCTTTAAAGGGTTCTTGAGTGTCTGAGTGCCTATATAATAAATACAGTGCAGTGTGTTCCACTTCCTGCCTGAACTGTGCAGCACACCATAATGGGCATCCAAGGACCAGGCCTAAGGAGGTGTTCGCCCACTTTGCATATGCAGATGAGGGCTTACCATCCATTCAGCCAACTCTGCAAAAGTCTGATTGCAAATGTGCACACCAACATAGTGCACTGGTGCTTAGTCGGTGATTAGCAGTCAATAGTTTTTAAAGGGTTTTGATTGAAAATAGAAGCAGGAATAGTCCATTCAGCCCTTTGAGCCTGCTCTGGCACTCAATATGATCATGGCTGATCATCTGACTCAGTACACTGTTCCTGCTTTCTCCCCTTAAGTCTTCGATTGTTTCAGTCTATCGGCTAAAAGGTAAATTCAAACTTTTTCATGGACGCTACTCTGCAGTTCAAGAGGAGTTAGTGTTGTCTTTCCAGTTCTGTTTCAAATATGTACACTTCTCCATGCCATTGCTCACAACTTCCTCATGACTAATTTGCTTCCCCCTCCCCCAGATTCTTCTGAGTTGTATGTAAGCTGGAGAAATTTTTTTGTGTTTTCATAATCGTTGAGCTACATTTGTGCCCTCGGTTCACCTGTAATAAAAAACAAGTCCTCAATACAACAATATAGACAGACCTCCTGGTTTTTTGCTATATTCGTAAAACATAAAGGGCGATACACAGGTCAAAATTGACATCATCCTTTTATCGTGTCTACACTTTGGTCTGGATTGATGGGCCAAACCTATTGAATTGATTTTACTTAAAAAATATTCAGTCACTTATTTCAGACCTATGGAAAATGGGGTTTTTTTTCCTTCTTAGATTTCAAAAGCCACTGCATGAGGAACCAAGAGAAAACACTAATGGTGCAGTTGGTTATTAAAAATATTATCAAACACACAGAGCTCACCATTACGAATCTGAGCGGATAGACGAATTACCACCATTCCTTTTTCAAGGTTTGAATTCTTATACCTATTAACGAAATACAGAGACGTTTAGTAGTGGGTACTGGCTTTAAATCCTTGAATTGTGCCAATTATGTCTATCCTACTCAAAGCTTTGGACAACTTTGTAAAAGGCCTTCCCCAGTCCATCTGCTAGTTCTAATGCAGGATCTCACCAAAGAGCTACGTAAATCTTCTTGCTCAGATGTTTTCCAAATCTAATTCAGTCTGTTAGTTTTGTTTTAAATACTAACCTGTTACAGTAAGGTCAGCATGATTTTGTTGAGTGAAGAATCAAACTGGAGGCACTTAGCTTACTCCTGTGTAGTGTGTGTTGCAATATCTGAGCTTATCATTACAGGGTTGATCTCTTCAGGTTTGTAATAATAATTACAAACAGCAAACGGTTATAAGTCTCAGGCTAAATTTTAAAATCAAGGAGACAGAAAGTGAATGCTCTTCATGTAGTTATTTATTCTGCTTGAGAATATATTCTATACCTAATGAACCATCCTGACCTTGGAATTTTGAGTGACAGGTAATTATTGCTTGCAGCAATCATGATTAAATTCGGTCTAACTTTTGCGAATTATTAAATCTTTTATATCACAACAATAACATTGCAACTTTGCTTTTAGGATTAATAAATAAGAGTCTATCCCTAATGAGCTGAACCAATGAGTGAAACAACAATCTCATAACAGTCTGAATTAAATCAGAACGCCCAAAGGTATGGAAGTATAACCATTTGGCTGATGGAGGTCACACAATGATGGTGGGAGGGAGCTACTTTTGTGCATCATTTACAGCAAAAATATAAAATCATTAATAAGGATTAAGTTTATGACTCCAAAGCATCCCATAGAAATATTCTTTCCCCTGACAAACCATCCCACTTCTCACTGCTGCAGTGGTGTTTAGTTAGCTCAGTTGAATGGATGGCTGAGTAATGCCAACAGTTTGGGTTCAATTCCTGCACTGGCTGAGGTTACAATGAGGGATCCTCCTTCTCCCTCTCCTCTTACCTGAGGTGCAGTGATCCTCAGGTTACATCACCACCAGTCACCTCTCTCAGTCTCTGACAACAGAGTAGCCCTGTGGTCTGGTAGGATTCTGGTGACTTTACCTTCAACATGCCTCAGTACATTTAATCCTCTTTGAATTTGGATCAACATAAAGCAAGACTTTCAAGAAGATATAGTCAAGTGAGTTTCTTCCTGATGCCAAAATAAATTGAATTGGAACTCCATAATATCAAGCCCCATCAGCTTTGTACAGTTATACTCAGGATGGGTATTTCATTCATTCTGCTATGTCAACTGTCTTGACCAGTACAGAACACATAGAATCCTTGTTTAGTTTTCAATTGTCAGATATTCTTATATTTTCCTAGTCTGATCAACCGATCAATGTTTTCTGCCTTTGTTAGATTCGTCAGCTGACTGTCAGTCACTTTCATAATTATACTAGAAACTGGGCATACCAGACTGTTCAGGAAAATCTAGCTGGACTGTACAGGAACAGCGGTGTGCGGGGTGTTACAACTCAAGAATTGTACTGGGCACTGAAGGAAGTGAGTTAGTTGAGTGATGCCATTCATTCTGCACTTAAGGATTTTCACCGACAGTACAATGAGTTAGTCAATGTAGCCATGATGTGGAGGTACTGGTGTTGGACTGGGTTGGACAAAGTTAAGCACTGCTCCTTCGTCAGGTAGCTAGCCCTCTGAAAGCTTATACTTACAAATAAACCTGTTGGACTATTACCTGATGTTGTGGCTTCTTTAACTTTGTCCTCCCCAGTCCAACACCGTCACATCTACATCACATAAATATATAGATTAGGCCAGAGTACTCAAACCTGAATCCTTCCAAAATATGACATCATTTTTAATAATCACATTGGACCGGTTGGACTGAAGGGTCTGTTTCCCTGGTGTACATCTCTTTGACTCTATGATTCTATGTTTGGGTCATAAGTCATAAAAAATTGTCATTGTATTAGTTAGGTACAGTTAGATTATCAAAATGATTTCCATTCTTGCTATTGGGAATATGTACCTTTGTGGGCTTTAATGTTTTCCAGTTCGGGACATTATCAATTCTTATGAGGAGGGCATGCAGCAATTTTAAAAATGAAGAACCCCAGGGATGAGGTTAATACAGCTTGTAGGGTACATGGGGGAGAGGATCACTGCCCCGTGAGCTACCTAATGAAGGAGCAGAGCTCTGAAAGCTTGTACTTCCAAATACACCTGTTAACCTGGTATTGTGTGATTTTTAACTCCATCAATGTAGTTAGCCATGTCCAGCTTTTAGGAAAACTCAGCAGGTCTACCAGCATCCCTGGAGAGAAAGTAGACTGAACATTTCGAGTCCAGTGACCTTTTTCAGAACAATGTGGATTCTTAGGAAGGGTCACTGCATCCGAAAAGTTAACTCTGTTTTCTCTCCACAAATGCTGCCAGACCTGCTGAGTTTTCCAAGCAATTTCTGTTTTGTTTGTGATTTCCAACATCCAAAGTTCTTTGGGATTCTTTTTTTGTTCAGTTTTTATGATTCTGAGTTAGTGGAATATCTGGGATTTTTCATGGATGAAGGAAGGGTTTATGGTTAAAGTCCTGAAATGATACTGTAGAATACTAACTGACAAACCTGCACCATATCATTGTCTGAAATACTTTCACTGCTATCTAGTGGCAGTAATAATTTCATTCATTTTAAACTATTACTTAGAAGCCTACCTTAGAATCTGTAATGCAACTTCAGACTACCAAGTGGGATTTTTAACCTGGCAAGACAAATCAGACGGGGCAGAAAGCAAGGCAAAAATTGCTAAAGATATGTTAACCCCAACCCATTCTGAATGTAATTGCTTCATGCTTTCCAAGACAAGTCTGAGATCAGCTGAGTAATCCCCATTCAAAAGGGAGGTCAGTAATTATAATCGCCAAGTAAAATTATATTCACTTTCTTTACTGACAACTTGAATATCATGCATGTCGGCTAAATCTCTTACTGCTCAGGAAGCCTGGCAGCTAAAGGGAGGCCAGAGCTGTCAGATCCCAGAAAAGACATTTTTCCAGCACTGCTTGTGGGTCTAGAGGAAGCAGAAGTGCTACCTTCTGACATCTCAAGGTCACCTTCTGCGCTTGTTTCTCACTTCACATGATTGCTCCCCTTCTCATGATCGCTCACTCCCCTCAATCTCACTCGCTATAATTCTCCCTCTTTTTCATCTTCCCCACTCAATCACATGACCCCCTCCCCATTAATCTTACCTGCCTGCAGTAAAATTAATCTCCTTTTTCATCTCTTTCTCCCATCTCCGTCCTAGCCTTCTGATTCTCTGACATCTCCTTTTTCTCCTTATCCTACAATCTAACTCCCCACGATTTGCCTTCCCCACCATCTCTGCCCCATCTACTCCATTTCTTCAACTTCTACACGATTTCTCCCGTAACCTCTTCACCTTGTCTTAAGAAGCAGCCTGAGATCTCAACTGCTGGAGCTTGATCGTGATAGCGGCCTTTTCCAGCAGGTTTTCCTGCCCAAGTAGTCTGCCGATCTCTCAGTCTGACTGAACAGAAAACAAGAGTTGGAAAGTTCAATGAGGTCTAGCTGTTAGGTTCAATAAGTCATCTTCCTTCCCAGCTCAGAGACAAGTCCCCATTCTCACTGACCATCCAAGCTAATACGTTTCTGAGGGAATGGCCAGGAAGATAATATCGATGAATCAGGCAAACAGATATAATTTGCCTCAAATACTTTGACATGGAGGATTGGTCTGATCAATACATTCACTTCTAAGTTTTACTGCTTTTTCTATCACACTTTGTAAAAAGAATCACTGACCAGTTAGAGGATGATTAGCCAATCAGATTGTTAACTCTGATACAGAAGGGCTGTTACTCCCAGTTGTACTCAGGCTGACCATTCTGCTATTTTTGATATTCCTCAATCAGTGACTTCACAGAATCATAGAATCTCTACCGTGTGGAAACCGGTCAATTGGCTCAACACAGCCACACTGTCCCTCTGAAAAGTAACCCACCCAGACCTATTCCCCTGACAAATGCACCTAACCTACACACCCCTGAACACTGTGTGCAGTTTAGCGTGACTTATCCACCTAACTTGTACATCTTTGGACTGTGGGTGGAAACCAGAGCACCCGGAGAAAACCCACACAAATACGGGAAGCATGTGCAAGCTCCACACAGACAATTGCCCGAGGCTGGAATCAAGCCCGAGTCCTGGCGCAGTAAAGCAGCAGTGTTAGTCACTGAGCCACTGTACCACCCTAAAATTCTTCCTGAACATTTAGAAAAAAAAATATTGAAGAAGTAAACTCTGGGAAGTTGCAAGGGTCAGATTATCATTACCCTTCTAAAGAAAAATGTGTTTCTAGTTGACTGTACAGCATTAACTTGATATTCATTTTATTACCACTGACAGGAAAGTCAATGTTAAGAAAATTAAACTAGGATCTGAAAGTTCAAGACAACAAGTTGCTAACATGCATTTAAATAATATCTTCTATATTGTAAAACATCTCAAGGTAATTCATGACTTGCAATAACATAAATTTTGTATTTTATTCCTTCATTATTTGCACTCTCATTTACAAAACAAATTCTCAATATAAGCTAACATGCAAGTATTCTTTCTCTTTTTTAATTCTCGTGTACTTTTTTAATTCTAGAAATAATGCCAATACAACATAATTCATTCAATCAAGTAATAACTAAATAACTTGACAATAGTGCCAATATATCAAGCTAAGGAGGGAAAAGGAAATAACAGCAAAGAACAATTTGAACAGCATGGTGGCTCAGTGGTTAGCATTGTTGCCTCACAGCACCAGGGATCCAGGTTTGATTCCAGCATCAGGCAACTGTCTGTGTGGAGTTTGCATATTCTCCCTTGTGTCTGTATGGGTTTCCTCCCACAGTCCAAAGATGTGCATGCTAGGTGAATGAGCCATGCTAAATTGCCTGCAGAGTGCAGGCTAGGTGAATGAACCATGGGAATTACAGGGATAGGGTCGGAGGGTGAATGGTAAGAAATTGCTGTGCAGAGGGATCTGGGTGTCTTTGTGCATGAATCACAGCAGGTTGTTTTGTAGGTGCAACAGGTAAGTAAGAAGACAAATGGAATTTTGTCTTTCATTGCTAAAGGGATTGAGTTTAAAACCAGAGAGGTTATGTTGCAGCTGTATCGCGTGCTGGTGAGGCCACACATGTGGAGTACTGCAGGCAGTTTTGATTTCCTTACATGAGAAAGGATGTACTGGCACTGGAGGGGGTGCAGAGGAGGTTCACTAGATTGATTCCGGAGTGAGAGAGTTGACTTATGAGGAGAAAGTGAGTAGATTGGGATTATATTCATTGGAATTTAAAAGAATAAGAGGGGATCTTAGAGAAACATATAAAAGTATGCAGGGAATAGATGATAGAAGTAGAGAGGATGTTTTTACTGGCAGGTGAAACTAGGACAAGAGGACATAGCCTCAAAATTAGGGGGAGTGGATTTAGGACTGAATTGGGAAGGAACGTCTTCATCCAGAGGGTTGTAAATCTATGGAATTCCCTGCCATGTGAAGTGGCGGAGGCTTCCTCAGTAAATGTTTTTCAAAGCTAAGATAGATAATTTTTTTCAACGGTAAAGGAATTAAGGGCTATGGTGAGAGGGTGGGTAAGTGGAGCTGAGGCCTCGATAAGACCAGCCATGATCTTATTGAATGGCAGAGCAGGATCGAAGGGCCAGATGGCCAACTCCTGCTCCTGGTTCTTATCCCCCTGGGTGGGTCGCTCCTTAGAAAGTCAGTGTGGATTCGTTGGGCCTGATGGCCTTCTTCCACATTGTAGGGGATTCTGTGAAACAATAATGAATCTCAACGAGCTACAAAGCACAAGAATAAAAATGCTTCCAGCTTTGGAGCATGAAAGAATATTTTGCAACCAGGAGAAAAATATAAGTTAAATAAGTAATTTGTTTCTCACCTTAAATCCAATGAGTAATAACTGGCATGGGCATGAAGAGATTGAAGTGGATAGGTTCTATCACATATACTTTTTGTCCTTTTTGGAGATAATGGGGAAATCTTGGAAGGATTAACAAGCAGTTTGAACCACATCATGTATTACCGTCCACAATTAAACCTACAACGTCGAGCCGAGAAGCAGAGAGTGTATCAAATAAACTACAAGAACAAAAGGTTGAGACGGAATTTTTTATTCTTTATTCCTTCATGTGAGCAACTCTGGCAGTGTCAGCATCACTATTAATTGCCTGGTCTGACTGGCTTTAATGATGGGACTTACAAACAAAAAGTTATTGAAGCACTGACAACTATCACAATTCCAAGAAACTCAAGGATTTTAATATTCCAAAGACTGATAGATGACAATACAGTTTTTTAATATGCTGCAAAATTGAACGTGGATCAATTTCAAAAGGTAATTAAGAGTCAACCAGATTACTGCAGATCTGAGATCACATGTAAGCCAGATCAGGGTGGCATGTTTTACTTGCTGAACCAGGCACTAATGAACTAGATGAGTTTTGGGCTATTATTAAATTCTATATTTCTGTCAAATTTAAATGGCACCTTCTGCTTTCATGGGAATTTGAACCCATGGGCCCCCACAGGCATCTGGATTGCTAGTCTCAAGACATTACTCAGAATATTTGAGAAGATTTGTAACTTTGGTTTCCCATCGTCATTAATATTACTACAATACAATTGCCTTTCCTAAAAGTCAAGGCTTTCTCAGAAGATATGACCTGAGGCAAAAATGCCAATCATGTTCATAAAACATCAAACAATAAGTTGCACTTTCATTGTATGGTTAATGGAGGAAAACACTGCAAAGTGCTTCTGTAAAGCCTGCACATTTTTTCTCTATTTTTGATGAGGGACTAAAATGGGAAAAGGACTGTTTTTAAAAAGTATTCTGAAGACTTTGCTGCAGTTTTTAAAAACAAATTGCCTGAGAATCATTGTAAGTGGTGTTTACACTGCTGTTAGTTCAAGCAGCAGCACAAGTCTAGTTGAAGACAAACTGGAATGAGCAAACTGGGATGTATAAATGGAGATTCAGCTGCAAAATGTAATGGACTAATTTAGGGAATTGTGACTGGTTGTTGATGACAACAGCATTCTTCTTGCTGGCTCCTCGGTAGCTGAACATCTTGTGGGTATGAGTGTTTGAGCAGAAGAAATAGCGCCTCTTTTCTCCTTTGCCTACAGTTAAAAAAACCTCAAGCCTGAAGAAAGCCAGTCCTTTTCCTTCATCAGCTGCAATAAGTTGTTTCATTTTTAACCAATGAGTCAGAGACTTTTTAAGTGTGAACTAGCAAGCAAGTGAAAGTACATGAGAAAGGAATATGAGGAGCAGCAAATCATGACAAGCCAAAAAAATCATCTCAGTGAACCCTATGGACAAGCAACTTGCTTTCCCAGTTTTTCTCTCTGTCCATGACATCCATGATTTTTTTTCTGTATGTGTCCGTATGTACATGGATGTAAGAGGAGTGTATAAGGGGGGTAACGTTTTAGCAATTGAGTTGTATGTCAATGGTTCATAACTGTTTATCTGTAGCTAGAATCTATTCATTTGTACTAAATAGTAATTCTTGTAAAGTACAAAAACTTACTCTGTGTTTTCTGTCAACATGGATTTAAAGACAAGTAAATTGGGGAACTTTTCATACTTCTATGATGTTTCTAACTTTTGTAACTATTCCAGGAATATGGGGTTTGATTTCCAGCACACTACCTCCGTGAGGCATAACATTTCACAGGAACTTAATCAGTCAAAAGCTGCACTGATTAAAGCAGAAACATATTTGGGCAGCTCGGAACAAGAGGCAGGTTTAAGGAATGCCTTAAAGAAGGCAAAGACACTTGGAGAGAGAATGCTAAAGTCTAGGTGTCGGAAGACACGTCCACTTCAACAATGGACTAAAATAACTGGGAGATCCATTAAGAGGCCAGAGGGTTAAAGAAGTGGTTACAGACATAAGGAGACCCTGGAGGGATTTGAACATGTGGGAATGTTAAATGTTAAGGCATGGTAGGCTGTCAACAAGTGCAGGGTCCATCAATGAACTGAACTGGATGTGTGTTAAGATATGGTCAGCACAGTTCTGAAAGGCTTAAAGTTATTGAAGGAGCAAGGTGGGAGGCCAGCCATGTATGACTTGAAATAGTCAGGTTTGGTGAGTGGATAGAAATATGAAAGAAGGTTTTTTATAGTAAATGGGCTGGGGTTATGGAAAATATATTCCACATACTACCCATTAAAGCCATACTTTAGTTTCTTGTATCATGGCAAGACATTAAGAAAGATGATACTGAACCATTAACAACTGACACATTTGTAAAATAAATTCAAGGATTTTAGGACAATAAAGACTTATAGATGAGGAACCAGAATTAATATATTACCAATTATGTGACATCCACCATATCATAACAATATACCTGACGCAAAAAATATAAAGATGATATTAGGGACAGTAACAAATAATTTACACACTGTTTCAAGCAGATCCACTTACAGGGCTCTGGTAACTTTCATAAAATATTTATTGCATTAATGTCTTGTAACGTTTTGGTATCTATCCATCATCTTCTGTGTTAATCATATCAGCCTTTCAGCTTATGAGATTTAGTGTTATTTTGCAGTTATTATGGAAGCAGCCACAAGAATCAACGACGAGCCTTTCCAATTTAGAAACTGATTCCTTTTATAATGAGCATAATTGTGACAGTAATCTCAGAGGGAGGTAAATAGGTGAGAGGAAAAAACGAGATCTTAGGAAGAAAGGCTGTGAAGTAACTCCACAGTAACCGGTACCTCATTGCTAAGTCATTCTTTATTTATACATAGAAAATCCTTGATTCTGGTACGGCCTCATCAGAGTCAACTCCCAGAGTGACAGGATGTCTTGCACTCCTGTTTATACCTGTCAACCAGGGCTCGCAGGACTTTCAGGCTGCTCTGAGGAGTCGGGCACGTTTGCTCCCGCATCACTTGCAAGTTTACAGCTTTCATATGGTCCATGTGCTGGTTTAGGCCCGTTGCATCTACCCAAACTTAATATGTCACTGCAGTGGACCTCACATCAATCATGCCTCTTACCTGGACAGGGCTATTACCATGCTTCCTACACCAAACTTCAACCCCTGCAGTAAACTGACTCTCTTGCTTAGTGGAGTCTTGTGTCCAACACTGGCATTCTTGATGTCGTTTCACCCTCCCCCACCTGCAGGTCCAGGAAGGTCAAATTTAACCTGGTGCAGAGTCTTCTCCCCATTAGCAACTCAGCTGGAGCTATTGCTGTAGTTGCATGAGGGGTAATCCTATAATCAAATAGGAACCAGGACCATTTGAATTGAGTGAAGCTGGAAGCTGTTTCTTTAAGCCTGCCTCCAAAATTTGAACTGGTCTTTCCAACAGACCATTGGATGATAGTTGGTATGGAACTGTGAAGAATGCCATTTAACTTCAGGAAATACTGAATTCCCTGCTGGTAAACGATGGCCCATTATTTGTGACCAACACTGCCAGGAATCTATGTATTGCAAAAGATAAGCATAGTTTTCTATCATCATCCCCATGTTTGACGAATGAACTCTATGCATGTCTGACCACTTTGAGTGGGTGTCCACAATGACTATGAACATACAGCCCATGAAAGGACCTGCATAGTCAACTGAGTCCAGGGTCTACCTGGCCATTCTCACTAATGTGAAGGACCTGCTGGCAGTAATTTGTGTCCTGTTGGTACTCTGGGCACTGCCTTACCAATGTGTCTATATCTGCATCCAATCCTGGCCAACAGACATAATTTCTCACCAACATTTTCATTTTGGAAGCCTCTGGATGACTCTGGTAGCCAGTATCTGGTGGCAAACCTTTGCACTGGACAATCACTCTTGCTCCCCAGAATAATATGCCATTCTCTAGAGACATCTGGTTTCTCTGAATCCAAAAAGGTTTCAGTTCTGGTTGTGATGACCCTTTGGTTTCCCCCAACATCACTATCTGTTTTAGTTTGGCCATATCTAAATCTTTCAGCATTAAATATCGGATATCGTCATCCGTGACTGGAAGTGTCCCCAGAAAATTTAAAACCATTACACACTCTTCCAGTGATGTATCTGCCAGCAGGAGGCAGCTCAATGTATCCGCATTAATGATTGACCTCCCAAACAGTGTTCCAACTTATAATTATATGCACTTAGCATTAAAGCCCACTGCTGAATTCAGTCTGAAGCTATGGGTGGTACTGCCTTGCCCTCTTTAAGTAGACCATGCAGGGGTTGTGGTCCGTTATTATCAGGAATTTTCATCCATAAAGATATTGGTGGAACTTCCTGACTCCAAATATGATCGCCAAACCTTCTTTCTCTATCTGGGCGTATTTATGCTCTGCACTTGCCAAACTCCTGGATGCGTATATTATTGGGTGTTCCTCTCCATTGGGCCACCTAAGAGTTATTACTGCCTCAATGCCATACAGAGAGTCATCACACGTCAATACCAGATCTCACTTGGGTTCATTGTGCGCCAACATCTTAGAGAATGACAGCTGTTCTGCATTTCCCTGAAAACTATGGCTTGGCAACACAACCATTTCCATGACTGCCACTTCTTTTTAAGAGTTGATGCAAAGGTGCCAGGATGGAGGCCAGGTTACATATGACCTTTCCATAATAATTCACCAGCCCAAGGAAAAAGTTAAGCTCCGGTACAGACATGGGAGCTGGGGTATCTTTGATTACCCCCATTTTATCTTCCAACAGGTGTATCCTGGTCTTGTTGACTCTGTAGCACAAGTAGGTCACTTGTGATGCTGGGGAACACATATTTTTCTCTTCTAAGGCATACGCCCACCTGGGAGAAACATCTAAGGACCAAATTCTCTAAATGCTCCTTATTGGTCTTCCCTGTTATTAGCACCTCAACAAAATAAATGGTGACCTGGGTAGACCTTGTAAAATGTTCTCCATTGTCAGCTGAAAAATTGCACAGACTGATGCTACCCCAAATGGCAGTCTCATATGTTGGTACAAATCCGTATATGTATTAATTGTAGCATTCTTTGGGAAATCCTCATCTAATCTCAATTGCAAGTATGCATTGCTCATGCCCAGCTTAATGAAAGACAGTACCCCTACTAGCTTTGCATATAAATACTCTTTGTAGTTATCCAGCGGTGAAAAGCATTTTAATATTTGTTTAAAATCCACACAAAGGCAAACTGACATATTGGGCTTCACAATTGGTACGACTGTGCTGCCCATTCTGCAAAATGGACCAATTGGATGATTCCTTGACTTTCCAGCTTTCTGACTTCTGCCTCTGCTTTTGCCCAGAAGGCAAATAACACTGGGCGGGCCTTGCAGAATGGTCATTTTACTTCCTTATCAACATGCTCCTTTGATAGTCCCCAGACCTTCCTGAAAAACCTTTGGGTATTTAATTAGGACTTCATTCAGACAGTTATTTTATAACTGAAAAATATTGAGCCAATCAAAGTGAATTTTTCTCAACCAATTTTACCCCATCAAGCTTGAGCCCGAACCTTTTACTACAATCAATAGTATCATAATCAGCTGCATTTCATAAGAGACCGGAACTGAAGCTGCACCCGGAATCTGGAAAGGTTCTGTAGACCATGCAGGTCCTTTCTTGGGCCCTACATTCTTCGTCATTGTGGACGGCCACTCAAAGTGGTTGGACGTGCACGGTGTTCATTCGTTAAACACAGGGACGACCATAGAAAACTACACTTATCTTTTGCAATGCACAGACTCCTGGAAGTGTTGGTCACAGATAATGGGCCGTCACTTACCAGCAGGGAAATTGAGTATTTCCTGAAGTTCAAGCCTGGCCAAAGACTTGCGCAAACCTAATGTTTAAAAACAAGAATGAATTTTATTAAAGACTGATTCTGCATTTATTGATACAGCTGTAGCAGTATTAACCTCCATTAGAATTGGATGACCATTTAATTAAATGTTTATTTTGATTGGTTCTGATTTGGATGTTGCTAAACAATTTAACTGTTCCAGACCAGATGTAAGTGAACTTCCCAGGGTTCTGGATATTGGCGTATGGGCTCCCTTACTCTGTTTAGGTCTAGCAGGACTCGTTTGCTGTCTCAAGTCCACATGCCAGCAGATCCTGAAGAAAATTTTAACTGTTTGGTCAAGGTTTGGCTTTGTTTTGTAGCTTTGTTTTGTGGGCTGACCTTAAAGCCCTTCTGTTCAGAATATGTCTTGAGTGAGGCTATACAATTGTCTGTACTTAAGTGATATTCCCCTGAGCTCAGCTGGACTGGCAAGGGTGCCCACTTCCTTCAGAATACTCTGACAGTCATATGCTCCACTTGTTGATTAAGCCAGTTGTAGTGCCAGTTTGAAGACTAGTTGAGCTTCAGCTAGCAGGTGCTTTTGCATGATTATGTCATTAATCCAACATACTAACTGATCCTTCAGCATCTCATTAAGGATTAAACCAAAGTCACATGATTCTGCCAGTCATCTTAACTTTGTCAAAAAATCTCAACAGGGATTTTCCTGGTTCTCAAATTGCCAAGTAAAACCAATGGTTTCATAGAGTCATAGAAATGTACAGCATGGAAACAGACTCTTTGGTCTAACCTGTCCATGCTGACCAGATATCCCAACTCAATCTAGTCCTACCTGCCAGCACTTAGCCCATATCCCTCCAAACCCTTCCTATTCATGTACTATCCAAATGCCTTTTAAATGTTGTAATTGTACCAGCCTCCACCACTTCCTCTAGCAACTCATTCCATACATGTACCACCCTCTGTATGAAAACGTTGCCCCTTAAGTCTCTTTTATATCTTTCACCTCTCACCATAAAGCTATGCCCTCTAGTTCTGGACTCTCCTACCCCAGGGAAAAGACTTTGTCTATTTATCCGATCCATGCCCCTCATAATTTTATGAACCTCTATAAGGTTACCCCTCAGCCTCTGATGCTCCAGGGAAAACAGCCCCATCCTGTTCAGCCTCTCCCCATAGTTCAAATCCTCCAACCCTGGCAACATCCTTGTAAATCTTTTCTGAACACTTTCAAGTTTCACAACATCTTTCCGATTGGAAGGAGACCAGAATTGCACGCAATATTCCAAAAATGGCCTAACCAATGTCCTGTACAGCCATAACATGACCTCCCAACTCATGTATTCAGTACTCTGACCAATAAAAAAAAGCATACCAAACGCCTTCTTCACTATCCTATCTACCTGCGACTCCACTTTCAAGGAGCTATGAACCTGCACTCCAAGGTCTCTTTGTTCAGCAACACTCCCTAGGACCTTACCATTAAGTGTATATGTCCTGCTAAGATTTGCTTTCCCAAAATGCAGCACCTCTCATTTATCTGTATTAAACTCCATCTGCCACTTCTCGGTTCATTGGCCCATCTGGTCAAGATCCTGTTGTAAGCTGAGGTAACCCTCTTTGCTGTCCACTACACTTGGTGTTGTCTGCAAACTTACTAGCTGTACCTCTTATGCTCGCATCCAAATCATTTATGTAAATGACAAAAAGTAGAGGGCTCAGCACCGAGCCTTGTGGCACTCCACTGGTCGGGTAATCCAAGATGGAGGATGGAAAAAATTACTGGCTGTAACAACTGCTCCTTTATTGAGGTATTTTAGGTGTTGGAGGTGATTTCCTCGAATTTCAGGAGTAGCAATTATTGTTTTATATGCTGTTACATTGTTTTGGAACTTTGGGGAAAAAACAGTCAGAACAATAGCAGTTTTAAAAGGGAGAAGAACAGACAAAGGAAGCACATTGTGGGGAGAGAGAGAGCGAAAGAAACTGACACAACAGTGAATCTGCACAATTACTGCCTTTGCTGTTTGAATTCATGTATCGCTGGACATCAGAGTGCGTCTGGGAAAATTAACAAACAGTGAAATTCACAATTGATCTTGGAGGAACTGTTTGGGTGAAGTTCACAGCACAGAAACAGATAAGTGAATTGTTTTTAAGTGGGACCTACAGAAAGTCTGCAGTGGTGAGTAGAGTGGGTTCTTTCTTGATTATATGTTTTTGTAGATATGTCTCTTGATTAAATTTAACCTGGGGCAGTGTTTTGTAGAGGAATAAGAAGGTGTTATTTTCTGGATCTGTAGATTGTGAAGGAGCAAAAATGGCCTTTAGTAGAGTGATATGCGCTTCTTGCCAGATGTGAGTGTTTAAGGAGAGTTTAAGGCTTACTGCAGATTATATCTGTAATAAATGCTGTCGGTTGCGAATCTTATCAGATCGAATTGATAGGTTGGAAAGACAGTAAGAAGCAATGAGAAATTTGCTGCAGCAACACTATGTGATGGATGGCAGTTATAGGAAGGGGGAAAGTCTCAGATACAGTCACATAGATGGGTTAACTCCAGGAAAGGTAAGAGAGGTAGGCAGCTAGTGCAGGAGCCTTTGTGGCTATACCCATTTCAAACAAGTATGTTGTTTGGAAAATGTAGGGAGTGATGGATTCGCAGGGGAACGTAGCACGAACAGCCAACTTTCTGGTATTGAGACTGGCTCTAATGCAATGAGGGGTACATCGGGTTCCAAGAAATCAATTGTGTTAGGGAACTCTCCAGTCCAAGGGACAGACATACACTTCTGTGGCCAGCAGCGAAAAATCAGAATGGTGAGTTGCTTCCCTGGTGCCAAGATCAAGGATGTCTGAGACAGGGTGCAGAATGTTCTCAAGAGGGAGAGGGGCCAGCAAGAAGTCATTGTCTACACTGGACCAACAACATAGGAAGGGAAAAGGTTGAGATTCTGAAGGGAGATTACAGAGAGTTAGGCAGGAATTTAAAAAGGAGGTGAGGAAAGAGATCAACCTAAGACTGGTACAGTTGAGAACAAAAGTGAGTCAAACAGTCAGGGCAGGCAGGGACAAGGTAGGATGAATAAATTAAACTGCATTTATTTCAATGCAAGGGGGCTAACAGGGAAGACAGATGCAATTGGGGCATGGTTAGTAACATTGGACTGGGATATCATAGCAATTACAGAAACATGGCTCAGGAATGGGCAGGACTGGCAGCTTAATATTCCAGGATACAAATGTTACAGGAAGGATAGAAAGGGAGGCAAGAGAGGAGGGGGAATGGTGTTTTTGATAAGGGATAGCATTGCAACTGTGCTAAGGGAGGACATTCCTGAAAATACATGCAGGGAAGTTATTTGGGTGGAACTGAGAAATAAGAATGGGATGATCACCTTATTGGGATTGTAATACAGACCCCCTAATAGTCAGAGGGAAATTGAGAAACAAATGTGCAAGGAGATCTCAGTTATCTTTAAGAATAATAGGGTGGTTATGGTAGGGGATTAGAACTTTCTGAACTTAGACTGGAATTGCCATAGTGTTAAGGGTTTAGATGGAGAGGAATTTATTAAGTGTGTACAAGAAAATTTTCTGATTCAGTATGTCGATCTACCTACTAGAGAAGGTGCAAAACTTGACCTACTCTTGGGAAATAAAGTAGGGTAGGTGACTGAGGTGTCAGTGGGGGTGCATTTTGGAGCCAGCGACCATAATTCTAATAGATTTAAAATAGTGATGGAAAAGGATAGATCAGATCTAAAAGTTGAAGTTCTAACTTTGGGCAAGGCCAATTTTGATGGTGTTGGGCAAGAACCTTTCGAAAGCTGATTGGGGGCAGATGTTCACAGGTAAAGGGATGGCTGGAAAATGAAAAGCCTTCAGAAATGAGATAACAAGAATCCTGAGAAAGTAACGGGAGAGAATAGGGCCCTTCAAGGATCAGCAAGGCGGCCTTTGTGTGGAGCCGCAGAAAATGGGGGAGATACTAATGTAGGTTTGCTCGCTGAGCTGAAAGGTTCATTTCCAGATGTTTCATTGCCTTATTAGGTAAATCTTCAGTGGATTTTATGCAAAGCAATGCTGAAACAAGTATTTTGCATCAGTATGTACTGAGGAAAAGGATATGGAAGATATAGAAAGTAGCGAAATAAATGGTGACACCTTGCAAAATGTTCATATTACAGAGGATGGTAGATGTCTTGCAATGCATAAAGGTGGATAAATCCCCAGGACTTGATCAGGTATACCCTAGAACTCTATGGGAAGCTAGAGATGTGATTGCTGGGCCTCTTGCTGAGATATTTGTATCATCGATAGTCCCAGGTGAGGTGCCGGAAGACTGGAGGTTGGCTAGCATGGTGCCACTGTTTCAGAAGGGTGGTAAGGACAAGCCAGGGAACTGTAGACCAGTGAGCCTGACATCCGTGGTGGGCAAGTTGTTGGAGGGAATCCTGAGGGACAGGATGTACATGTATTTGGAAAGGCAAGGACTGATTAGGGATAGTCAACACGGCCTTGTTCGTGCGAAACCATGTCTCACAAATTTGATTGAATTTTTTGAAGAAGTAACAAAGAGGATTGATGAGGGCAGAGCGGTAGATGTGATCTATATGGACTTCAGTAAGGTGTTCAACAAGGTTCCCTGTCGGAGAATGGTTAGCAAGGTTAGATCTCATGGAATAAAGGGAGAACAAGCCACTTGGATTCAGAACTGGCTCGAAGGTAGAAGACAGAGGGTGGCGGTGGAGGGTTGTTTTTCAGACTGGAAGCCTGTGTGAGTCATCAGATTCCTTAATTACATCCTCCAGCTTCTCAAAGATTTTAGTATCTGGTACCTCCAGGAAACTTAAGTTCCTAATAATCAAAAAAGCTGTGAGTCCATAAGCTCTTAGAAGAATTACTGGTCGCTTTTCATCTGCCCCAATGTCATTTGTCTGCAAAAAATAACGCATTCTTTCCACATACTGGGCCCAGCATGGTGAACAATTCAAGCTTCCCAAATAAAAGCATGATGACTGAAATGGTTGGCCCAACACAAAGCCAACAAGAGCGAATTTCTTCAGGACATACTTTACTCTCGTCACCTTTGAAATAACTTCACAGAGTCCAGTATCCTGTCACCATGTCACCCTTTATTAACATATGGAAAATTCTTGATAACATCATCAGAGTCAACTCCCAAAGTGTCAGGATGTCTGACACTCCTGTTTTTATCTGTCAGCCAGGGTTGCCTGATTGTACCAATCAGGAAACTCATATTCGAAGATGTTCGACTGGCTGACCTTGTTACTATCACGACAGACTGCACTTCTAGAAAACATTCTATAAGTGTATTGATCATTTCTCTATTTTTCTGAGTTTTTGACTGTGGACTAAAATGGGAAAAGGACTCTTTCTATCACCAAGGACAATGGAAGGAATTGCTGCACGTTTTAAAAGCAAGATACTGATACTCATAGTTTGTGCTGTTTACCTTTCTGCTTTGTTCAAGTGATGAGGCAGTTTGGTTGCAAAAAAGGGTGGGTGCAAAGTCAGACTAAGCCAGGAGCAATAGTTGATTGGCTTTTTTTTTGAGCAGTTATGTTCAACAATTAATGACAAAGGCCAGCTGTCTACCAACAATGATGTACTGAGGTATTTGAATAGCTTATAACTGTGAATGATATGGCCAGATGTCTTCAGACCTATGGAAGGGGAGGCTCTCTCTCTTCTCTCTCTCTTCCCCCCTCTCTCACTGTCTCTCTCTCTCTTTCTCTCTTCAGTAAAAAATGTAGCAAATGCCTGAAAACAGTCAGTTTAGTTTCCCTCACCAGTTGCTGTAGGCTATGGTAGTTAACCAGTAACTAAGAGACTTTATTATTAATGTGCAGATGCCTGTGTCTTCTGTGAGGAGCAAAAAATTAGATTAACCTCAGTGAATGTTGACATCTGGAACCACAGAACAATTTTCCAAGTTTGTTTCCTTCACACACAGTATCGATGTTTTGTTTCTGTCTGTCTTTATATCTGTGTAGAGTGTTTTTTTTTAAAATGGGGTTAGAGTTTTAACTAGCAGAGTTATACGTTGGCAATTTATAATTGTTAACCTCTGGTTATAATTTATTAAGCTGTAATAAAGAGTGAAGAAGCCTGGTCAATATTTTCTGTTAATCTGGCTCTAAAATGGCAAGTGAAAGGGGAGACTTTGCATACTGCGATATAATCTTTAACTTTTGTGATGACTCCTCAGAAAACAGCAGTAAATTCAGCAGGGACATAATCTTAAAAATACTCTGTTCTTGTTTAGTAGTTTTCAAATAGATCAAGTTAAAATGGAAAATGTCTGTCACTGTCAACTAAAAAACTGTAGGACAAGAAAAAAAATGTTGACAAAAGCAGTCAAGGTGATTAATCATCAACTTAAGTTACTCAAGGGGGTTTTGTTCCTTGTAAAAATTGTAAATGGTTAAGGCAGAAACTCAGAACTCATCACGTATGATCATCTGCTTATCAGCATTATCATTCTGCCTTTGTACTTTAATTTAAATGATTGATAACTTTTGACTTGAGGAGCCATGAGAGTAGATAAACCCCGAAGGAAATACAGTCATTAGTTTCAGTATGAAATCTGAATTCCGTGAATGAATGGACATTCACATCTCAGTATTGCATCTGGGAAGTGAATCCAGAGTGAGTGCTGACTGTTTCATCCCAAACCTTTGACATTGGTATGAAGTATGTTTTAAGAAATAAATCTTGCCTAAAGGAATTATTCTTCTTTGATTGTAATGATACAGCAACATGTTGGATCATTGATTTCAGTGCAGTAATATCTCCCTCTCTCTCACCACCACCCCCCATCCCCGTAGTGACTGGAACCAGGTGGATCTTATTGACTGAGATGCTTGTTCGGGGTTGTCAACCTGGATCAATCAGGGAGCTCTGCTGACGAATTAAAACAGGGGATTTCCCTTGGTGTTTTTGACTGTATCTTGCACCTGCACACACACAAATATGGGTGCTAAAGAAAAAATATGTACACAGGGGATTTAAAATGTGCTCACTGCAGAGACTGACTCTGAACTGGCTGACCACAGCCTGCACTGTGCATACACGCAAGTAAAGGTTCGGTTGGTGATGGGACACTGACATCTGTGCAGTTATCTCACCCCCTGAATATATCTGGGCAGAGCAACCAAACTTACATTATTTGATCTTTTTGATCTTTGGCCTTTTTTAGAAAGACAGGAGGATGTTCAGGTAGCTGCACATGGCAGAGTGAGAGAAGCAGCTTTATAGCCTCAGCAATGGCATCAAGAGAGGTGTCTGCTGCTGGGGCAATGAAAAAAACATGAGAGCAACTCCACTTTGAGGCAGCCTCAGAAAGGTGACCATAAAATAAATATCTGTATGAACTAAGTGAGCAATCCCAGTGGGTGGAGGCGACACCTGTCCAGCAGCAGCATCTGGATTGTGTGGACATGATATGAAGTTGGCATCACCTTCTCTACACCACAGAGCTCCAATGGCTTCTCAAGAAGTGGCTGGGAATCTGCTTCTTCACAGCTCATGGCCTGCCCAAGCAGCAGGTTCCACTCAGCCACTGGCAAAATGTGACCTGACCAGGAAGATAGCTGCCAATTGGGTTACCAATATCCTAAATGGGCTGCCTTCCTTCTGTTGGTCAATGAGGTCTCTATCATTCCCATTACTGGGACTCTTTCCCACAGGATCCCATCCTAATACCAACTCCCACCACCTCCCCCCCCCCACCCCTGCCAACCCCACACTCCACTGCCTCCATTCCTGCCATCTGGAAAATTACAGGACTCTTCCTGAGAAGTAAATGTTCAATTTGAGATATTTTGGAGTTTACCACTTGTTTTCAATCCTGAAGTGACAAGCGAACACAGCAATGGAGTGTGAAATAGTGGACAGCAAATGAATGAAAGTAATTACCAAACTGTGCAGTGTCCTGTTCAAACTACACTGTATTATAGCCAGATCCTACAAAGTCACAACACCAAATGGAACAACTGCAAGGGGGAGAAACAGGCACCTTGGAAATGTATATTACTCCAATTGTGCACAAAACACATACAAACGTAATCTTGGAAAATGAAGATGTGGAAGCCCATCAGAATAATAACCAACATGCTCAGAAAATACATTATATAGCATATCCACAAATTAAGTTAAAATGGACCGAAGTATCTCATGGTCTCCGTGAGCATAGTATTGCAATTAGTACTGAATTGTTTAAACTGGCAAACCAACCAGTACAAAATATGTACAGGAGTGTAAGGGACTCAATGTCTTTTTTGCTATGAATTCAAGACTAAAATGGTCAAAAAAAGATTGAATCGATAGCTATCCTCTCCCTAGACAGCATCAATAGAAGCATGAACATGTTAGTCCACGTACCTTCAATGATATGAAGATGAAAATGATAAATGTTCTAAGATGGTAACTATAGAGAGATATTTAGGAACTGTCAATGCTACAAAGATATTCTCCCATTTTACAAAGGCAGACAGTAACTTAATGAGTATGCACACTTCAATCTTGACCAAGAAAATTACTTTAAGTAAATGGGGCAGTGTCACTCTGGAACTCTGAGCTTATAATCCAATTCTATGCACTATTAGACCTGCTGTCATACAGACATATTCAGACCTGATCATTGCGTCAGGTAGATATCAAACACATTATCTACTGTGCAGAAAAATTCAGAAGAGTTCGTTGATTGTCCTAATCAGGAATTACTCCTCAAGCAACATCACTAGAACACATTATCTGACCATTTACTTCAGTGCAGTGTAGGAGTTTGCTATACTCAATTTGGTTGGTTGCATTACCTACATTACGATAATGACTGCTCTTCAAAAGTACTCCAATACCCGCAGAGCACTTTGCAACTTCCTGAGGTAATTGCAAATCATACTTTCCTTCTAAGTCAAAATCTTGTTCATTAAAAATTGGCTACAGTTTCTATCAGGGTATACTGTTGCTTCTTGGCATAAATAGCCTGTTATTAGTGTAACCCGCAGAAGATTAAAGAAACCTGACTAGTGCTGAATGCAGTTTCTGCAAACCTCTGCACTGGTTTAGAAAAGGACATCCTCTCCTATACAAATGGATAGGAGCACTGGATAAATGAAGCACCATTGCCATCATGTACTCATTTGCAGCACTTTAAGGAAGGTCTAAAAATTAAGCTGGTTCTTTAGGCTGTAAGAGCAAGGAGCAAATAGCACTGAGGCCAGCTCAAGAGAAGCATTCTTCGATGAAGTACCTAACTTGGGGACTGAGGGAACTAAAACAGTGAGAGAAGAGGTGCTTTTCTGCTCTTTTACATATCAATAAGTCCAAGAAAGGGAAGAAAAAACAAGTCAGAACTAGGGCTAGAGGCATTGATGAGGTGACCAGGTGGCTAACTGAAAGGTGTGTTTCACATTTTTTGCTCTAAATTAGGACTAGAGGGATGCAAGCATCATAATAAATGAATGATTTAAGTAGTTAAATACTTAATATGGCTACCAAATAATGGTTGAGTGACATTTAAAAATTTGAAACATATTAGTAAATAAAATGCAATTATAATGACAGAGCATGTGAGGTGTTGCAGCTATGGCCTGTGAAACTCAGACACACCGAAGTGATCCACAATAATATTTCTCTGGTTGTATATGCAGCTCAAGGAATTTTGGCTCAGAGTTAATGAGCTGTAGTCTGAGCTTTGAACAAAGTAGTGCACTGGATACTTTGATCAAGGATCCACTCACACTCCTTAACTCTTTCCAAATGATCTGTGTCAGGAGCAGGGGAATATGCTTTTGGATGAAGCTGGTATGGGATTTAGAAGTGAATTGAAGCTCTTCCAGTTTGTGTGAATGAAAGCAGAGGCTGTTAAGATGACAAGAGAACTGACCACAGCACAGTGGCATTGGAGGCCATTCAAGTTGAGTGAGTGGAAAGGAATGTTTTAGTATAGCACAGCATAGCCAAGGCATAGATACTATTCTCCACAGCTAATCACACGTGTCTCAAAGGCAGCATTGCCTCTCTGATGCCAGAATTAAGAACAACTCCCGGTGACTGGAAAGGAACAAATAGGAATTAGAATTAGAATTAGCTTTACTGTCACATGTAGCCAAAGGAGTACAATGGAAAGTTCGCAATCGCTGCATTATAGCACCATCTTTGGTGCAAAGGTACCTGGGTACAGATACTTTCAATAAAAATCTTAGGAACAAAAAGCTTTAGAAAAGTAAAGTAGTCAATAGTCCAGCATTATAGGTCATAGGAATAATTGAGAAAAGTAAAGAAGTAAAACGTTCATAATATCAGTCTTTCCAACCCAGTCCATGCCAGCACCTAGCCTCAAGGGAGATCTCCACTGCCTTGCCGCTGCCTGGGCCAGACCCACTAATGTAGGAGTTGCTCCACTTTAGGTGCCATCCCTTTGCCGCTGGGCCCACTTCGCTGACACCGCTGAACCAGCCTTTGCCCCACAACCAAGAGACCCCAGCTCCGCTACCAGGCCAGAATGTCACCGGGCTACAAATCCCGCTTCGGCTGCAGATGTAGCCTTGCCGCCATCTTGAGGAGTCCACTGCCGCCATCCCTGATCTCTAGAGGGGTTTTGGTGCTGCCGTTGCCATCTTCCCCAAACACCGGGAAAATGACCTCACTGCCTCTGCTGCCATCTCCAATTGCTGGGAGAAGCCATGTCTACCACTCCACACGTGCAGCACCCCATACTGCTGACAAACCCACCACAGAAAGGGAAAACAAAAGACTAAAAGAAAAGGAAAATACAGAGCGATAAAAGAGCAGAAGCCAAAGTAAAGAAGGAAAGGAGATGGGATTGGATGGGCCCCGGGTGAGAGCGCACACACAGCTCTGTTACTTTGCCGCCATCTTGCACCAAAGGAAGGATAGAATACAGTTAATATGCTCCACATTCATATAGGTAGGATCAAGAAAGAGGTTTTGCTAAGGAAGTATGAGCAACTCAAGCTAAACTATTTTTTTTAAAAATCACAAATAATCTCTTAATTATTAATTGACCCGCAAGAAAACTGCCAGAGGGCAAATAAGATCAGAGAGTTCAACTTTTGTTATTCATTCAGAGGACATGGATAAGGTCAGCATTTATTGCTCATACCTAACTGCCTTGAGAAGGTGATGGTGAGCTGCCTTCTGGAACTGCTATAGCCCATTTGTTACAGGTACACACAAATGCTGTGAGGGAAGAAATTACAGGATTTTGACCCAATGGCAATGAAGGAATGGTGTTATGTTTCCAAGTTAGGATGATGAATTGTTTAGAGGGGAACTTGCAGGTGGTCGTGTTCTCATGTTTCTGCTGGCATTATCCATCAAAGTGGAAATGGCCATGGATTGGAAAGTGCTACCGAAAGAATCAGGGTGAATTTCTGCATTGTATATTGTAGATAGTGTATACTGCTGCTACTCAATATCGAAGTTGAATGGTTGTGAATATTGTGCCAATGAGGCAGACAGGTTTGTTCTGGGTCCGGACAGTCTCCTTTAGTATTGCAAAAGATAGTGTTGATACATTCACAACAATCTTCTGTCAGAAGTGCTGAGTGGATGATCTATCTCGGGCTCCTCCAGTGGTCCCCAGCATCACACATACCAGTCTCCAGCCAATTCAATTCACTCCACGTCATCTCAAGAAACAGCTGGCGGCACTGGATACTGCAAAGGCAATGAGCCCTGATAACAGTCCGGCAATAGTACTGAAGATGTGTGCTCCAGGATTTGCCAGCCCCGAGCCAAGGTCTTCCAGTAACACTGGCATCTACCCGACAATGTGGAAAATTGCCCAGGTGAGTCCTGTACACAAAAAGCAGGACAAATCAAACCTGGCCAATTACTGCCCAATCAGTCTACTCTCCATCATCAGTAAAGTGATGGAAGGGGTCATCAATCATGCTATCAAGCAGCACCTGCTCAGCAATATCCTGCTCAGTGACACCCAGTTTGGGTTTCACCAGGGTCACTCAGCTCCTGATCTCATTACAGCCTTGGTTCAACATGGACAAAAGAACTGAACTCCAGAGGTGAGGTGAGAGTGACAGCCCTTGATATCAAGGCCATATACCCCGTCCTGTCTAGCATGGGCGGCACGGTGGCACAGTGTTTAGCACTGCTGCCTCACAACACCAGAGACCCGGGTTCAATTCCTGCCTCAGGCAGCTGTCTATATGGAGTTTGCACATTCTCCCCATGTCTGTGTGGGTTTCCTCCGGGTGCTCTGGTTTCCTCCCACAGTCGAAAAATGTGCAGGTTAGGTGAATTGGCCATACTAAATTGCCCATAGTGTTACGTGAAGGAGTAAATGTAGGGGAATGTGTCTGGGTGGTTTGCTCTTCAGAGGGTCAGTTTGGACTTGTTGGGCCGCAGGCCCTGTTTCCACACTGTAAGTAATCTAATAATCTAATTTGACTGAGTATAGCATCAAGGAGCCTTGACAACACTGGAATCAATGGGTATCGGGGGCTAACACTCCGTTGGTTAGAGTCATACTTGGCACAAAGGTACTGAAGCAGTCAAATGCAACAAAATCTGGACAATATCCAGGCTTGGGCCAACAAGTGGTAAGTAACATTCGTGCCACATAAATGCCAGACAATGATCATTACCAATAAGGGACACTTTAACCACCACCCCTTGACATTCAACAGTATTACCATCACTATATTCCCCCACTGTCAACATCCTTGGGGTTACCATTGCCCAGAAACTCAACTGGACTCATCACATAAACACCGTGGCTACAAGAGCAGGTCAGAGACTAGAGATAATGTGGTGAGTAATTCACCTCCTGATACCCCAAAGTCTGTCCACCATCTACAAGGCATAAGTCAGGAGTGTGATGGAATACTCCCCACTTGCCTTGATGGGTGTTGTCCCAACACTACTCAATAAGCTGGACACTGTCCAAGACAAAGCAACGCGCTTAATTGGCACCACATCTGCAAACATTCCTTCACCACCAAGATCAGTACCAGCAGTGTGTACTATCTACAAGATGCACTGCAGAAATTCATCAAAGTTTCTTAGACAACACCTTCCAAACCCACGACCACTTCCACCTAGAAGGACAACAGCAGCAGGCACTTGGGAACGCCTACAACTTGCAAGTTCCCCTCAAAGCCACTCACCACCCTGACGTGGAAATATGTCACTGTTCCTTTACTGTTTTGGGGTCAAAATCCTGGAATTCCGCCCACCCCCCAACATCGGCATTGAGGGTCAACCCACAGCAAGTGAACTGCAGCAATTCAAGAAGGCAGCTCACCACCACCTTCTCAAGGGCAAATAGAGATGGGCTATCAATGCTGGCCAGACAGTGACGCCCAAAACCCACAAATGTATTTTAAAAATTATTGGAGCTACAATTGGCCATGTAAGTGGGGAGAATTCCATCACACTCCTGACTTAAGCCTTATGGATGTTGCTAGGCTTTGGGAGTCAGAAGATGAGTTACTTAGTGCAGGATTCCAAGTCTCTGACCTCCTCTTCCAGACACAGTAAATATATAGCTAGTCCAGTTAAGCTTATGGTCAAGAGTGTCTCCAAGGGATGTTGATAGTGGAGACTTCAGTGATGAGATGGCAATAGATTTTATAGGGCAATTGCTAAATTCTCATGTGTTGGATACAATCATTAGCTGGCTCTTGTATAGTACAAAATGAGATACTGTTTGGATCTTCACGTCTTTGGAGATGGGGTACTTCAGTATCTGGGGAATCACAGATGATGCTGAGCATTGAACCATACTCAAAGACAGTAGCAGATAAGCGTGAAAAATATTTAAGGATTTATTTTAGAACTCTCAACAAAGATATACTCCACTGAGAAAAGAAGACTGTATGCAAAGGGTACAATACCTGTGGTGAACTCAAAAAGAAAAGGATTTTTAAAGAAAAGCTGTGCAAGCTGCAACAATTACTGGTAGTTCAGAGGACAAACGATCAGTCCTCAGCAAAGGACTCACCTTCATCCCCCTCCGTCCACGTGTCAATGACTTTAATACAAGCCTTGACGTCAAACAATTCTTCCGTCGCCTCCGCCTCCGAGCTTACTTTCACAATCAGGATTCCTGCCCACCTTCCAAGGACCCCATCGCCCACCTCCAACACACTGCATCCACCTGGACACCCCACGCTGGCCAATTACCTGCCCTTGACCTCTTCATTTCCAACTGCCGCCGGGACATTAACCGCCTCAACCTGTCTACCCCACCTCCCCCACTCCAACCTCTCACCCTCACAATGCGCAGCCCTCCAATCCATCTGCTTCAATCCCAACCTCACCACCAAGCCAGCGGATAAAGGGGGCACAGTGGTAGTCTGGCGCACTGACCTCTACACCGCTGAAGCCAAACGCCAACTCGAGGACAACTCTTCCTACTGCCCCCTCGACCATGACCCCATCCCCCATCACCAAACCATCATCTCCCAGATCATACAAAACCTCATCACCTCGGGGGAGATCTCCCACCCACAGCTTCCTACCTCATAGTCAGGAAACCCCGCACAGCCTGGTTCTACTTCCTTCCCAAGATCCACAAGCCTGACCACCCTGGCTGACCCATTGTCTCAGCATGCTCCTGCCCCACTGGACTCATCTCCACCTACCTCGACACTGTCCTATCCCCGCTAAGCCAGGAACTCCCCACATACGTTCGAGACACTACCCACGCCCTCCACCTCCTCCAAGACTTCCATTTCCCAGGCCCCCAACGCCTCATCTTCACCATGGATATCTAATCCCTCTACACCTCCATCCGCCATGACCAGGGCCTCCAAGCCCTCCGTTGTTTCCTCTCCAGACGTCCCCAACAGTACCCTTCCACCGACACTCTCATTCATTTGGCCGAACTGGTCCTCACCCTTAACAATTTCTCCTTCGAATCCTCCCACTTCCTCCAGACCAAAGGGATAACCATGGGCACACATATGGGCCCCAGCTATGCCTGTCTCTTTGTTGGCTACATAGAACAGTTGATCTTCCGTAATTACACTGGCACCACTCCCCACCTCTTCCTCCGCTACATTGGTGACTGCACTGGCGCCACCTCGTGCTCCCGCGAGGAAGTTGAGCAATTCATCAACTTCACCAACACATTCCACCCTGACCTTAAATTTATCTGGGCCATCTCTGACACCTCCCTCCCCTTCCTGGACCTCTCCATCTCCATTAATGACGACCAATTTAACACTGACATTTATACAATCCCACCGACTCCCACAGCTACCTGGATTACACCTCTTCCCACCCTACCTCTTGCAAAAATGCCATCCCATATTCCCAATTCCTCCGCCTCCACCGTATCTGCTCCCAGAAGGACCAGTTCCACCACAGAACACACCAGGTGGCCTCCTTCTTTAGAGACCGCAATTTCCCTTCCCACATGGTTAAAGATGCCCTCCAACGGATCTTGTCCACATCCCGCACCTCTGCCCTCAGACCCTAGCCCTCCAACCGTAACAAGGGCAGAACGCCCCTGGTGCTCACCTTCCACCCTACCAACCTTCGCATAAACCAAATCATCCGCCGACATTTCCGCCACCTCCAAAGGGGATATATTTCCCTTCCCACCCCTTTCCGTCTTCTGCAAAGACGGTTCCCTCTATGACTACCTGGTCAGATCCACGCCCCCCTACAACCCATCCTCCCATCCTGGCACCTTCCCCTGCCAGCACAGGAACTGTAAACCTGCGCCCACGCCTCCTCCCTCACCTCTATCCAAGGCCCTAAAGGAGCCTTCCACATCCATCAAAGTTTTACCTGCACATTCACTAATATCATTTATTGTATCCGTTGCTCCCGATGCAGTCTCCTCTACATTGGGGAGACTGGGCGCCTCCTAGCAGAGCGCTTTAGGGAACATCTCCGAGACACCCACACCAATCAACCACTCCGCCCCGTGGTCCAACATTTCAACTCCCCCTCCCACTCTGCCGAGGACATGGAGTCCTGGGCCTCCTTCACCACCGCTCCCTCACCACCAGATGCCTGGAAGACGGCCTCATCTTCCCCCTCGGAACACTTCAACCTCAGGGCATCAATGTGGACTTCAACAGTTTCTTCATTTCCCCTTCCCCCATCTCATCCTAGTTCCAAACTTCCAGCTCAGCACTGTCCACATGACTTGTCCAGACTTGTCCTACCTGCCTATCTCCTTTTCCACCTATCCACTCCACCCTCTCCTCCCTGACCTATCACCTTCATCCCCTCCCCCACTCACCTATTGTACTCCACGCTACTTTCTCCCCACCCCCACTCTCCTCTAGCTTATCTCTCCACGCTTCAGGCTCACTGCCTTTATTCCTGATGAAGGGCTTTTGCCCGAAACATCGATTTCGCTGCCCTGTGGATGCTGCCTGAACTGCTGTGCTCTTCCAGCACCACTAATCCAGAATCTGGTTTCCAGCATCTGCAGTCATTGTTTTTACATTGAGAACATTTATAAACTAGCAAAACAAACATTAGATATGCAAGTAAATTAATATCAAATTTTTAAATGGATTTTAAGGGATTGTACTAATATATAAAAAGGAAGAGAGTCGCAAGGTTTGTGAAGGTTTGTAGCTCAGGTTGAGGTTTAGGGTATAGGTTTGCTCGCTGAGCTGTAGGTTTGATATCCAGATGTTTCATTACCTGGCTAGGTAACATCATCAGTGGCGACCTCCAAGTGAGGCGAAGATGTTGTCTCCTGTTTTCTATTTATATCTTTCTCCTGGATGGGGTTCCTGGAGTTTGTGGTGATGCCATTTCCTGTTCATTTTCTGAGGGGTTGATAGATGGCATCTAGATCTATGTGCTTGTTTATGGCATTGAGGTTGGAGTGCCAGGCCTCCAGGAATTCTCTGGCATGTCTTTGCTTAACTTGTCCCAGGATAGACGTGTTGTCCCAGACGAAGTGGTGGGTTTTTTTTCATCCGTGTGTAGGGCTATGAGGGAGAGGGCGTCGAGTCTTTTTGTGACGAGCTGGTGTTCATCTATCCTGGTGGCTAACTTTCTTCCTGTTTGTCCTACGTAGTGTTTGTGGCAGTCCTTGCATGGAATTTTATAGATGACGTTGGTTTACATAGCCCTACATGTAGATCTAGATGCCATCTATCAAACCCTCAGAAAATGAACAGGAAGTGACATCACCACAAACCCCAGGAACCCTATCCAGGAGAAAGATATAAATAGAAAGCAGGAGACAACAGCTTCGCTTCACTTGGAGGTCACCACAGATGATGTTACCTAGCCAGGTAGTGAAACGTCTGGAAATCAAACCTACAGCTCAGCGAGCAAACCTACACCCTAAGGAAGAGAGTAGCTGAAGTAAATGCCTGTCTTTTAGAAAATGTGACTTGGGGAATTAATAACAGGTTCAAGGTCATGGCAGACACTTTGAACAAGAATTTTGTAGCTATCATCATAGTAAAGACATCCCAAGAATAATAGAAACTGAAGGGGCAAAATTAGAGGCCCATACTTTATGGGCAGCACAGTGGCTCAGTGGTTAGCACTGCTGCCTCACAGCACCAGGGTCCCAGGTTCGAATCCAGCCTCGGGCGACTGTCCCTGTTTGTACGTTCTCCCTGTGTCTGCGTGGGTTTCCTCCCATAGTCCAAAGATGTGCAGGTCAGGTGAATTGCCCAGAGCGTTCGGTGCATTAGTCAGAGGGAAATGGGTCAGGGTGGGTTACTCTTCAGAGGGTCAGTGTGGACTTGTTGGGCCGAAGGGTTTGTTTCCACACTGTAGGAAATCTAATCTGCTGGCAACTTAGAGAAGATTCCACAAATGAAGGAGTTGTTTTATAAAGATACGTCAAGTAGTTTGGGCCTATACCCACTGGTATCTAATATAATGAAAAATGATCATATTAAAACATAATACTCTGTGGGAACTTGACAGAATAGATATAGAGGGGATCGTGTACAAGAATCTGGAAGTAGGCTACAAAATTTCAAAATGAAGATTCTCCTATTTAAGATGAAGAGAAGTGGAAATTTCTTCTCTCATTAGTCTTTGGAACTCTTTACCCCAAAGAGAAGTGGAAGCTGGGTCATTTATTATATTCAAGAAGTCAACAAATATTTAATCTACAAAGGAGTCGAGGATTATAAGAGGCAGTTAGGAATGTGGAGTTGATGTCACCATTGCGTCTACTAGGATTTGACTGAACAATAGTGCAAGTTCAAGGAGCTAAGTGGCCTACTCCTGTTCCTATTTCTTAGCTGCTTTATTAAAAACATTATTTTCAGTGACTTAAAACTAGCTTACTTAATGCAGCTATGATTACATTGTGACTAAAAATTTTCATTCTCCATGATAAATCCATTTTCAGATGTAGAAATCAAACTCACCACATTACAATGCTTCAAAAATTTAAGAATAATTTTGTACAGCAAGACTTTTGGAAGAAGAATACATTTAAGCACAATCCATTTATGCTGCTTCTTTGAATTTTGCACTTGCAATGTGCAAAACAGCTAGGATAAGAGATGACAAAATCTAAATTACAATGGATGCCTTAAGGAGTTAGTCAATGGGTCACCAGAAAACACAGAGAAGGATTTTTTTCACAATCATCATTAGCTGATGTTTAGTGATATTAGCCAAGCGATGGTTATTGCTCAAGTTTGAAGAAGATAATGGATGTGCAGATTCATCAGCATTGAATACAAAGATTGATTGCAGCCACAGTATGGATGCAGAGAGTCAGAAACATTTAGGCATTGGAACCCATGTTAAACATAGACAAATGGTGCTTTGTGCTATTATTCAACAGCAACAACAAAACATCAAAGTAATCCTTTTTCAAGAGTGACAAAAGTTCTATGGTGCAGGGCTCTCAAGTAAACTCCTTCATGCACTCATCCTCCTAGTTCCTTAGGCTTGATATTGCACCACTTTAGGTTTGTTTTCAGTATGTTATTTTAGCACTTGTCTGGCCAAACTTAGTTTATTCTGCCAGACATTAGCTCTCCAAACCAGAACCTGTCTCAAAATAAGATAGACCTTCATTCTAATTCTATACAATTTCAAGACCATTAGCAGGAGCTACGGAGATAATAAGTCAACATAAGACAAAACTCAAAATATAAAAATATTCTTGGTATTAACTTTCCCCTTGTAATTAACTGTTGCAGATCAGGTCAAACAAAAATAATTTGTGGAATGTCATACCTGGAAAACTTATTTTTATTAGGCACATGCCATGCTACTCCTGGAAAATCTTCCTACACTCCAGTAAACCGGGCTGATCCCCTGGCTTGATGGCAATGGTACTATGGTGGAAATGCTGGAACATCATTTGCAGATTGTGGCGGAATATAACTCTGATGATGATAATCAAACTGCCTCATGGATGCCAACTTTTAAGTGGTTAGATCTGTTCGAAATCTCTTCCATTTAGGACAGAAGTCATACCATGTAACCCCATGGAGGATTTCCTCAACGTGAAGTTGGGAATTCATTTCCAGAAGGACTGGACTGTAATTACTCCTACTAATGTTATCAAGCATAGCTGCGTCTGTGGCTGGCAGATCAGTGAGGATAATTTCAAGCATGGTTTGTTTCTCTTGTTGGCGCCTCACCGATACCACAGAACATAGCAGCTATGTCATTTAGGACTTAACCAGCTCAGTAAGAAGTTGTGCTTTGAGCTACTTTTAATGATAGCTCCTAAAGTCCCACCTAGAAATCATTCTGTGCCTTTGCCACTCTCAGTGCTTCCTCCAAATGGTGTCCATAAAAGCCCTACAGTGTGAAATCAAGCTATTCGGCCCATCAAGTTCACATCGACCCTCCATAGAGCATCACATCCAGACCACTTTCCTATTCTATCCTTGTGTGTCTGCATATCCCATGGCCAATCTAACTAACTTGTCTATCTTTGGACTGTGGGAGGAAACCAGAACATCCAGAGGAAACCCATGCAGACACAGGGAGAATGTGCAAATTCCACACAGGCATAGAAGAGAACCAATTCATCAGCCAAGGGTTCACTGGGTAAGTGTTAAAAATACAGGAGGTTTAGTACTATAATTTTAATATCATATTCCAGGCCATATTGCTAGTTCTGGAGCATGAGAGTCAAGGTTTCCCTCTGAGGTGGGAACATGGTATTGTCATTAACGTTCCTGTACATTGCAGACAAAACTCATATTTTGAAAGTTATTAGAGATGAGTGACAATCCTGATGAAAATGCAGGTGTCTAATCAGATTAGCTTTAGATTTCAGTTTAAACGTCATGTAGCTTTTTCCACCTTCTTATTGTAATTGATATGGAAACCAGCAGAGCTAGCCATTTGGCATGGATCTCTCTCATTACTAGTTTAGTCCCAGCAGCAGCAATAGGACAAACTTATTAAATGTGCATTAATTGTCTCACTAGAGTGGTTAAGGAAGAGGAATGGCCAGCAGACTGTATCCCTATTGCAAAAAAGGGCTTGGAATGGGCCATTCAGCCCATCAAGACTGCTCTGCCATTCAATAGTGATTGTGGCTGATTAAACACTTCAACGCCTTTTACCCACATAATCTCCGAAAACCTTGATGCCTTTGGTAATCAGCAATATATCAATCTCCACTGTTAGAACTGCAATGGAGTTGGAGCTGGGTGAGTAGAAGACAGGCAGGCTGTTTTATTAGATTTAGCATGTCCGCACCTTCACACCTGTGGCAAAGAGGGCAAAAGCAACCTGTCAATTTTTGTGCCATCTGCATCATAAGCTCCGGCCGAGAATTAATCATGTACTGTGATCATAATACATTTTCCAGGAGTTGTCAAATTTGCAGCTTTAACATGATCTTATTCCATAGCCACTACATCAGCTAAATGGTATTAGTTCAATCACTGATCTAAATGTGTCAGAAAATTGCAGGCTAATCATGTAAATGACAGTACCATATGAGAATTTATCAAATGTCCTCATATCTTTCATACTCTGCTATATCATTGTTTTCGGAGTTAAATGGTAACATTGAAAGGTTATATTTCAGTCCTGATTATTTCAGTTTAAAAAACTGAGGCAATGGGGTTCCAATGTACACTACTATGCATTTTAGTTACTTTCTCTTCTCAGCTCACTTCATTCCATAACTAAATTAATTAATTTTCCTTTGCCATCTTTTAATCATAATGTTATTACTCATTACTTTGGACCATTCGTATATCAAGTTGATTTCTGCTGAATTTTAATGACAGCAAGTAAGTTGGTATAATTCATTTAGTATCTCTTGTAATAATCTTAATTAAGTTTTCACATTTTATTAACTGCTACATCATGTAGAGAATACAGAGCAGGATTAATAACACTGTTAGTATGTTTGCAGAATACTTAACTGAAATAAATGGTGTGGAAATACTCCATCAAAGGAGACAGAGAAAGAAAGAAACTATGGCTCCAATATGCATCAACACGAGATTTGCAAGGAAGACAAAGAGTTTTGATTGGGTGTATTTTCAAACCAGAGCTTGCTTGTGTTTATTTGTTTATAAAGGTTTGACAAGTTCTGTTTTTTGGTGAGTAGGGAATGTTTGTGCAGCATTATTAAAGTTAACAGGTTTTAAAGCCAGTCTCCCCTGGACAAGGTGCCCAAGTTATTCTGCTTCTAGATCAGATGTCCCAAATTGTTGAGCTCACGGGTGAGGACAAGTGACTGGTTTCTCTTCTTTACTCATCTGCCCTCCTGCTCAGTTGGTTGCAACAAGGTTAACTTTAAAAGGACCTCTTCGCATTCTCCCAGACCAAATGAATTTATGTTTTAAAAGGAGCTGATTTCACCAGACTTTCTTGAGTTTAAAAAAAAGAAACATGATTACTTATTAAATGTCAGGAAAAATAATAATGCAAAACACGTACATTCATGTCAGCAATGAGTAAAGAATCCAAACAAAGATAAAGTTTTGTTTTAAAAACCTGAATCACTCATGAAAAGTAAAAAGTAGAGGATTATTTTCATTACATTGTATGTCATCAGTAAAATTGATGTTGATTGAGCAGTTGATTTCAGGATTCGTGGCTTTGCAGATTAATTTAAACTCTTTTGTCCTGTCTCCTTTCGAATGGGTTGCTGGCTGGCACTACTCAGAGTGAGGGATTTTTTCTCTTTTCTTTACCTGCAGCACAGGGGTGTTGAATGGCTGTTCACCCACTGTGACATTCATAGCACACTAATCCAAATACTGGCACATCAGACCACAGACATATAATGCCTAGTGGTTGGGGATTTTGTTAAAATCCTTTTGTTTTTGGAGGGGCAAAATACAAAAATATTTGCAGGATATGGCTTCCTCCTAACAGGAGTTTTGTAGTCAACCTGCTGTCATCTCTTCCCTATTAATCTTTCTGTTTGAAGTTTCCCTGACTCTATACAGGTGTGATATTCTCGAGGTCCACACAGGACTTTATTGGCAGTCGCTTGATTTGAATCTACAGTCCAGTTTTGGTCTTAACAGTCCTCTTTCTGAAGAAAAAAACACACAGACTGGAATGAAAAGTTTGATATATGCCCAAGTACTTAGGGTTTCTGATCCGTGATCATGAATATGGGCGGGAGGGGGATCCAAGATGGCTGCGACCCAGCAGGTCTGAGTCTATAGAGCTCCTCCCAAGACTTGGGCAAAGTGGGCCACCCAACCCCACCACACTCACCAAATCATTTAAAATAGCTGTTTAATTTAATTAGTTGCTTAGTATTAAATTTAAACAATCTAATCTTTAGTAAAAATGACTAAAGGGAAGGGAGCCCGCAGCTCTCAGCAAGCAGGAACCCCTCCCCCACCCTCTCCAGCTGCAGCAGAGGCGTCCACAACCACCTCGGGCGACTTACCTACAGTGGCAAGCTTTATGGAAATCATCTCCAAGCTGGATGCGAAGATCGACGCTTTCATTGAAGAATCCCGAAGTCGATGGGACTCCCTCTCGGCCGTGCTGCAAAAGCACGAACAAGATATTACAGAAATCGAGCGCCGAGTCGGAGGGGCGGAGCTAAAGGTCGCGACCTCCGAAACTACAGCACAATCGGCTGTGGATCAGGTCCGGACCCTCGAACAGGGAGTCTGGACCTTAGAGAATCATATTGATGACCTCGATAATCGAGGTCGCCGAAAAAATGTTCGTTTGCTGGGCCTTCCCGAACGGGAAGAGGAAGGCTAGCTTACAGCATTTCTCGAGCAGTGGCTGCCACAACTTTTAAATCTGGAGGCTGGATCAGGCCAGGTAAGGGTAGAATGGGCCTACCGGGTTGCAATACGTGGGCCCGGCTTGAACCAGCGCCCTCACCCGGTCCTGTTCCGGCTGCAGAGCTATAGGTAGAGGCAGATAATCCTAGAAGCCTCTAGAAATCTTGGAAAAGATTTCCAAGCCATGATCTATAAAGGATCCAAGATCATGTTATTCCAGGACGTTTCCCCAGCTCTGGTTAGAAAGAGGAAGGCATTCGATGAGGCGAAGAAGTGTTTAAGGGACTGAAATATTCAGTACTCCTTACGCTACCCAGCGACGCTACGCTTTAACCATGAAGGATCCATGTACAACTTTGGATCGCCAGAAAAGGCTAAGGAATTTTTGGACTCTCTTAGATAAATTGTAAGAGACAATGGATGTTGGTTTGCCTTTCCCCCCACTCCGGTTTATATTCCCCCCCTCTTTTTCTTTTTTCTTACCTTACTGTTTAATATTATCTTGGGGGGTGGGGAGACGGATTTATTTATTTGTTCTCTATTTAATGATTTTCTCCCCGCCTTGGGGTTGTTTTTTTTATTATTCTATGTATGTATGTGTGTATGTATGTGTGTATATATATATAAGCCGGGGGGGGGTATTTTACCTGTCTCTAGGAGTGCGGTTGTTTTCCCTTGCTATTTGGTATTATTATATTTAATTATTATTTGTTGCGGTTGTAATTTTATAGTTATATATGTTTATACGTGGTATTAACATTACTAAATATATTCAGGTGTGGGTGGGGGGGGGATGGGGGTAGGTTCTCACTGTTAACTCTAGCTCTGTACTATATCTGAATTCTCCTCATCCTATTGAGGAGCGCCTGGGTCAAGGGTGGGGCATTGGTTGGGAGAGGATATGATGGACCTTTGGAAAGGAAGTGATACCCCATGGGAACAAGGGGGAAAATCTCCATTTAAATACTTTTTTTTATTATTTAGAAATAGTTTATTATACTGTTGTGAGTGTATTAGAGAGCCTTTATTTTTGTGAATTTTATATGCTCTATGCTCGGGATGTTTTGGATAGGGTTCCCCCTCCTGAGGGGTCTCGGATTTGCCTGGACGATTATGGTTGATCAGTCGGTTAAGTGGTGCACCTGGAATGTCAAGGGGAGTAATTCGCCAGTCAAAAGGAAGAAAATATTATCAAATCTTAAGAAAGAAAGAGTTGATGTAGCTCTCCTACAGGAGACACATCTGTTGGATAAAGAGTACTTGAAATTACGACAGGGTGGATTTGATCAGGCCTTTTTCTTCTTTTAGCTCAAAAAATAGAGGCGTCGTTATTCTTATTCAGAAGAATTTCCCTTTCAAAATCCTAAATTAGATAAAAGACGAATCTGGACGATATATTCTGATTAAAGCCCTTATAAATGGAGAGGAATATGGGATTTTAAATTTGTACTGCCCCCCCGGCACACCCCTTTAAATTTATCATGGAAGCCTTCTCGGTGCTCATCATACAATTATAGGGGGAGACTTTAATTGTATTATGGATCCAGAAATAGATAGGATTCCCAAGAGTACTGCAGGAGTATCTCCCAGATCTAGATAATTGGTGGATCTGAACAAAGAATTAGGATTAGTAGATGTATGGAGATGTCTTCATCCACAGGGCAGAGATTTTTCTTTTTACTCCAATCCACATAAATGCCAACCCAGAACTGATCTGTTTTTTGCCCCCTCGATTTTTTAAAATTCCATATCATCCTGTAAAATAGGTAGTATAGCAATTTCCGACCACGCTGCTGTATATATGGAAACCAAGGCGAGGAACAATGGGACATCCCCTCGGCATTGGCATATGGACCCCTTCCAAATGAAAGACAGTAAATTTGAAAAGTACTTCTCTCAAGAATTTAAAACCTTTTTAGAAATTAATTTAGGTACGGCTAGCAAACCATCAATGATGTGGGAGACCATCAAAGCTTACGTGCAAGGTTTGATCATCTCCTACTCAGCGACCCAGAAAAAATTAAAGGGAGAACAATAGCGTCTGCTCAAAGCACACTTAAAAGCAGCTGAAACTGCATATGCTGATAGGACAGCTCTAAACAGTATGCTTACCCAAACGGCTAAGAGGGAAATATTATTTGCAAAACAAAGGTTATATGAGTTTGGTGACAAACTGGGTAGATACTTAGCATTTCTTGCAAAGAAAAAAAAGGCCCCTCAAACTATCACGTCTATCAAGGAAAGTACGGGTATTTTGACTCATGGTCATAAAAAGATTAATGCAATCTTTAGAAAATTTTATTCTGATTTATATAAATCGCAGGATTGTGAAGACAGAACTAGGAGGATGCAATCATTTTTTAAAAATTTGACGTTTCCGGGCCTAACTCCAGAACAGGTATTGGTCTTAAATGCTCCCCTAACAGTCCAAGAAATACTTGACGCAATCAGGCAACTTCAGAGCGGTAAGGCACCTGGCCCAGATGGCTTTCAAGTTGAATTCTATAAAGAATTTACAGAAATATTGGCCGGTCCACTTATGGACATGTATAACTATGCATATAGTCAGGGCTGTCTCCCGCCTTCATTGAAAGAGGCAAATATCTCTCTTATCCTTAAAAAAGGAAAGGATCCAGAAGATTGTACGTCATACAGACCAATCTCCTTGCTAAATGTAGATTTTTAAATCCTTTCTAAAACATTAGCATTGAGACTAGAAAGGGTACTGCCATATATCATAAAGGAGGATCAGACGGGGTTTATTAAGGGCCGTAGATCATCCAATAATATTAGAAGGGTTTTGAATATGATTCAAGCCTGCCATCAGGGAAAGATACCAGGCGTAGTAGTTTCAGTAGACGCGGAAAAGGCATTTGATAGGATTGAATGATCATATTTGTTTTACACATTGGAAAGGTTTGGCATTGGAACGGTGTTTACCAAATGGGTCTCAACGCTGTATCGTGATCCCAAAGCAGTTGTGGTTACCAATGGATTAGGTTCGGATAGCTTCAGTGTGGGTAGGGGCTGCTGTCAGGGATGTCCTCTCTCGCCATTGTTATTTACGCTAATAATTGAACCACTAGCAGAAGCTATACGGGCTGATCTAATATAACGGTCCCGAGGATTGGTACAGGTAAACATAAAATTACCCTTTATGCAGATGATGTTCTTCTATTCCTCAGTAATCCTTTGATGTCCATACCTCGCTTAATCCAAGTTATTAATACATTTGGGGCATTCTCAGGCTATAGAATTAATTTCTCAAAATCAGAGGCTATGTCAATGGGTGGCCTTGCTATGATACCCCACTTAGTGGACGGATCCCATTTTCCCTTTCGTTGGTCCCTGGAGGGATTCTTATATTTAGGCATTTTTATTACCCCAGTATTTGGTCAGTTATACAAGGCTAACTTTGTGCATTTACTGGATAGGATAAGGCAGGACCTCCAGCGATGGGGAGACCTTCCAATTTCCTGGTTGGATAGAATAGCACTAATTAAAATGAATGTCTTGTCCTGTCTCCTCTACCCTATGAGAATGCTTCCGGTGATGCTGCCGAGGCTGGCACTACGTAAATTATATGGCTGGTTGGGTTCCTTTATCTGGAATCATAGATGGCCCCTCATTAAGCTGAAGAAGCTACAGCTTCCACAGGCAAGGGGAGGATTGAATTTCCCAGATTTTAGGAAATACCAGTTAAGTTCCCTATTAGGTTACATAGCTGATTGGGTCTTGTTTGACCCGCAATCAATCTGGCTGGACATCGAAGCTTCTCAAGTAACATGCTCACTTATTAACCTTTTATTTTCAGACAAGAGGAAAATCATTACAGATCACTGTAAAAACCCTATAATACTAAACACAATTAAAGCTTGGAATATAATGCGGCAAAATGAGGGCAACTCACATAAAACATCCCCCTATGCTCCGATAGTGGGAGCATGGGGATTCCAACCAGGGTTTACAGATGCCACTTTTAACCTCTGGAGATCCACGGGTATCTCATGTCTAGAGGACCTATTTGAAGATGGGATCCTGCTGTCTTTTGAACCGCTGCGTCAGAAATTCGGATTACCTAATGGAGACTAGGATACTTCCAAATTCGAGACTATATACAGAAGAAGACTACGTTATTAGATAGTCCTTATAAATCAGATAGAGAATGTAGAGTACTACGACCAATGGGGGTAACCTCCATCAGTACTATTTATCATTTACTACATGAAGTAGTATCGGGAGATATGGACAATCTACTTAAAACATGGGATCAGGAATTGGGACTAGAAATCTCTACAGAAATGTGGAATGAGATTTGGGAAAACGCCAGAAGAATCACCATCTGTAACAGAATTCAGGCTATCCAGCTGAAGATACTTCATAGGGTCCATATAGCACCGGATCGATTGGCAAAATTTAAGGCGGAGGCATCCCCAATGTGTCCCAAATGTAAAATAGAGGTGGGCACTCTTGTACATTGTCTATGGACCTGTCATAAGATCCGTAGATACTGGACTAAAGTAGCAAGTGCCCTGACAGAAATTTTAGGAACGGAAATTAAAGTGGAGCCCATATCTCTCCTTTTGGGCTTTTCGAACTTATCTTCCCTGGACATGCACAGGAAGAGACTATTTTCTATTCTCTCCTTCTGTGCAAGGAAAAATATTTTGGTAAACTGGGTGGCTGAGGGCCCCCCTGGACTTTCAAATTGGCACAGATTAATTATGGAATGTATTCCCCTTGACTTCCTGACAAATACGGTGTACCGAAAGACCGAATTATTTTATAAAATATGGCAGCCCTTCTTGAATTATACAAATACAGATATTTCGGCTATCCTAACAAGGGCTTTTATTTAATTGAGCTTACAAACTTGGCTGGTCCGGGGCCCCTTGGGAGAGGAATCCAGCACGAATACGGGTTTTTGTTACATTTGATGTTAACACATTCTAAGCATGTATCTCACTACCCAATTTCTGTGTTATCCATTGTTTTTTTTTCTTCTTTCTCTTATTTGAATAATGTAAGAGACTTAAATATACACTTTGGTTAGTTGTAGGTTAGATTAGTAGTTAGTTGAGTTTTGTTTTTCTCGGTATTTTTCTTTTGTTAAATTTTGGTTATTATATATTTAAGATTTAATTGTATATCAATGTTTGTACTTGAGAGTTTTGTTTATTTTTGTAAACTTGTAAAAATGTTAAATTTCTAATAAAAATATCTAAATTTTAAAAATGAATATGGGCACATCAGTGGCTTAAAGAGTTGGGGAGTCACAGGTACTTGGACACAAATTGGCAGCAAAGATGGAGTTATAGGGGTTTGCAGATGAGGATTATAGAGGGATTCCAAACTTTTGTGGGTGAGTTTGGTAACTGAAGAAATGAGACTCATGAATGACTAAAGATAAACATGAAAAAAATTGAATCAACTTCCATGAAGCAGGAAATTGTGGAAAATTGAGCAAAGCAGTTTAGCAAAGCTTGACATTTCTGACATTGTGGAAAATTATTTTCTAAATGTACAGCATTTTCAATTTGATTCAATAATAGATAACGTACTTCAACATTTTGCAGTTTAAAATCCAGTCCAAAACTTGAATACATCTGCAGGATTACCACTCAGTGCAGTGCTAAGCTACTCATTGAGTATAATAAGCTTCAATCCAGTATAATATTCTTGTTATTTCACAAAGAGATGTTCAAAGTATTTGTTTATAGTGTCCTCTGTCTGTTGGTATGTGTTAACAATGTTGGAGAAACTTGATTTGTATTGTTACAGCCCTTTTCTAACACACCCAAAGAAAGAGAATCCAAAGCAAGTGTTGTTTACCTTTCTTTAATACAAAATAGTGTTGGATGGTCCGTGTTTGAACTGGGGACGTGAACTAAAGCTCTGATAGATGAACAGTCCTGTAGCACTGTTTGAACAGAAGAATTAGGCACTAGAGTAGCCAATTTGGTGCCTGGAACCTGTCCTTCCATTTAATAAAACAAAGAGGAGCAGTTTGCTCTCCTATAAATTGATCAATATCCAACACAGCCAAAACCAGTTGAACTATTATTCCATTTGCTCTGGTGAGGTGTTGTGGTACACCAATTGGATATCATGTTTGTCTGAAAACAGTAAGTCTCCTCCTTGGGCACCCATGGAGTGGCCATCCCCATTCCATCTCCCCTGCTATTACCAATACTGTCTCTCCTTTTCACAAGGCTCAAGTGATTCCCCACTCACCTTGCTGGGAGGCCAGAGTCCATAAATGAGTCTTGCAGCTGGGCACATTCTCAGTGACTATCCCAGTTAAAATCAAGCCCAGGATCTTGTTAGCTGAGAGATTGCTAGAGAATGCAGGAGGGACTCCTACAAACAGCTGAGGTGGGATTGCCCATGGTTTTCTAGCCCTTTTTATGAGCCACCACTGCTCTGACAAATTCCAGCCACAGGTTCCTGCTCCTTTAGGGAACAGGTAAATAGGGAACATGACCAATAGTATGGATGTCAGTTAAGAATTCCAATCTTCCTTAACCCTCCTGACGTTTCCAGAAGTTAATTAAATCAGGGTGATAAGTGATAACAATTTCATCATGAACATTTCAAATTGAAAATAACAGCGCAGCTGACCTTAAGAAACAAAGTTATCTACTTTCTTGTTTATTTAGACACATGCTTATTAGGTTGTAGAAATATTACAGATGATTAGAAAGGCTATTTGATTACTATCTTGAATCGTAAATCTTAGAAGCAAAAATCCATTGCCTTTCCAAATGATGTGGATAAGTTAAGGACCCTGAGGGAGGCTATGACCGCCAACTGATATAAGGTCAAAGTGATAGGATGTGGGAAACCCTATGACTGAAACCTCCAAGAATCTATCCAACTAGAGCTGCTGAGCTGAGATTTAAAAATGGTTCTGATGGGATAAAACAAAAACAGGTAGAATGGTGCTTGAAGAAGAGTTTCAGGCTGAAAGCAGCTTTTATCATTTTTGAGTAAGAAGTATCGGCATGGCCAGGAGGCTGTCATTGCAATGTGGATCTGTACCTACATTTCTAATCCCCTGTAATAAATTCGGTTCCCACTATGGCAAAGGAGCAATCAGAAATATAAGTAGATAATTAACATGAAAGAAAACAAGTTGCTGCAGATGCTGGAAATCAGAAACGAAAACTGGACTTGCTGGAAAAATTCAGCCGGTCTGGCAGCATCTATAGAGAGAGAGCAGAGTTAACATTTTGGGGTCAGTGACCCTATTCTGAATGGGTGCACAGTATGTCTCTAGTCCCACTCCTCCACTGATCACAGCAATTTTTAAATTTAAACAGATGATGCTGCAGACAATTATGTAGCTCTAAACTGTGATTGGTTTATTATTAGGAACAGTTAAACTAGGTTTCTTGAGAAAACAAAGGCTAAACAGGTTAAATGAAATATTGTCAAACAAACAAGCAATGATTATCGACAAAAATGGTTTGCATTGAGCAAGGTTTGATATGACTTATATTTCAACATCCCAAACGTAACAAGAGGCAAATATGGGTAACAGGTAAAACATGGTTGAATGTCCCACAGGAGACATCAAACAGCAACTGTGATCAAAACAGATCCCACAGATTTCCCAGAAATCCCCCACCAAACGGTTGGTGACATAGTGGATCATTAAATCTCAACAAAATGCCACAAGAGGTTACAATTCCTTACTTTTAACAAGCTGGTTTTGAAACTTCTTCAAAAGCTCTCCAGTCATGGAGTGTCCCAGTGGCTAGTCACATTCTGGTCATTTACCCTGCTTTCCTGCAACTACACTCCCCTGCACTCATGGCAACTGCACTCCAGCACTTAGAAGCTCAACTGCAGCTTTTCATGAAGAAAGCAAGCTCTGCCAAGCCAGTGCTGCTGCTGAGTTTGTTTCCTGAGCTCTGATCTGGCTCAACTGCATAAAGCAAACACTGCTTACGGGTTTATTTCACCCTCACTTATTGATGCACTGAAATAATAGTGGTACGTTGATTCTTACAAACGCTTAGTCCCAGGCCCTGACACCAACACAGCAGGTTACTAACACCTAGAATGACTTCCTAAGTTCAAACAGCACAGATTCATCCAACTGCTCTTGGCTTCTCACTGAGTTTCCACCTACACAGGTCCAGTGTAGTTCACTTACTTATTTAGCAATAAGATTTAACAGTATTTTCTGCATTGAACTTTTTCTCACCCCAACTCTGACCCAGAAAAAACCATCAGGGACCCCTGAACTGTTATGTGCGATTTGCTGAAAACAAGCCCCATGTTTATTCTTCAGCAAAACTCCAATGTGACAAATGTTTTAGACCCATTCAAATACAACCACCGGAACTGTCAGCTTCTTGAAAATTATAACATTCACCAAGTGCTGGCTCCAATAGCACAAAAATACAAACAAAACGAATTGATAACAACACTGTAGTGATTGCAATGAGGTTAGCCTGGTGGACCATGTAGAATATGAGTTCCTGATTGGGGCTGTTAACCTGGGATAATCGGGGAGAATTGGCTGACTGATATAAACAGGAGTGTCAATATAACCAGGAGATTTAGAGTCTCCTCAGTTTAGGGCACTGACTTTGTGCTGGCTGGTGCTACAATCAGTGTGTTACTGCTGCTGTTGGTTTCTGCTTTTTGGGGGGGAAATCTGACTCCTAAGAAGAAAAAAAAGAAAAAAAACAGAAAGAAAAGAAAAAGAAATAAACAGGAGTGTCAGATGTTCTGCTCACTCTGAGAGCTGGCTCTGAGGAAGCCAGACCAATGTCAAGTACTGTGCACATCTAAGTGAAGGGTGGCTTGGTGATGGGATACCAGCCTCTGTGGAGTTTAATTAAATTAGATTAGATTATTTACCATGTGGAAGCAGGCCCTTCGGCCCAACAAATCCACCCAGACCATTTCTCCTACATTTACCCCTTCACCTAACACTACGGGCAATTTAGCATGGCCAATCCACCTAACCTGCACATTTTTGGATTGTGGGAGGAAACCAATGCAGACAATGTGCAAACTCCACACAGAGAATCACCTAAGGCGGGAATTGAACCCGGGTCTCTGGCGCTGTGAGGCAGCAGTGCTAACTGCTGTGCCACTGTGCCATCCACTTTACTTCAAACACAAATATAAATTTAAATAAACCATACATTCATTCCTATTAACACAGTCCAAACAAAGGAAATTTCTGCTGTAGGGATGATATCAACTTTAAAAATTCCACTATGAGCCTGTTTGTGAAAAATGGAAATGATCCTTACATTAGTACATCTAGGTGACTGTTTTCTTAAAGCAGAGCTCTCTCTAGTACTTCTTTTTTCAATTAGGTTGAATGGGAAACTACACGACAAACTTCTTTAGAAATCCAGATACCAAGAGATTACCAACAGACAAAGCTTTTGTTTCCTACAATAGAGTAAGTAGATTATTTCATCAAGTAGTTGTCATTCTTGTTTATACCCTGTATTTAACTCGGTGATCTATTATCGTGTATATTACTATCTATTGTGTTGACACTGATATTTTCAAAGAGCATGGAAGCAATTGTTGGCTATGGAACAATTTATAATCTTAACATTTATGACTTCATCAGTGATGGTGATATGGTTTTCAGCACAAGGCCTGTACAATTTACCTTCTAGAGGATTTGGTGTGCCTATAGAGGCCTTAAATATTTTGCTGATTCATTTATTATGCCTTGGACAATTAATGTCTCAAAATGGAATAATTAGCAGCTATTCCATCAAAGCTAACTACTTTCCTTTAGATCCCTCTATGTAGAGAGTCATTCATTAACTGTATTTCCAACGTTTCCAACATTTTGGCTTTCTTTATGATTCTATTCCCTTGTTGGTTCCTCTTTATCATCAAATAATCCTACTGATATATCTGCTTCAGATAAAAAAAAACTTGTATTATGCATGGTGGCTCAGTGGTCAGCACTGCAACCTCACAGCCCCAGGGTCCTGGGTTCGATTCCACCCTAGGAGTCAACGAGAACTACAGGTGCTGGAGAGTCAGAGTTAGCAATGTGTGATGCTGGAAAAGGCACAACAGGTTAGGCAGCATCCAAGGACGAAGACAGTTGATGTTTCAGGTGGGACCCTTCTTCAGGACTGGGAGGGGGAAGAGGGTGGAGAGATAAATAAGGAGAAGGTGAGTGGGGCTAGGGGAAAGGTAGGGTGATAGGTGGATGAAGTAGGAGATGATGGTGATAGATCGGTGGGGAGGGGGGTGGAATGAATAGCTGGGAAGGAAGATGGACTGGTAGATCAGGTCAAGAGGGTGGATCTGGGGTAGGAAGGGGTGAGAGGAGATCTGGAAACTGGTGAATTCACGTGGCTCATGCCATATGGTTGTAGGGTCCCGACGCAGAAGATGAGGTGTTCCTCCTCCAGTTTACGGTTGTCCTTGTGTAGGTGGTGGAGGAGGCCCAGAATGGACATGTCATCGGGGGAATGGGAGAGGGAATTGAAATGGATGGCTATCGGAAGGTGGGATTGGTTGGTGCATACAGACCAGAGAGGTTCCCTGAACCGTTCCCTGAATTTCTGCTTGGTCTTTCCGATGTAAAGACCACATCAAGAGCACTAGATGCAACAAGTGAGGTTGAAGGATGTAGAAGTAAATTTCTGCCAGATTTGAAATGAACTTTTGGAGCACTGGATGGAGGTGGGGGAGGTATTGGTGCAGATTTTGTACCTCTTACATTAGTAAGGGAAGGTGTCAGGTGTGGAGAGGGGATTACATAGAACATTGAAGATACAGCACAATACAGACCTTTCAGCCCGTGAAGTTGTGTTGAGCATTTATCTTAATCTAAGATCAACCTAACCTACACACCCCTCAATTTACTGCTGTCCATGTGCTTGTCCGACAGTCACTTAAATGTCTCTAATGTCTCTGACTCTACTACCATCGCTGGCAGTGCATTCTATGTACCCACTACTTTCTGCATAAAGAACTACCTCTGACATCCCCCTATACCTTCCTCCAATCACCTTAAAATTATGCCCCCTCATGACAGACATTTCTGCCCTGGGGAAAAGTCTCTGGCTATCTACTCTATCTATGCCTCTCATTACCTTGTACACCTCTATCAAGTCACCTCTCTTCCTTCTTCTCTCCAGTATTAAAGCCCTGGATCACTCAATCTTTCTTCATAAGACATGCCCTTCAATCCAGGCAGTATCCTGGTAAATCTCCTCCGCACCCACTCTAAAGCATCTACATCCTTCCCACAATGAGGTGATCAGAACTGGACACAATATTTCAAGAGTGGTCTAACCAAGTTTTAAAGAGCTGCAACAAAACCTCGCGGCTCTTAAACTCAATCCCCCTATTAACAAAAGCCAAAACAACCTTACGCATTCTTAACAATCCTATCAACTTGAGTGGCAACTTTAAGGGATCTATGTATGTGGTTCCCAAGATCCCGCTGTTCCTCCCCACTGCCAACAATCCTGTCTTTAACCCCATATGCAGCATCCAAGTTCAACCTTCCAAAATGTATCACTTCCCATTTATCCAGGTTGAACTCCATCTGCCAATTCTCAGCCCAGCTCTGCATCCTGTCAATCTCATGTTGTAGCCTGCAATAGACTTCAACACTATCTACAGCACCACTGACATATGTGTCATCAGCAAACTTACTAACCCACCCTTCCACTTCTTCATCCAAATCATTTATAAAACCTACAAAGAGCAGAGGCCAAAGAACAGATCTCTGCGGGACACCACTGGTCACCGACTCCCAGGCGGAATACTACCCCTCTCTGTCTTCTTTCAGCCACCCAGTTCTGTATCCAGACAGCCAAACTTCCCTGTATCCCATATGTCCTAACTTTCTGAATAAGCCGACCTGGGGAACCTTAACAATTGCCTTACTGAAATCCATATACACCACATCCACTGCTCGACCTTCATCAACGTGTTTCGTCACATCCTCAAAGAACTCAATAAAGCTTGTGAGGCATGGTTTGCACCTAATGGGGGTTAGTGGGCAGTGTGGACCTAACGAGGGAGTCACAGAGGTAATTGTCCCAAAGGAATGCACATAGGGGAGGGGAAGGAAATATATTTTTGGTGGTGGGGTCTGTAGATGGCGAAAGTGGTGGAGGATGATGCACTCAATTTGGGGACTGGTGGGGTGGACTATGAGGACCAAAGAGATTTCTATCTTTGTTGGGGTTGGTGGGGTGGGGTTCAAGGGCATAACTGTGGGAAATGGAGGAAATACAATTGAGGGCACGGTTGATCACTGAGTTGGGAAAATTCAGTCCAATTGAATTCACCAATTTCCAAATCTCCCCTCTCTCCAAACCATCTGAGATCCAATCCTCCAACTCAGATCCACCCTCTTGACTTGATCTACCTGTCCATCTTCTTTCCCAGCTATCCACTCTATCCTTCCCACCAACCTATCACTATCACCTTCTACCTTTGCCTACCTCTCGCATACCTTTCCCCTAGCCCCACCCATTCCCCCATTTATCTCTCTCCCCCTTTGCCCCTTCCCAGTCCTGAAGAAGTGTCCTGCCCAAAACATCAACTCTCGCTCCTCGGATGCTGCCTGACCTGCTGTACTTTTCCAGGCCCTCAATTTGAGCCATGGGCAATTACTTGTGTGGAGTTTGCGTGTTCTCCCCATGTCTACATGGGTTTCCTCTCGGTGCTCTGGTTTCTTCCCACAATCCAAAGATGTAGAGCTTAGGTGGACTGGTCATGCTAAATTGCCAATAGTGTTGATGGATGTATAGGTTAGGTGGATTAGCCATGGGAAATGCAGGGTTACAGGGATGGGGTGGGATGCTCTTCAGAGAGTTGTGTGGACTTGACAGGCTGAATGTCCTGCTTCCACACTGTAGGGATTCTATAATTCACATCCTTTCCCAGTGCAATTAATTAATCAATGACAGATAACATTTTCAAATCTTTTTCATACCACTGGAAAAGATATATGAAATTCTGACATACAATCTAGATCCTCTATATCCCCCATTTTTTATTAGCTCTAACCCCCAACTCTCTGAAGGTTAATTCCCTGGGAGGTTTGAGTAAGAGTGAATACTATCAGCTAGATTTTCTGCAGTGCTGTGATCTCTGGAGCTATCTTCAGACTAAAGATCACACAGAGGGCAAAGGCAGTTCAGGAAAAACTAATACCTGACAATGAACTTACTGGTCACACTGGTGCTCCATTTTGAGATATACAAGATGCACCAGACCAATATGTGACATTCACATGTTTTACTAGCTTTCCTACAAGGAAGTGATGAGACCATCCATGATCCAGATGGTTGACCACATTAATTTAATACAGGGAACAGTCCAAATTGCTTCAATTTGAGTTTACAAGTTCTACCTCAATTTAAGTCCTGCCTTAAAGAACTACCAGCAAACCAAATGATTGACAATTCTGTAGGCTCAGCAGCACCAGGCAGAAACAGTGGCCACTTCTGGAACTACAGCTAGACTCAACAAAAGTGCAGTCTGTATAGGAGGTGACAGTGATAGGTTGGTGGAAAGGTTGGAGCAGATAGCTGGGAAAGAAGATGGACAGGTAGATCAAGTCAAGAAGGCGAATCTGAGGATTAGATCTGGGATGGGTTGGAGACAGGGGAGATTTGGAAATTGGTGACACTGATTCAATTGGACTGCAAGGCTTTTTCCTAATGAAGGTTTGTTTGCCCGAAATATCGATTCTCCTGCTCCTCGGATGCTGCCTGACCTGCCGTGCTTTTCCAGCACCACACTCTTGACTCTAATCTCCAGCATCTGCATTCCTCACTTTCGCCCTCATCAAAGTGCAACCCACACTCAGAAGTAAATCTGGATAGTGTAGGGGCTAACCTGGTAGGCCCAACTCAAGTGGGGAAGAGTTATATTTGATTGTGTCTAGTGAGAGACAAGTGAGAGGATAAAGGGGAAAGTTGAACCTGCCCAGCAGTTGGGGGAACATAAAACTGGCGGCAGTGGGGAAGGGTCGAAGAGTGTGTTGCTGGAAAAGCACAGCTAGTCAGGCAGCATCCGAGGAGCAGGACAGTCGACATTTCGAGCATAAGTCCTGCCTGACCTGAGGTGCTTTTCCAGCAGCACAATCTTTGACTCTGATTTCCAGCACCTGCAGTCCTCATTTTCTCCTAGCAGCGAGGAAGGGCCTAAATCTGAGCTCAAGCCTTGTTCTGCCAAATCTCAGTCCCTTTGTGTCCAATTGCACAGAGGAGGATAAGATGACTTTTATGCCCTGTTGTGAAACAGTGAGGTGAGACTGTTGGGAATTCCAATGTATCACAGAACCCACCAGTCTGCCTCCTAGACTCTGAAAACAAAGTGGGTAAAAATCGATCTCATGCAGTTGTATAAAATGGATGTTAGCACCTGTTATATTCAGTCCCATATTTAATGCCATTGCCTGCAATGGAACAGAATACTAGGAGTTGTATATATGCCTCCCCGAGCTAGAGGACTAGAATCAGGGAACACAGACTAGAATCAGGATCCATCTGAGTAAGAGATGGACCATGTAGGGCTGAGAAGAGGAGAAATTTTCACTGGGAGGATACTGAATCTTTGAACTTCTCCACCTTGGGGGCTATAGAAGCTCAGTCATTGAGTACTTAAGGCAATATTAAAGTGTCAAGAGATATGGGGAATATTGTGTGAAGTGGTGTTGAGGTAGACAATCAGCTGTGAATGGTATAGCAGGTCACAGGGTTAAATGGCCTACTCCTGTTCCCATTTCCTGTGTTCCTATGTTTGATGGGTGATGTTCCCAATATCAAAATGATGTAGATGTACTTGTTGCTCACAATCAGACATTGCATTCACATTGATAGTTTTCCAACAACAATTTATTATAGAGAAACAGATTACCCTAATTAACCCAGAGGCTGGGATTCTGACCATTGACTCAATGCCAAGATTGTCTACCTTCACCTTAATAAGCAGTTCATTTGCTGCTGAAACTTACATCCATGCCTTGTTAGCCTGAGACTATTATTTTAACACTCTCCTGGCCATCTTGTGCCTTTCCGCATTCAGCCAGCATCCTGCTGTCTGTAGCCTAAGTCACACTAAATCCCACTTTTCCATCATCTTTATGCTCGGTGACCTACATTAGCACCCAAATAAGTAATGCCCCAATTTTGAAGTTTACATCTATGTTTTCAAGTCTATTCATAGCTTCAGGCTCCATATCTCAGAAATCTCCTCCAACTCCATAATCCTCCAAAATATCGACCCTCCTCCCAAATGCAATTCTTGTAAGCCCCCTACTGTAACTGATCAATTATTAGTGATTGTGCCTTCAGCTGTCTAGCCTCTAAGTTCTGGACAAGTTTTGAGAAGATTTGTAGCTCAGGTTGAGGTTCTGGATGTAGGTTTGCTCATTGAGCTGGAAGGTTCATTTCCAGATGTTCCATCACCCTACTAGGTAACATCCTCAGTGGGCCTCAGGGCGAAGCACTGCTGATAATTCCTGCTTTCTATTTATATATTTGGATTTCTTTGGGTTGGTGAGGCCATTTCCTGTTCTTTTTCTCAGTGGGTGGTAGATGGGGTCTAACTCGATGTGTTTGCTGATAGAGTTCTGGTTGGACTTCGCCTGGAGGCCCATTGAAGATGTTACCTAGTAGGGTGATGAAACGTCTGGAAACGAACCTTCCAGCTCAGCGAGCAAACTTACATCTAAGTTCTGGAAATCACTCAGCAACCCTCTCTTCCTCTGCACTTATCTCTTCTCCTCTATGATACTCCTTATAATCTACCTCTTCAACCAAAGTTTTGGTCACTTATCCAAATTTTTCTGTATATGGCTCAGTGTCATCTCTTGTTTAATATTGCTTCTATAAAGTCCTTTGGAATTTTTTTTCTGTATTAAAGGCACATTAGAAATGCACTTTGTGATTTGTAAAGTGGCTGCTGTTGAAAACCATAAGGTTGTAGGATCAGAACAAATGTTCCCAGAATAGGCCTTCACTACCAACTTATTAAAGATTCAGGGTGATAAGTGACAGATGGACTAGACTTGACCACTCACCAAGCACCCACACATGCCATTAAAAAACCTTTTAAAAAGTTGTCTTTTTCAATTCAGCCCTTTATATAACAGATGCTGAGGGACTAATTTGATAAGATTAGATTCCCTACAGTGTGGAAACAGGCCCTTCGGCCCAACAAGTTCACACTGACCCTCCGAAGAGTAACCCACCCAGACCTATACCCTATATATACCCCTAACCAATGCACTTATCACTAAGGGCAATTTATCATGGCCAATTCACCTGACCTGCACATCTTTGGACTATGGGAGGAAACCAGAGCACCCAGAGGAAACCCACACAGACAGTCACCTGAGGCAGGAATCGAACCTGGGTCCCTGGCGCTGTGAGGCAGCAGTGCTAACCACTGAGCCACCATGCTGCCCTGCAGTAGTAATCTCTCTAAATCTGAGTCAGAAGGCTTGGATTCAAGTCCCATCTCTCCAGAGACATATTTTTTAAAAAATGAATCATACATGGGATGTGGGTATCAGTGGCTAAGTTAGCATTTATTCACCCTCCCTAGTTGGCTTCGAGAAGGTGGTAGAGAGGCTGCTTTCCTGAACTGCTGCACCATGTGCAAAAGGTAAAGTCACAATGCCCATAGGCAGGGAATTCCATCCCTGAACAGTAAATTCACAATATCTGCAATAGTTGTCAATAGTCCCATTTTAGCTTCCTCTCTGTGGGGTGTGGTGGGAGCACATTAAACGTAATAGTTTAAAATGAATTTTGAAAATAAAATAATTTAGGTGTGTTATTGATGCTTTTCTTTTATTGGAGGAAGTTACACACCAAAAAAAAGGCAATTATGCGTTAGGACATGGGGTAAACCCCCCTCCCCCCACCCACTAATTTAAACCAGCAACACAGAAAAGGTTTACCCCGTGCGGTAATCTGTGAAAACTTGAGAGGCCAAGATCTATCCCAACAGTCACTATTTAAAGTACAAAAAATTTAAGAACTTTATTCTTTAAGTCTAACATAGAATATTCACTAACAACTATTTACAACTTCTTTCTCGAACCTATCTTTTACTTTCCCTTCTAGCATACTGCTCTGAGAAAACTCCCAACTAAGATTTACCAAAAAATTCTAATTTCAAACCCAGCCAGCCAAAATCTTCTGTTTGCGTCTTCCTCTGTCTTCTTTTCTTCTTCTTAGGGATTTCTGTTTCACAGGTCATTGAAGATGAAAGTACCTTTAAGAGAGCTATTCTGCGGGCAGTCTGCATACGTTGGTGGCTTGGCAGTTTTCTTCCAACTGTTTGATTTTTCCCCATCTTGTACCCCAAAGCATCAGGTTGTTTCATTGGTTTTAATAATGTCAAAATACTAAATTAAAACTTGATTGGACGTTAGTAACTTGGGGCATAATTTAAACTGATTGGCCAAATTTGAATTAGTTTTTTTATCTCATAGCAACCCAGGTACTGCTGGCTGCTGGACCAAATATTACATTGTAAATTCTCAAGTACTCTCTGAGTTCTTCATCTCTCTTAAAGATGCAGTATCCTCTACACCTTCCTAACACATGCTTGTGAACTAGACTATACAGAGATCAAATATTGCATCCTTTTAATATAATTAGTATTTCAGATTTTTAAGGCCAAACACAGCTTTAAATTTTATTCATTTATTTTATTTCTTGGATTTCTTCCTTAAAATTGTCTTTATATTGTCTCAATTGTGACATCAAATTAACTGGTTGATTATTCATATCATCTTTCTATATTTTTGCTGGTAGGATGGTGATGAGCAATCATTTTCTACCAGCTGCCAGCACACCCCGAGCACAGGGTCTGAAGCAACTTTGGGTGATGAATGGTTTAACTATGAGATGCTGGAGTACTACATCCCTACTCCTTGCAAATCCAAATTTAACCGAGGCACCAAACGTGCACGGATTCGGGCCAAGCAGATCCACGTTGTTTCATTGCCAGCAAATGTAGTTGACCCAGATTCATCAATGCATGATGGAACCAAAAAAAATATGGCTGTCAAGTCAGCTTCAGCACCTGCTGTACTTATATCATCACCTTCTGCTAAAAGAGCACCTGAAAAAAATACTGTGTTATTTAAATCAGCTGCACAGTCAAACATGGACACATCAAGACAGCCAAAGCAAACTGTCCCAACCAAACAATCATCAAGTGATGTACTAAATGTGTTCCCATCAACATCCAGTGAAGACACCACTTCCAAAGAAACTGCACTCGACACAACATTATTTGTGTCACAAGATGTTACTTTCGAACCAAGTGATAGATTCCAAGCTATGCATGTTCGTTTATCATCCTCAGCGCCAGCTCCAACCATATCCAAGTCTTCTGTGGAAGCTTCCTTTGAAACTCCAGAATCAACATACGTAACACCAGATGCAAATATCTCAAAGCTAACTGGAAGCATTCACACTGATAATAAAGCTAAGTCATCAGGATATGCCATAGAAGGAATCCCTACAAAGGAAACTGTTCCAGAATCAAGTGTGAGCAACACAGGCTCACTGATACAAATCAAAACTAAACGTGTTACTGAAGGATGTATAGGGAGAAAAGCAACTCAATTGCTAGCAACATTTAAGTCATGCATTGGGATTGAAAGTAATGGTGTAGTGGCTTACAGTGTCAGCTATATTCTAAAGTCCCCTAGCAGTCATGAAAAATTGATACAGCCTACATAGCTCACTAATTGACTCAAGAAAACTTGTTCCATCCACCAGTAGCATTCACGGTTCACCTTGGCCCTGAGTATTATATTTAAGGTGTAATAAATCAAGTTTGTCTCCTGAGGCATAGTTATCTCAGTTAAAGATCCCATTCATGCGCATTTAAACTTATCAGCAATTAAATTAAACTAACATTCAACATCTTTTCCTAAAGAAACTCATTTGTCCAAACCCATGTGGACAATGACTTGCAGACTTTGATCCAGAAGATAACTATATGGGCTCTAGTTGAAAGTTCTTTACTGCAATGTAATTTAGTCACAAAGGTAATAAAGGCTACCGGGGAATGTGAACAGCTTATGACCGACAAAAAACAAAGAAAAACAAGCAAATAGGACATGCAAACAAACTGCAAATAACTGATGGATTGTTTGCATAATTTCCTCATCATATATACAACATTTGAAGTTGTAGGAGAATATTAAAGTGTTTCTTCAGGCAAAATCAGAAAAAATATTGCATGAATACCCAGAGACAGCTACGCAATTTCTTAATCTATTACTCACCTCACACTAAACTGAAAACGTTGAATATAATATTTTGTAAGAAACTGTAAGAAAGGCAGAAAAGTTAATTCCTTGCAATCTGGTTTGGAAAATGTTCAGAAAATCTCCCTTTTACTTTCTTACTTTACCCAGCTTCCTAGATATCATAATTTAAACATTTAATTGTCACTCATGACCAATGTAGTTGCCATTCTCTCTACCATGCCCAAAGCCAAAGTGCCTCGTACCACTGAAGGGAGAGAACTACAGCTGACACAAGTTCACCACTGCGTTCTGATTGGTTTGTTTTCAGGTCAAGGTCCAGCTGAAACACCAGAATCTACCCATTCAATTGTGGAGGGAATGGCAACGGGTAACTGCAAAATGTTCCCGAAAATGGCTGATAAATTGTGACTTTTTAAAATAATTACACAAATGGGAAACCTCTGTTTGTAAAGCTCTGCAAACTGCTTTCTACATGACACAGAAGTTTTCATTGACCCTCAATTTTTATTCCCCTGGCTGTCGAGTACCTTATTATTTTAAGTAACCATTTTAAAATATGACCCTATGGCCGATTTTCAGTCTTCAGAACTTGGAAACAGGTACACAACACTATCCTCGGGGGCTTTCCTAATGCAAAAAAACCCTTACATTTCTTAGAAAAATGACCCAAGTGATTCTCTTATGTTTTTCAGTGAGGCAACACTTTGGCCCGAGAGAAAAATGTGCCAGCTGTGCCACAGGGTTGCTCTGTGAGCAGGGTTAACTTTGAATCACGTTGGCACTGAACTGTACATTTCCAAAATGCCAGTGAACACCTGAAAACTTTGATTAGTAATGCATTCAAGTTCACAAAAGAGGGCAGGTACTCTAGGCCAGGATGGTCAGGAGACTGTTTAAAATTTGCTTCAGTTGTTACGCCAGAGATATGTCAGGCTTTGGAAAATGTTTGCAATGAACATTGAAGTATTGCAGTCCAATACTTGGGCTTGATCTTTGATTTTATTGGATCTCGGCTGGTAGTAGTTCACATAATTAGCCTCTCCATTGGCCATTATTTTCCTACTGTTGATCATTATCCATTTGCTATTGTTAGCTGAGGTTAATGTCAAGTTATGATGCCCTCTGCTGTTGGGCAGCCTTCAGCAGTAAATCAAGTCTCAGGCCTGAACGATGGAAATTATAAGAGAAAGCACTTCAGAGGACGCCCAGCACCAGAAAACTCTCTGCAAATGCAGGGAGACAATTCATCAAATGAAAAGTGAAGGATTACAAAGTGCTTAGCCAACTCGCAAACAAGGGTAAAAGATTCAATCTGATTGATCTGTTGCATAACCTACAGCATCTAAAATATCTTAATTGCCCACCTATCTCACCATTATGCTGGTTCACCCCATGACACTCTCACTTCTGGGTCAAAGGCTATGGATCCAAATCACAGTTAACACTGAAAGCGGATTGTAGTCATGGTGGTGGTGGGAGGGGGAATGTTAAATATAGACAGTAAGAAAGAGAAAAAGGGAATCAAAATCAGGAAGTAAAAAGCAAAGCAGGACAGCATGAGTGTTCAGAACAGGAAAAAGGAAAAACAAATGCTATAAGAAATGGATCAGAAGGGAAAGGGTTTGAAAAGAATAAGATTGCTAAATACATACATGTGTGATGTATATACATAAACCTACTAAGTGTTATGATTAAAATTGATGGCAGTAAACCTCAATTTAATGCTGGGTATTAGCCATTATTAACTTCCATGGTAGAGCCACAGGAGATGATCTGGAACACCACCATTGGAATTCATCCCCCTAAGCTAATAGAGATGTATAATGGGATGATGGAGGAACTGAGAAATTAAAATCCCTGTTCAGGGGGAAGAATATGAGATGGCATGGTTGTATTTTCTTAATCTTTCATGGAGTGTAGACATCACTGGCAAGGCCAGTATTTATTGCATAATTTCCCTAATTTCCATAGAATTCACAGAATCAGGAAATCAATTCAGAATCAGAATCATTGGCCCAACAAAGGATTCTGGGTAATCTAAAATGGAGGACAGGGAAACATTGTGGCTGTAAGAGCTACTCCTTTTTTGAGGGATTTTAGGTGTTGGAGGTGATTTCCTCGAATTCCAGGAGCAGCAATTACTGTTTTATATGCTGTGCATTGTTTTGGAACTTTGAGGAAAAAAGATGAAAACAAGAGCACTTTTAAAAGGAGGAAGACAGACAAAAGGCAGTGACCACCTGGTCAGTGAGGGAGAAAGAGAATTAAACCTACAATGCTAACTTACACAGCAGTGAATCTGCACAGTTACTGCCTTTGCTGTTTGAGTTCATGGATCTCTGGACACTGGAATGCGTCGAGGAAAAATTAACAAACAGCGAAATTCACAGCTGACCTTGGAGGATCCAATGTGGGAGAACTCACAGCACATGAACAGATAAGTACACAGTTTTGAACATGTAACCTTGCTGTAAGTCTGCAGTATTGAGTAGACTGGGTTCTTTCTTGATTATATGTTTTATTGAGATCTGTCTCTTGATTAAGTTTAAAAAATATAAGTACTAAGTTAGCCTGGAGCACTGTTTTTTATAGCAAAAAGACTATTTTCTGGGTCTGTAGATTGTGAAGGAACAAAGATGGCCTTGAGTAGAGTGATTTGCTCTTCCTGTCGGATGTGGGAATTTAGTGAGGGTTTTCCATGTTACTGATGATTATGTCTGCAGGAAGTGTCTGATTGTGAATCCTAGCAGATCACATGGATCGGTTAGAGCAGCAGTTAGAGGCAATGAAGAATTTATGAGAGCTAGGGGCTGTGATGGATGGCAGTTACAGAAGGGAGAAAAGCTGCAGATTCAGTCAGGTAGATGGGTTAACTCTAGGAAAGGTAGGAGAGCTAGGCAGGTAGTGCAGGAGTCTTCTGTGGCTATCCCCATTTCAAAAAAGTATGCAGTTTTGGAAAATGTAGGGAGTGATGGACTCTCGGGGGAATGTAGTAAGAACAGCCAAGTTTCCATTGAGACTGGCTCTAACATATTGAGGGATACGTTGGGTTCCAAGCGATCGATTGTGATCGGAGACTCTCTAGTCAGAGGCACAGACAGACGTTTCTGCAGCCAGCAGTAAAAAATCAAAATGGTGCCAAGATCAAGGATATCTCGGAAAGGGTACAGAATGTTCTCAAATGGGAACGAGCCCAACAGGAGGTCATTGCACACATTGGAAGCAACAACATTGGAAGGGAAAAGGATGATATTCTGAAGGGAGAATATAGAGAGTTAGGTAGGAATTTAAAAAGAAGGTCCTTGAGTATAGTAATCTCTGGATTACTCCTGGTGCTGCGAGCTAGTGAGGGCAGGAATAGGAGGACAGAGCAAATGAATGCATAGCTGAGGAACTGGTGCAGGGAGAAGGGTTCACATTTTGGATCATTGGAATCTCTTCTGGGGTCGAAGTGACCTGTACAAGCACCTGAATTGGAAGGGGACTAACATACTGGCAGGGAGATTTGCTAGAGCTGTTCAGGAGGATTTAAACTATTAAGGTTGGGGGATCCAGGGAAATAGTGAGAAAAGAGATCAATCTGAGACTGGTACAATTGGGAAAAGAAGCAAGTCAAACAGTCAGGGCAGACAGGAACAACTCAGAGAACAAGGTGGGACTGATAAATTAAACTGCATTTACTTCAATTCAAGAGGCCTAACAGAGAAGGCAAATAAACTCAGGGGATAGTTAGGAGCATGGGACTGGGATATCATAGCAATTACAGAAACATGGCTCAGGGATGAGCAGGACTGGCAACTTTATGTTCCAGGATACAACTGCTATAGGAAGGATAGAAAAGAGGGCAAGTGAGGAGGGGAATGGTGTTTTTGATAAGTGATAGCATTACTGCTGTACTGAGGGAGTATATTCCTGTGAATACATCCAGGGACGTTGTTTGGGTGGAACTGAGAAATAAGAAAGGTATTGGGATTGTATTAAAGACCCCCAAATAGTCAACAGGAAATTGAGAAACAAACTTGTAAGGAAATCTCAGCTATCCGTAAGAACAATAGGGTAGTTATGGTAGGGGATTTTAACTTTCCGAACTTAGACTGGGACTTCCATTGTGTTAAGCGTTTAGATGGAGAGGAAATCGAGATGCGGGTAGATAGGATAATGAAGAAGGCGTTTGGTATGTGTACAAGACAATTTTCTGATTCAGTATGTGGATGTACCTACTAGAGAAGCTGCAAATCTTGGCCTACTCTTGGGAAATAAGGCAGGGCAGGTGACTGAGGTGTCAGTGGGGGTGCATTTTGGGGCCAGCACCATAATTCCGTTTATTTTAAAATAGTGATGGAAAAGGATGGACTGGATCTAAAAGTTGAAGTTCCAAGTTGGAAGAAGGCCAATTTTGACGGTATTAGACAAGAACTTTCAAAAGCTGATTGGGGGCAGATTTGGGGGACAGCTAGTAAATAGGAAGCCTTCAAAAATGAGATAACGAGAGTCCAGAGACAGTATATTCCTGTCAGGATAAAAGAAAGTCTGGTCAGTATAAGGAATCCTGGATGACTTGGGAAATTGAGGTTTTGGTTAAGAAAAAAAAGGAAGCATATGTCCGGTATAGACATGAAAGATTGAATGAATCCTGAGAAGAGTATAAAGGGAATAGGAGGGAAATCAGGAGGGCATAACAGGGGATATGAGATAGCTTTGGCAAATAGGGTTAAGGAGAATCCAAAGGGATTTTATAAATGCATTAAGGACAAAAGGGTAACTAGGGAGAGAATAGGGCCCCTCAAAGATCAGCAAGGCTGTGGAGCCGCAGGAGGTGGGGGAGATATTAAGCGAGTATTTTGCACCAGTGTTTACTGTGGAGAATGACATGGAAGATATAGAATATGGGGAAGTAGGGGGTCACATCTTGAAAAATGTCCACATTGCAGAGGAGGAGGTGCTGGACGTCGTGAAATGCATAAAAGTGGATAAATGCCCTGGACCTGATCAGGTGTACCCTAGAACTCTGTGGGAAGCGATTGCTGGGCCTCTTGTATTTGTATCATTGATAGTCACAGGTGAGCTGCCAGGAGACTGGAGGTTGGCTAATGTGTAGCAGTATTTAGGAAAATTGGTAAGGAAAAGCCAGGGAACTATAAACTGATGAGTCTGACTTCGGTGTTAGGCAAGTTGTTGGAGGGAATCCTGAGGGGCGGAATTTACATATATTTGGAAAGGTAAGGACTGATTAGGGATAGTCAGTAATGCTCTGTGTGTGGGAAATCATGTCTCACAAACTTAATTGAGTTTTTTGAAGAAGTGACAAAGGGGATTGATGATGGCAGAGCGGTAGATATGTTCTATATGGACTTCAGTAAGGCATTCAACAAGGTTCCTCATGGGAGACTGGTTAGCAAGGTTGGACCTCATGGAATAAAAGGAGAACTAGCCATTTGGAAACAGAACTGGCTCGAAGGTAGAAGACAGAGGGTGGTGGCGAAGGGTTGCTTTTCAGACTGGAGGCCTGTGACCAGTGGTGTGCCACAAGGATCAGTGCTTGGTCCACTGTTTTTCATCACTTATATAAATGATCTGGATGCGAACATAGGAGGTATAACTTTGCAGATAACACCAAAATTGGAGGTCTAGTGGACAGCGAAGAAAGTTACTTCAAAGTACAAAGGGATCTTGATCAGATGGGCCAATAGACTTAGGATTGGCAGATGGAGTTTAATTTAAATGATTGTGAGGTGCTGCATTTTGGAAAAGCAAATCAGAGCAGGACTTATACAGTTAATGGTAAGCTCCTGGAGAGAGTTGCTGAACAAAGAGACCTTGAAGTGCAGGTTCACAGTTCCTTGGAAATAGAGATGCTGATAGATAGGATAATGAAGAAGGCATTTGGTATGCTTTCCTTTATTGGTCAGGACATTGAATACAGGAGTCTGGAGGTCATGTTGTGGCTGTACAGGACATTGGTTAAGCCACTTTTGAAATATTGCCTGAAATTCTGGTCTCCTTCCTGTCTGAAAGATGTTGTGAAACTTGAAAGGTTTCAGAAAAGGTTTACAAGAATGTTGCCAGGGTTGGTGGATTTGAGCTATAGGGAGAGATTGAAAGGTTGGGACTGTATTCCCTGGAGCGTCAGAGGCTGAGGGATGACCTTATAGAGATTTATAAAATCATGAAGGCATGGATCAGATAAATAGACAAGGTCTTTTCCTTGGGGTGGGCAATCCAGAATTAGAGGGCATAGGTTTAGGGTGAGAGGGGAAAGATACAAAAGGGACCTAAGGGACACGCACACAGAGGGTAGTGTGTGTATGGAAGAACTGCCGGATGAAGTGTTGGAGGCTGGTACAAATACGCCATTTAAAAGGCATCTGGATGGATATATGAATAGGAACAGTTTATAAAGATACAGGCCAAGTGCTGGCAAATTGTACTAGATTAGGTTAGAATATTTGGTCGGCATGGACGAGTTGTACATCTCTATGACTCAATGACTCCACATCAACCCTCCTTTCCCTTAATCTGATTGGTTTTCTCGGCCATTTCAGAGGGAAGTCAATAATATTATTGTGAGTTTGCAGTCACACATGCAAACCAGACCAGGTAAAGACAAACAGCAGGTTTCCTTTCCTAAATGACATTTATGAACTAAATGGATTTTTACAACAATCAAGGATAGCTTTCATGGCCACGATAACTGATCAATAGAAGGAATCTTTGGAAGCTCTGTACAAAGTAGGCTATGGTTAGAAATGTGGCAGTATACTGTGAGATGAGAAGTAAGGCCTTCCTCAATGTTGAGACTAACAAGTCACATTTTCCAACCAAGTCCTTGATGTTGAACACACATACACACAGACTCTCTCTTACAGACGCACATATACTCTCACTCACACACACACACACACTCTCACACTCGCACACACGCAAACGCACACTCTCACACTCACACACACTCTCTCTCTCACTCACATCCACACACACTCTCTCTCTCACTCACACACACTCTCTCTCTCATTCACACACACACACATACACACACACACAACTCTCACACACACTCTCTCTATCTCTCACTCTCACACTCTCTTTCTCTACTCTGGTAATGTTCTGAGGATCCAGGTTCAAAAGTGGCCAACCATTATGATTTTGGGGTGGCTCAGTGGTTAGCACTGCTGCCTCACAGTGCCAGAGACCTGGGTTCAATTCCCACCTTAGGGAACTGTCTGTGTGGAGTTTGCACATCCTCCCTGTGTCTGCGTGGGTTTCCTCTGGTGCTCCAGTTTCCTCCCACAATCCAAAGATGTGCAGGCCAGATGAATAGGCCATGTTAAGTTGCCCATAGTGTTAGGTGCATTAGTTAGAGGTAAATATCAGGTAGGGGAATGGGTCTGGGTGGGTTACTCTTCAGAGGGTCGGTGTGGACTTGTTGGGCTGAAGGGCCTGTTTCCATACTGCAGATAATCTAAACTAATCACACACACACACTGTCTCTCTCTCTCTCTCTCTCTCCCTCTCTCCCTCACACACATGCACACACAACAGACACTTCCTCTCTCACCCGCACACACACATTCTCTCTTTCACACACTCTCTCTGTCTCAGCCACCCACAAACACACACTGCAGGGAATGATTTCATTCAAGATTCTTTTCTGTTTTAAAAAAAACTGGACCTCATCTTAAAACATTGATTAGAAGCAGGACCTCATACCTAAAATGCAATGTCTAACCTGAGATGTCACCTCTTGAACAGTGATAAAACCTTTAATTATCTAGGGACAAAGACTTGAAAGGAATCTGGATTTTGCATTTTAATTAGCAGTCTACCTCCTAACTGATTAAAGGATTCAACATGGGCAGCTAGTTTAAAAATTGTTAACTTTTTATTTACAAATACTATGTCTTAGACCTCCCTATCATACCGTACCTGAGGAAGGAACTGAGCTCCGAAAGCTTGCAATTTCAAATAAACCTGTTGGACTATAACCTGATGTTATTTGATTTTTGACCTTGATGTTGAGGTGCAGTTCTCTCTAGAGAACAGCAAGAAGCTTTTTAATGAAGATTATCATTCAGTATCGCCCTCATTACTACCTAATCTCACCTCAGTAATAGGCATGCTCCCATCGCCTCAGCTGCTAGTTAGGAACGAGATGCTGAGAACTCCTGACATACAAGTCCGAGCAGTTGCCTGATGACTAGGTCATTGCTTCCTTCTCTTTCTGCACTTAGGGATTCTTTGATTCTAGGAGGAAGAAATTTCTCCAGTTTAAGGGGAGGTGGTAAATCTTGGGAATTTTCCACCAAATAGGAACGCTGGGGACACCCAACCTGCCCAGACACCTAACTATTGTTTAAATTGTCATTTAGTGTGCTCAATTATATTTCCAAAATTCCCATAACTTTGCTTATGCCTACATTGTCCCATGCATGAGAGAGTTGCAAAGGCCTGTTAGAAACTATAATTATGTTCAAATAAAGGGATTAAAGTTCTTTGTTAGGTCATAACATGCAACAGGGATCATGAAGCCCAACTCAGTGCTTAACCCATTAGTCCAATGGATTCATCCTTTAAATCCACTAAAGCAGGTTTAAAGAGCTACCTCAAAACATTGATCTTGCAATATTCAATCAATCCCCCATGAACGCAGCAGAATAGGTTTTGGAGTCAAACAGTACCCTCCAATCTAAAGCCATTCAATGCTTCTTGTGCATGGAATTTAGTGTGTATTTGAAGATACAATTGCAGACCAGCAATATAGATTAGGTATAACTGGCTGTGAATTGATTCAGTAGCTACTGTTCTCAGACTTGTATCACGTTAGCGTAATGCAGTGAATTGGTATCAGTGGCTCTGTCAGAAATTCAAGCATTCTTACCAACTTGATAAAGCAGCCTGCAATATGTTTCACACATTATAACTATGTGCATAATTAGGTCTGTTCAGCATCCTGAATGCTTTAATTTAAAGAAAATGGTATAATTTTTATTTTGGATGCACACTTCAGACTTAGCAATATATCTTAATTACTGTTTTTCTTAAATGACTGTAATCCCTTAATACCCTTCGGAAATTCCCTTGCCATGCCTAAGCAAGACAGCTGGAATCAATATCATGGGGTTGTTAAAATTATTATTGGACTCATTGTTATTGAATTATGATTGAAATTATTACTGAATAGGATTGTTCAGAGATTCAGAGTTGAGGACCTCTTGCAGTATGCACCATAAAGTGACTCAGACAACCTATTTTCTGTATAACTCAACAGGACAGAGAGATCTGTAATTGGGAGTGGCACAGTAACATGCATGAAGAAAATCTGGGCAAAGTTGACAAAGCAAAAAACACCACTTCAACAACTGGTACCAAGAGATGTGAGGTATGAGCTAATTGTGCAGTAATTCCAGAAGTCTGCCCTGAATCGTGACAATAAAGCTTCACTACATCAATTGTTCTTGTTATATCCTTTACTACTTCCATTATCCAACTCAAATGCATTTCAGCCAAGGAGTCATTCTTCTTGCGTGAGCTGTAACAATGATCAGCGACCGTCTATTGACCACGGAGGGATTCATAGACTGTGATCACCAGATGACCACTAAAATGTGCCTTTGCACTTAAGTGCCATTCTCAGTACAATTAGAAACAAAAATAAATGTCACTGTAGCAACTAAGATTATTTATCTTAACACATGACAAAATTTGAACTTAATTGATATCTCTCCTTTCCTTCACTGTTAGATCAGTGCATTTACCTGTTGAGCTAGTAAAACAGCTTCTGACACAAAAGGAACATGCAGCAGACCATCACAAATACAGCAAAGACTGTGAAATTGTACCTACTCTGTTTTCAGGCAATACTGAGAAATCAAATGATTTTCATGAAAATAAAAGATTTTGACTGTCTAATTCACAGGAAGCGCTGTACTGTACTCTGTCCATAAATTTTACAGGTCAAGAGCACCACACTTAGTTGAACAATGTGTTCTGGAATTCCTTCCCTGAACCTCTCCAATTCTGTCATCTTTTCTCGAAAACGGAGAAAGAATACACATATGTAGCAGATATTTCAAGGCTTCTGGATTTCTGATTTACATCACTGGGCAAAACATTGTGTCATCTTGGCTCAGTGGTAGAACTGTAGAGCAGGAGAATTGACGTTTTGGGCATAAGCCCTTCATCAGGAAGCCCTTCATCGTGAAGTCGTGATGAAGAGCTTATACCCAAAACGTGGATTCTCCTGCTCCTCAAATGCTGCCTGACCAGCGGTGCTTTTCCAGCACCAGACTCTCGACTCTGATCTCCAGCATCTGCAGTCCTCACTTTCTAGTCAGTGGTAGAACTCTTTACAATGTCAAGATTGCAGGCTCAAGACTCACTCCAGGGTCTTGAGCATTTAATCTGAGCTGGCACATCAGCTGAGTGCTCAACTTTAGTTAATGTCTGCAGAGAAAGTGAGTTAGAGAAACTTAACTGACTAAAAGCAATCAAATTCCCAGGACTAGAGACGTACATTTTAGAGATGTAAAAGAAGTGGCAGTAGATACAATGATGTATTGGTTCTGATTTACCAAAATTCACTAACATCCCTATTTTCTCAATGACTGAAATGAGGCTAACTGGTCTGTTGTACGCAGTTTTCTCTCTGCCTCCTTTCCTAAGTAGCAGTGCTGTATTTAAGGAATACCCAACCAGCAAAGGGCAAACAATTATTATGTAAATTAATCTCTATTACATCATGTTATAGTATATCCATTCTAATCATCTCACCCAGCTAGCACCACACCCACCTCGCACCCTGCAATGCTTACTTACACTAGAGGCAGTCACATAAACATTGATTAGATTAGTCTCTAGAGTGACAAGGTTTCCTTTATTGAGAGGCTATATTCGAACTATACTGCAGAGGAGGTACAGTCAGTAAGTTTGCAGATGACACCAAAACTGGAGGTGTAGTGTACAGCGAAGAAGGTTACCTCAGAGTACAACGGGATCTTGACCAGATGGGCTAATGGGCTGAAGAGTGACAGATGGAATTTAATTGAGATAAATGTGAGGTGCTGCATCTTGGAAAGGCAAATCAGGGCAGGACTTATACACTTAATGCTAAATTCCTGGGGAGTATTGCTAAACAAAGAGACTTTGGAGTGCAGGTTCATAGTTCCTTGAAAATGGAATCGCAGGTAGTATTTAGTATGCTTTCCTTAATTGGTCAGAGAATTGAGTACAGGAGTTGAGCGGTCATATTGTGGCTATCCAGGACATTGGTTAGGCCACTTTTGGAATATTGCGCACAGTTCTGGTCTTCCTCTTTTAGAAAGGATGTTGTGAAACAAGAAAGGGTTCCGAAAATATTTACAACAATGTTGCCAGGGTTGGAGGGTTTGAGTTATATGGAGAGGCTGAGTAGACTGGGTCTGTTTTCCTGGAGCGTCAGAGGCTGAGGGATGACCTTATAGAGCTTTATAAAATCATGAAGGGCATGGACAGGATAAATAGACATGGTTTTTTTTTGCTGGGTTGGGTGAGTCTAGATCTAGAGGGCATAGGTTTATGATGAGAAAGGAAACATTTAAAAGGGACCCAAGCGGCAACTTTTTCAGCAAAGGGTGGTACATGTATGGAATGAACTGTCAGAGGAAGTGGTGGAGGCTAGCACAATTACAACATTTAAAAGGCATCTGGATGGGTATATGAATAGGAAGGGTTTAGAGGGATATGGGCCGGGGGCTGGCAAATGGGACTAGATTAAGTTAGGATATCTAGTTGGCATGGGTGAGTTGGACTCAAGGGTCTGTTCCCGTGCTATACATCTCTATGATTCTATACTCTCTAAAATAGAGGAGAATGAGAAGTAATCTCATAGAAGCATGCAAGAGTCTAAAGGGCTTGTTACAGTCGACACTGAGAGGTTGTTAGCCCTGGCTGGGGAATCTAGGAAAAGGGGCCGATCGTTTAGTATTCAGGTCAGGAGAAATTATTTCACTCGGCGAATTATGAATTATTGGCCTTCCAAACTGGGAGGGTTATGCGTGCTTTATTGCCAAGTTTAGACACATCTGAGATAGATTCTGGTCTCTCATTGAATTAAGGAATATGCTCAGGCAAATCATTCTGGTAGAACAGGTGCAAGGGGCTGTTTGGCCCAGTCCCTGTGGCTATATCGCAACACATGTTACCTAAAGCCCTTAAACCACCCAGGGCTCTCATAACCTTCTGCCACCCTTTTGCCCCTTTACCCATCTCACATGGTCCCTCACACCTCTACACCAAATGATGCCAGTTTGTACTTCAACTCGCCACTCACTCTCTTCATCTAGCATGCCGCATCTTATAACCATCCGTACCCATAGACACAGGAGAAGAAAGTAAAGTTCTATATTGCAGATTACATTCTCATGAGAAATGCACTGTCTCTTGTAAAAGTGCATTTGAACAATTCTTAATCGATACGACAGTTCTTGACAGTTCGAGGGAGTTGATAAGAATGTAAGAACGAGGAGGAAGAGCGTGCTCTGCTATTTGATCATGGCAGATCTCACCTTGGCATTGACTCCACTTTTCTGCCTGTTCTCCATAACCCTCAAACCCCCATTACCAAGTCTGTCCATTTCTTCCTTAAAATGATTTAGTGTCCCAGCACCCACTGCACTCTGGCAAAGTGAATTCCACACATTCATGATCCTTTCAGAGGAGTACTTCTTCCTTATCTCTGTTTTGTTTCTGCCAGTCTTTAGCCTGAAACGATAGCCTCTCATTTTAGCTTGCCCCACAAAGAGAACCATCCACTCCATGTCTATTTTGTCAATCCCCTTTAGCATCTTATATGTCTCAATTAGATTGCCTCTCTTCCTTCTAAACTCTCGTGAACACAGCCCTAAATCACTTAATCCTCCACAGACAGGCTTATGCACTTTTTAAGTATGATTGTCTCAATGATTAACAATATGAAAAGAAACCCAATGGCCTCAAGGATACTTGACATTACCGAAAGGGTAAAATCAAATAGGAGAGAGTGAGGACTGCAGATGCTGGAGATCAGAGTTGAGAGTGTGATGCTGGAAAAGCACAGCAGGTCATGCAGCATCTGAGAAGCAGGATAATCAATGTTTCATCGATTCCTCTGCTCACCGGATGCTGCCTGACCTGCTGTGCTTTTCCAACACCACCCTCATTACCTAAAGGGTACTTAACTTCGTTGTGGTTCTGCTCGCCGAGCTGGAAGTTTTTGCTGCAAACGTTTCGTTCCCTGGCTAGGGAACATCATCAGTGCTGTTGGAGCCTCATGTGAAACGCTGCTTTGATGTTTCTTCCGGTATTTATATTGGTTTGTTCTTGCCGCTTCCGGGTGTCAGTTTCAGCTGCAGTGATTTGTATGTGGGGTCCAGGTCGATGTGTCTGTTGATGGATGTTCTTGCCGTTTCCGGGTGTCAGTTTCAGCTGTAGTGGTTTGTATATGGTGTCCAGGTCAATGTGTCTGTTGATGGAGTTTGGGGATGAATGCCATGCTTCTAGGAATTCTCTGGCTGTTCTCTGTCTGGCTTGTCCTATGAAAGTGGTGTTTTCCCAGTCAAATTCATGTTGCTGGTTGTCTGAGTGTATGGCTACTAGAGATAGCTGGTCGTGTCGTTTTGTGGCTAGCTGATGTTCATGGATGCGGATTGTTAGCTGTCTTCCTGTTTGTCCTATATAGTGTTTTGTGCAGTCCTTGCATGGTATTTTGTAAACTACGTTAGTTTGGCTCATGCTGGGTATTGGGTCCTTTGTTCTAGTGAGTTGTTGTCTGAGCGTGGATGTTGGCTTGTGTGCTGTTATGAGTCCTAAGGGTCGCAGTAGTCTGGCTGTCAGTTCTGAGACGCTCCTGACGTATGGTAGAGTGGCTAGTCCTTTTGGTTGTGGCATGTCCTCGTTCCTCGGTCTATCTCTTAGGCATCTGGTGATAAACTACTAGACCTGTGCCTCACCACACACTTTACATTCAACAATCAGATATACGAACAAATCAACGGAACACCCATGGGATCACCAATCTCGGGACTCATAGCAGAGGCAGTTATGCAAAGGTTAGAACATACAGCCCTACCACAAATCCTACCCAAACTCTGGATCAGATATGTTGATGACACCTTTGTAATCATCAAAAACACAGATATAGAAAAAACACACCGAATCATCAACGCCACACTCACAGGAATCCGATTCACACGAGAATCTATACAGGGTATTCGCCAAAAACGGATACCCACGCAACTTTATCACCAGATGCCTAAGAGATAGACCGAGGAACGAGGACATGCCACAACCAAAAGGACTAGCCACTCTACCATACGTCAGGAGCGTCTCAGAACTGACAGCCAGACTACTGCGACCCTTAGGACTCATAACAGCACACAAGCCAACATCCACGCTCAGACAACAACTCACTAGAACAAAGGACCCAATACCCAGCATGAGCCAAACTAACGTAGTTTACAAAATACCATGCAAGGACTGCACAAAACACTATATAGGACAAACAGGAAGACAGCTAACAATCCGCATCCATGAACATCAGCTAGCCACAAAACGACACGACCAGCTATCTCTAGTAGCCATACACTCAGACAACCAGCAACATGAATTTGACTGGGAAAACACCACCATCATAGGACAAGCCGGACAGAGAACAGCCAGAGAATTCCTAGAAGCATGGCATTCATCCCCAAACTCCATCAACAGACACATTGACCTGGACACCATATACAAACCACTACAGCTGAAACTGACACCCGGAAACGGCAAGAACATCCATCAACAGACACATCGACCTGGACCCCACATACAAATCACTGCAGCTGAAACTGACACCCGGAAGCGGCAAGAACAAACCAATACAAATACCGGAAGAAACATCAAAGCAGCGCTTCACACGAGGCTCCAACAGCACTGATGATGTTCCCTAGCCAGGGAATGAAACGTTTGCAGCAAAAACTTCCAGCTCGGCGAGCAGAACCACAACAACGGATACCCGAGCTACAAATCTTCAATCAGATTTTAAAGGTACTTAACTTCACCTTACACCTCCCCAACACCATTCCGTTTTCCAGCCCATATCCATCATGATATCCTACTTCCACAAAAGGATATCCTGCCAATTCAAATGAATCTACAAAGTTCAGACCGGCACTTAGCAAATCTGAATCTTGGTTCCTCGCTACAAGGATGCCAATATCCCATTTCAGTGGAGGCAGCTAGGGACTTAAATGGCCAGCTGCCTTCGTAACATGTGCATGTGCAGAACATGATCTGACATAATTCCCACTGTTGTGAAAATGGAATAGAAGCTGTGACCATGAGTGGGACTTACAATTTCAGGTCATGTCTGCCATTGGACATTGACAAACATTAGGGCCTTCTGTCTGAAAAACAGTCACCCATTCTTAAGAATATTCATTAGCAGTTCACCTACTTAGAATCATTGAGATGTACAGCATGGAAACAGACCCTTCGATCCAACCTGTCCATGCCGACCAGCTATCCCAATCCAATTTAGTCCCACCTGCCAGCACCCAGCCCATGTCCCTCCAAACTCTTCCTATTCATATACCCATCCAGATGTTTTTTAAATGTTGCAATTGTACCAGCCTCAGTTCCATGCTTGAAGATCATTCCTGTAAAACCTAGAATGGAATAGCACAGAAAGAGGCCATTCTGCCCAACATATATGTGCTGGGTGTTTGATAGAGCTATCAAATAGTCGCAGATCCACGTCATTTCTCCAAAGTCCTGCAAACTTCTATTATTTGCAAACCTCCATAATTTCACAACAGTTTATTTTCCTGTGAATCTCACATGACTAAGTTGTGTTTTTAACTTGTACAGAGAAACAGTGCCTGCTGTAGCCCACAGCATTTTCTCTCCAGTTCTCTCCAGTAGACTACTGGAAGCCATATATTTATTTGTTTTTCCTGGCATTCTGTCTGATGGCTCAGTGCCGGGTTCTTTGCTCCCTCCACTGAAATTCACAGGGCTTTGATTCCCCTGCTTCTCTTTGGCTTTCCTAACCTCTTGATATCTCTTCAGTATCTCTCCCTCAGTTGCCTCAAGCAACCTCTACTATCAAAGAAAACGAAGAAAGAACTTGCATTTATATAACATATATCATGACCTCAAAATTTCTCAAAACACTTCTTATATGCTAATGCAAAATTGCCTCAGGACATGGTTTCTGCATTATAGACACTAAGAAATTAAAGTTGTAGATTCTGCTGTACATTTGTCTGCTTTTACAGGCAGAGACTGCAATCTGCAGGCTCTGTTGAAACTCAAAATGACAAACAATGTATGTCATCAGGCAGAACAGTGGCAGATGAAATTTAATATAGACATTTGTAAAAAGCTGAGCACTGGAAGGCAAAATATTCATTGCATGTATTCCAAGGTTGGTGTTGGCACAGTTAAAGATGAAGCTAAAAGAGATATAAGCATCTCAGCAAATGTAATTGACAGCATTTCCAAGGCTGGGGAGTCGTGAACAATGCCAACAGAAGATTGAGCTATGTAGCAAAATGTGTAGAATGGAGGTCAGGAGATGTCGTGATTGAAATGCATTGTGATCTGGTCGCACCACACCTTAAAAACTGCATCTAGATGTGGTTGCCAAGATTCTAATGAAAGTATTCACATGCTGGAAGCAGAGCACATTAGAACCACAAGGCTCAGCCCAAAGTCAGGGATCTGAATTCTAGAGTAATTCAGAATTTACAGGTTCAAACTGTTAAAAAGGTAATTAAACAATTCAAATTGGGAAGTTTTATTCTGTTCATGTGTCTCGGTAAAGCAGTAGATGAAAAGAGACAATTCGATACTGCAAGGGGAAGACTTTACATCTTTTCTGGACAGACTGCACTGAATTGCCTTTTTAGTCATAAGTATTTTATGATCTTCTGTGATAGATCAATCATGTTTTCCATGCCTAGGCTAGCCTAAGAGTTTATATTGGTGTTGCACATTGAGTCTGCTTGGTTTACAGGGGAATCAATCTGTCTGAGGGCTCCTTGTAACCATGCAATATTAGATTTGTCTGGTTTGTAAGCGAAATGTGCCTGCAAACGGATAGATGGGTGTTATCTGATGCTCCCTGATAAAAAAATATATTGAACAAAATATGTAAGATTTGCTTTGTCATCTAGGCAGACTACAGATGGTTGCTTCAACTAACTGTGCAGGACTGTCAACGTTAAGGAAATACTGAGGATGGACTTCAGATCAAATAAAATTGAATATATTGTCATTTATATCAACACGTAAACTTCTTTAAGAGCAGGTTACAATTTTTAACTACCAATGACTGAGATTTGATCGTCCTGACAGTGTTTTGTTTCATGACAGAAAGTTTCTGTGACTGACCATGAGATTACATAAATCAGCTGGGATTCTTTGGGAGCCTACTCATCTCAGAGTCAGAAAGTTGGGAATTTGAGCCCCAGCAAAGATATCTAAACACATAATATGCAATTGTAAAAGCTGATCACGCCAGGAAGAAGGTATCCCATCCTTGTTTTCAATATCATGCCTGGTGATGTTTTATACCTCACCGTGAGAGCAGATAGAGCCTAGGTTTAAGGCGAAAGTGAGGCCTACAGATGCTGGAGATTAGAGTCAAAAGTGTGGTGCTGGAAAAGCGCAGCAGGTCAAGTAGCATCCAAGTAGCAGGAAAATTGACATTTCGGGCAAAAGCCCAAGTTTAAGGCCTTGTTTGAAAGGCAGTGACAGTGTTGACAATGCAACATTCCCTCAGTACTGCACCGAAGTGTCAGGGTGGATGTAGCTGACACTAGTCTGTCACTAGATTCTCTGAAGATTTATCATTTATCCCTCAACCAATATATTTAAATTTGAAATAACTGCTTATTTATTTCATTGCTGCTTATGAGTTCCTACCAGACATAGACAAATTGGCTGCTATGTTTGGGGAGTGGCTACAACTCAAAACTACAATGTAGAATATTTTGAGATGACCTGATGTCATGAAAGGTGCTTTGTGAATGTTAGTCATTTCTTCCTAAGTGACTGGTTTTCACAAAGAAGGCATTTTAAAACTTCTGTTCAGGGTATTGCAATAAAGGATCCTCATGTCCTATAAACAGTATTTGTAAAGCTATTTGTTATTAAACACATCATTATGCCTCATGAATTGCTAATGATATTCTAATCTTTTGGATGTAGGTTTGCTCACTAAGCTGCAAGAGTCATTTCCAGACATTTCGTTAGCCTACTAGGTAACATCTTCACTGGGCCTCAGGCAAAGCAATGCTGAAAATTCCTGCTTTCTATTTATATGTTTGGGTTTCTTTGGGTTGGTGATGTCATTTCCTGTGGTGAAGTCACTTCCTGTTCCTTTTTTAGATTGCTTACAGTGTGGAAACAGGCCCTTCAGCTCAACAAGTCCACACCGACCCGCCAAAGCGCAACCCACCCATACCCCTACATTTACCCCTTATCTAACACTGCGGGCAATTTAGCATGGCCAATTCACCTGACCTGCACATCTTTGGGCTGTGGGAGGAAACCCACGCAGACACGGGGAGAATGTGCAAACTCCACACAGTCACCTGAGGCAGGAATTGAACCCGGATATCTAGTGCCGTGAGGCAGCAGTGCTAACCACTGTGCCACCGTGCCGCCCACAAAGGGGGTGGTAGATGGGGTCTAACTCAATGTGTTTATTGGTAGAGTTCTGGTTGGAAAGCCATGCTTCTTGGAATTATTGTGTGGGACTTTGTTTGGCTTATCCTAGGATGGATGTATTGTCCCAGTCGAAGTGATGTCCTTCCTCATCCGTATGTGAGGATACTAGTGAAAGAGGGTCATGTCTTTTCATGGCTAGTTGGTGTTCATGTATTCTTGTGGCTAGTTTTCTGCCTGTTTGTCCAATGTAGTGTTTGTTAGTGTCCTTGCACGGTATTTTGTAAACGACATTAGTTTTGCTCGTTGTCTGTATAGGGTCTTTCAAGTAAAACAGCAGCTAATAAACTTAAATTTTCAGCATTACTTCGCCTGAGGCCCACTGAAGATGTTACCTAGTTGAGTAATGAAACGTCTGGAAATGAACCTTGCAGCTCATCGAGCAAACCTACATCCAAAACCTCAACCTGAGCTACAAATCTTCTCAAACTTTGCTAATATTCTAACCTCCTGCAGGTTACCATTGACCAGAAACTGAACTGGACTAGCAATATAAATTAGATTAGATTACTTACAGTGTGGAAACAGGCCCTTTGGCCCAACAAGTCCACACCGACCCTCCAAAGAGCAACCCACCCAGACCCATTCCCCTTCATTTACCCTTCACCTATCACGAGAGGCAATTTAGCATGGCCAATTCACCTAACCTGCACATTTTTGGACTGTGGGAGGAAACCGGAGCACCCGGAGGAAACCCACGCAGACACGGGGAGAATGTGCAAACTCCACACAGACAGTTGCCTGAGACGGGAATTGAACCCGGGTCCCTGGCGCTGTGAGGCAACAGTGCTAACCACCTTGGCTACGAGAAGACCAGAAGTCCGGAATCTCACAAGTAATTTACATCCTGACTTTCCATAGCCTATCAACCATTAACAAGACATAAGTCAGGATGTGATGGCATACTCGCTACCTGCCTGGATGAGGGCAGCTCCAAAAAAACTTGAGAAGCTTGACAATATCCAGGACAAAGCAACCCCATTGATTGGCACCATACCTACCAAGTTCAGTCCTTCGAACACAATGCTCAGTGGCAGCAGTGTGTACCACCTACAAGATGCACTGTAGTAATTCACCAAGACTCTACAGAGAGAACCTTCCGAACACTTGACTATTACCATCTAGAAGGACAAGGAGGACCGATCGCTGGGAACACCACCACTTGCAAGTTCCCCTCTAACCACACATTATCTTGACTTGGAAATGTATCACTATTTCTTCAGTGCCAAAACTCCAGCACTAACAGCATTGTAAACATCCTTACACCAAATAGACTGCAGCAGTGTGAGAAGCCAGCTCACCACCATCCACGTTACCTATAATTTTCCAAACTCCGAAATGGGCACGCAGCATTGGTAGTCAATAAGATTTGGTGGACATGGACCCTTTGAGCAAATTCGTGGCCACTTAAAGGGAACATGGCTCATCAGCATCTTCTCCAGGGCAATTAGGAATGGACAATAAATGCTGGCCCAGCCCAAATCCCATGAATCATTACAAATTTTTTTTAAGAAAAAGTAAACCTGATGCTAGAAACAACTGAGGAAATGTGTGGTGGATTTTCCAGACAGAGGGCTCAGTGTAACAGAGGTCCTGCTGACTGCAGTTTACCTGGCGCAGGCTGAGAGTTTCTGCTTCCTTCCGAAAGCACAATGTTCAGACTTGCCTGGTGAAGTGCTCCTGCTAAGTGTAGGTAGAGGGCGCGCAGTCTGAGTTCCCTGCTAACCTGCTAGTGCAATCCCCACCCATCTGCCAAAGCCACAGAGTGGGCGGGAGGCGCAGCTCTCAGCAAACAAGAGTGTAGCGAGAGAGAGAGAGACAGAGGAAAACACTCTTGATCTTTATCTTTAGACATTTTGTTGGTTTTGAGGCACTTTAGAAAATGTGTCAGTGCCAGCAGAAATGGGGGCTTATAGTTCTCCAGCAGATTCATGGGTAATGATGACACCAAACATTGCCACCTTTGTGCCTGTTGTTAAATGCAATGTGTGTGCTTTGTTGTTTTAAAAAGAAAATAGCGTTAACGTAGCCGGTAGGAATACTTGTGGAATGAAACCAGAGACATCTCCCTGAGCCGCGGACGCTTGTGAGCACCAATTGGAGGAGTGAGTGACTTGTACCAAGTGACAGCTGAGTCAGTGGGATCTTTGTTGGAGGGAGAGTTGTTAGCGTCGAGTGAGATTGTCTTTTGTTTTGCTTTATATTTCTTGCTTGTGTCCGTTTATGCATCCACTTTGAAAAAAAAACATGGCGACAAGAGTAGGCGGAGGGTACCCCATGAACCCAGGGAGCCCTCTGAATCCTTCCTTGGGGGCGAACCCAATGAATGCGATGCCAGGACAAGCGGTGAGAATGCCAATGAACCTCCAGCAGCAGCCTCCAGGCTTCAGGGCGATGGGTCCCGGCGGCGTTTACAACGTGAGTAATGACCCTCCAAACCCCACTGCTCACCAGCAATACCAAACTTTCCAACTTCTGCCCTTAATTCATCTGAAACAATCGATCAGAAAGCACTGAGACTCACCGCTTTATCGATTCCACCGCCCCCACCTTTTTCAGTAATTGTTTCTTAATCTCTTATAATTAAATACTTTCTATGCAGCGGCGTAACATAGATTAATGTAGTTTTTAAAATTTTGGTTTAGACACGTGCAAGAGAAATGAAACAGTTCTAAAGGTGATTGTTTTTATTGAATAAAAGAGTTAGCTGCTGTTTTCTCTCTCTCTCTCTCTGGTGTTGCTCACATTGGGAAAGAGCTGACCTAGACAGACACACAGTTTTGATGGTTGAAATTTAACTGCAACTCGGCCTAAACGCTCCCTCCCCGATCCTCCCTGCTCAATTATTTTTTTTAATGTGTTGTTGTTCCCGTTTTGCTTTACTTCCGCATTCAGTGTCGCATCCAGAAAGCTTGTTCCGCGATCGCGGAGACTCCGCTCCAGCTCCCTCACCCTCTCCACCAGGAGCCCCGGGGCGCCCACACACTGGGGTGGACCACCACTCAATCTGCAGAGGCTGCCTTCCCCCCCCACCCGCCCGGGGCTCAGCAAAAAAAAACACACAACCCCTACCCTCCCGGACCATAGTCTTACACGTGGTCAGTCCTGTTACTGAGGAGAGGCACATGAGCGCCATCACATGCCTCGCATTATAGGGCCACTGGGAGGAAGGGGATCTGGATTATACAGACCAGGAGCATGTGGGGAATCTCTACTATTGAGAGAAGGGGGAGTAGGGGATCTGGATTATGCAATCTGGATTAGTGGTGCTGGAAGAGCACAGCAGTTCAGGCAGTATCCAAGGAGCAGCAAAATCGACGTTTCGGGCAAAAGCCCTTCATCAGGAATCTGCTTCAGGGCAGAGGGAATGACCTGGGAGTTGCAGTGGGAGAGAGACTCCCTGAGATTCTTGTAGAGAGAGAAGGAAAACTTCTTCAAGGCAGGCATCCTTGCAAGAGAATTCGCAGTAGTGTTAAAATCAACGAGGTAAAAACAATAACTGCAAATGCCGGAAGCCAGATTCTGGATTAGTGGTGCTGGAAGAGCACAGCAGTTCAGGCAGCATCCAAGGAGCAGCGAAATCGATGTTTCGGGCAGAAGCCTTTCAGGAGTAGGGGATCTGGATTATACAGACCAGGAGCATGTGGGGAATCTCAATTATTGAGAGAAGGGGGAGTAAGGGATCGGGATTATACAGACCTGGCGAAATAAGGGACCTGGATTGCAGGGGTAAAATATGTAGTAGAACTGAATTGTCTGAGTGAGGGGATATATCTGGGACAGGATGGCTGGAATTATAAAACTGTAAAATAAAAGGAACAGGAGTAGGCCATTCGGCCCCTCCTGCTCCCCCATTCAATAGGATCATGGCTGAAACTTAATTCCCCATCTCTACTTTCCTGCATTTTCCCTGTAATCCTTGATTTCCCTGACTGATCAAGAATCTCTCTCTGCCTTAAATATACACATGGACTCTGCCCCCACTGTTCTCTGAGGCAAGAAGTTCCAAAGACACTCACTCCTTTGAGAGACGAAATTCCTCCTCATCTCAGTCCTAAATTGGTGCCCCTTTATTCTGAGGCTATGCCGTCTGTACTGGAATATACCATGAGACATTACAGCAGTCCAGGGATCAGCTTAGGGAACCTTCTCTGAAATGAGGCAAATTTAATTTGGGAAACTTGGTCAGAAGAGACCAAGGGTCTGTTTCCATGCTGTGGAATCTATGACTCTATGATTCCAGAAACATAGGCTGTATGGAAGATCTGGATGGGCATAGAGGATCTCCTGATTATGGGGATAATGAAATGTGGGGGATCTGGATTATAGAGATAGAGGACAATGGATTGTAGGGGATCTGTCTTACAAGGACGGGGCATATAAAGTATTTGAATTATAGGGGCGGGGAGTATAGGTTGGTGATGTCATTTCCTGAGGTGACATAATTTCCTGTTCCTTTTCTCAAGGAGTGGTAAATGGGATCTAAGTCAATGTGTTTGTTGATAGAGTTCCAGTTGGAATGCCATGCTCGTAGGAATTTTCATGTGTGTCTCAGTTTGGCTTGTCCTAGGATGGATGTGTGGTTCCAGTTGAAGTGGTGTCCTTCCTCATCTGTATGTAAAGATACTAGTGAGAGTGGGTCAGTAGGCTGCTGAAGTGGAGGAAAAGGGGCAGGATGATTTGTATGTGGAACGTGGTGAAATGGAAGTTAAGAAACAAGAGGAGCTCTATCGTGAGTTTTTAAATTCATTCACAAACTGTTGACTATCAACATTTATCGTCTGTCCTCAGTTGCCCTTGAGAAGAAGGTAAGCACCTTCTTAACGCACAACAGTCCATGGGGTTAATGATAGAAATGGAGTTCCAGGACCTGTAACCCTAAAGGAATGACAATATAGTTCCCAGTCAGGACTGTGTATGAAATGGAATCTGCAGCTGGTGTTGTTCAATTGCATCTGCTGCTGTTGTCCTTCTAAACGGTAGAGGTTGCAGGTTTGCTGTCAAAGAAGCACTGGTGTGTAGGTGTCATCCATTTTGTAGATTGTGCACAGTGCTGCCACTATGCAGCAGTGGTGGCTGAAGTAAATGGTGAAGGTGTGTCAGTCAACCAGGCTGTTTTGTTCTTGGTAGCATCCACCTTCTTGAATATTGTTGGTGTTTGAAGGCAGGAGAAGGGGTGACGGGAAAAATTTTCTAAGTGGAACAGATGGAAATGAGGACCTTGTCAAATATAGTGGTAGGAATCCTACCATTTTGAAGAACTTTGGTAAAAGGACAAGATCAGAAACTATAAAATGAAGCTGACATCTTCAGAACAGATGCAAATGTGTTGGAAAAACTGAGAGAATATAATAAAGTCCTAGGAATCTAAATGAAAGGAATTGAAGTCAAATTAACTAAGAGAATCAGTTGTATGATAGTGGATATTAATTGATGATAGTCAATTCACAAAAGTGAGACAGATAATTGAGGGAAGTACAGAGTTAGATTTGGATCATGTGACAGTGAGGGAATAGTGATCAAAGTTATTGAAATAGTCTTATTTCATGATGAGAGCAGGAAACAGAGCCAGTGTCCGAGAAAATAACGGTCAGGGAAGATATCTCAGCAGAACCATGACAATGTGTTCTGCATGAAAAGACAGGGACAGCTTGTTCTGATTAAGATCCCTATAACAGTACTTTTTATTTGGAATAAGCATTGTTTCAACAAAACTTGTTAACAATTATGAAGTTTATATGATTATTATATTTTGGGGCTTTATTTTTAAGGTAAAATGAAGGTGATTCATATGACTTGTTCTGAAATCTTCCTGACATCAAGCCTAGATGGTTTGTTTGTTCAAAGTCTTTCAAGACTAGGAAGAATTAGCAAGGTATTTACACTTGTAGAGAATGGAAGCAGCCTGTTTGCTAACAATAGATAGACTGAAGCTGTCCAAAGTCCCCAAAAATTATTGAGAATATCAGATTGTAAACTATTTTACTTTAAACTATTGAGTTTTTATTCCCAGATGTAAGAGTTTGGCTCTCTAAGCAACATTCCTACCATAATACAAGGTCCTTGTGATTCACATCGCCATAGGAATGAGCTTTGGGAACGTTACAGGTTTTCCGAATTGATAGTTATTGATCGCAGACAGGCTAACTTGCTAGAGTCCAAGTTTACTGCATGAAAATGCAGCTGGAGCTCAAACTCAGATTGGAAGGACTAAGTTTGTGTGGTGTTACAACAAAGCTGGAAGATTTGCAGTGACAACAAGAAGGAAACCTTTCAATGCAGCAAGTGGTAAGGATCTGAAGTGCACTGCTTAAGTGTGTAGTGGAGGTGCAGAATTTCCAAAAGAAAATTAGTTAGTAGACTGAAGAGCTGGGCTATGGAGCAAAGACAGGAGACCAGGTGAATTATTTTTGCAGAGAGCTGGCACAGAGACAACAGGCTGAATGATGACCGGTTTTGCAATCATTCTGTAGTTGTATGATTCTGTACCTATATCACCCATTTATAACAGTGGCCAAGAGATTGGTGGGATAGTTTACTGATGGGCTGTGATAATACTGTAAACTTATAGAACCAAAATAAAGTACCTCATACAAAGGTATGAAGCTTTAGTTCATTGTTCAGTTGTCATAATCAATAAAAACATAGTTGAAAAGAACCACCATCTTTCGATTTTCACTTCTGCCTGGGACCAGTATAAAATACCTATTAGAGAAAGTATGTTGCCTGCTTGCTATAATATAATATATATTTTCCTGGTTTCTCCCTTCCTCTTTCCCCTCACCCCAGCGAGGAGGGATGCCTCCAGGAGCTCGCATGGGAATGCCAGGAATGCAGATGGGAATGCCATCTGGCTCATCTTTCATGGGCAGCCCTGCTATGAGACCAGGTATCCCGCAGCCAATGATGGACCCGTTCCGGAAACGTCTGCTTCCACAGCAGCAGCCTCCACAGTCAATGCAGAATCGTGGGAGAGGGTAAGAAACTGGAAGTGTGCACCGGGTCCCTGCGTACAGAAAACAAAGCATTTATTCACAGCAGTCAGAGAGAACAGCCAAGTTCATGGAATGCTTTAATATTTATAACTTGGGGCTTCCCAGTGTGTCTGCATTTATCCAGTGCACACATGAGTCACACACAACCAAGAAGGTTGTAGCATGATTGCCACGTCTATGTCAACTTGTCTGATCTTAGTATTGGCAGTGATAGGGTATGGCAGTTGGTTTGCTTCTTTTGGATTTGGCGGAGAAAATTTGCCAAGCTTTTTGTTCCTGACTGCTGTCCAGTGACTGAGAGGTTGTGAATGTGCAGCTTAATACCCTTGGAAAGAAACAATTATCTACATAACACTGGCCCAGCAGAGAGTCAGTTCCATGAGAGGGCAGGGAACACAAGACACCAGAAAATTGTCAAAAAAGCAAGAATGCAATCACCAAATCTGGAAGTAATGTGAGTTCATTTAATTTTCTTTTGTTTATATAAATTTAGGTTGGCTTCCTTTGCAAATCCTCCTCAAAAACGATTTGCCTCACTCTTGACAGATAACTCAGTATCTTGTGTCTCATGCCTGAAACGGAACTGAAGTGCAGCTGTGCTGGAACACACAGCCCCAGTAAGATGTTAGTGATGATGAAAACCCTAAACATACTTGCCTGTTCACTAATTCTGTACCACTGGGAAGGTTTTGGAGGGAAAAAGAGTCTTCCTAGTGGCCATGTTTAGCAAATCTTACAAATTGTCAAAGATTGAGTGGTTACCAGCTGCTAGAAACCAGGGCAATTTGAATCGGTATTTTAAAAGCAATGAACTAGAATCTTGGCTCTCCTCCACCCAACTCAGGACCTTGCTGTTCTATGAATATTCCATGAATAACGCTGATTATCATGGAATAGCTGAAAGGCTTGCTGCTTGAACTTCTGCCGATGGTGAACCAACCCCTAATGCTTTTTTCTAATGTCTCACTCCAAGTACCATTGGTGATTGGTGACCATGGGCTTCTGAGTTGGCCAGTGGTTTGGCATTGCCACCTGGCAGCATCTGCAGAGAGAAAAGAAAGAGTTAATATTTCAAGTTCACTGACTTTTCTTCAGAAAGATCTTCATCCTTATTCAGTAGTGAACTGTGTACCGTACTGCTAAATTTACTCCAATGCCGTGGTAATACTTGGTGGTTTGAATGGACGTTCTACGATGACCCTTTTCTGTGCTGGTCAGTTTTCAATATGGTCAAGGGTAAATGAACTTTACTGTATGGGTCAGCTAGCTCAGTTGGTTGGATGGCTAGTTTGCAAAGCAGAGTGAGACCAATGGCGTGGGTTCAATTCCTACACCAGCCAAGATGACCACAAAGGACACTTCTGTCATCTGAAGCCTGATGACCCTCAGGTTAAACCCACCAGTTGTCTCTCTTTAATGAGAGACCAGCCCTATGGTAAGACTATGGTGTCTATCCATTGTTTTACAGCTGATTGCAAAAGTGAACAAAGTCTTTGTTTCTGAGAAGACTTCCTCATTTCTGCTGATAAATACTGTAAGGTCTTGCCATTCACCTCTTCCCTATTTGCATAGCGTTTTTTGCACCATACTACCATTGCTGTGTCAGTGTTCATGTATCAGTGATTGTCTTGGGGTAAGCTACACATCAGTACTACTTCATATGAGAACTGGCTTTCTAGGACTGAACACTTCGCTTTTGTGCAATAGCCGAGAATTGGGTTGCTATGCACTTTTAATAACCTGCCAGGTCACCAGAGACATTTAGGCAAGTCCCTTCAATGTTTCTGTGCAAAGTGAAGAAATCCATTCTGCCTTGCATTCTAGCAGTTAGCATTGAATCTATGCCTGAGATTTATATTTTGGACATGTTATTGTACTGTACTCCGTTGGTAACACATTTATTTACTGAAGTAATGTTTGTAGATATCAAAATGTTGGATGGTTGGAACCTATCCAGCTCCCTGCAATCATAAGACATCTTCAGTGTTTTCAACTGCGCTGTTTGTGAGGTTTACCAGGAATGTATCTTTCACTGGCAGCAGGATTTTACTGCACACAATAATTAAAGGAAATTTAAAATGTAGTAGAATCAAGTATAGCAAATATAAATTCTTCTGTTCACTTGATCTTTAAAAGCCATATATTTACTCGATCAGTCTTAATTGTTACCTAACTCTGTCTCTTTGCTGTCCACAGTGTCAAGAGACGGAAAATGGCTGACAAAATTCTACCGCAAAGGGTAAGTGTTGAATACTACAGATGTGTTTGCAGGTTTACATTTACGACAATAATATCAGGGATGAAAAAGCTCAGTTATGGGGAAAGAATGAAGATGTTGGGACTGTTCTCTTTGGAGAAATATCTAAGGGGAGATCTGATGGGGGGTTTTCAAATCATGAGTAGAAAAGGAGATTCCGTTTTGGATTATAAAAGAAACAGGTATGAGAAGGCATAGATGTAAAGGGATTTTAAAAAGAATGAGGAAAACCTTTTTCACTCTGGGAGTATGGATTGTACTACCTGGAGGTGGGATGGAAGCATGTTCAATTGGGGCACTGAAGAGGGCAATGGATGATTATTTGGATAAAAATGATGTGCGAGGTATGGGGACAAAGCATGAGATTGGTACGAGGTCATGTTGCTCATTTGAAGAGCCAGTACAGGCATATGATGGACCAAATGGTTTCCTTCCATGCCATAACAGTTCTGAGTTTGCGATTACCTAGCATGCCAAATGCAGTGATACAGGTTCTCCTTATTAGAGCAGATTTTTTTTCTGTTCCTCATGCTTACATGGATGGCCCTGCAGAAAGATGTCTTGTGGTCAAGTGCTGTCAGTGCCAAGACTTGACCAAACTCCCACATTAATAGATCGCACACCTTGTGACTTAATAGCTACATTGGTAAATACTTGTTACAATGGTGACTGTGTGGTATCGGGGAGGGGTCATTTTTCTACCTGTTCGCAAATTTTAGGATTAAACTACAGCCAAGCGTAAAGCAGGAAAACTTGTTTAATGGTTTTGTAGTTTCTTTTTAATTAAAATAAGAAAGTGATAGGAAAGATGCCCCATTGTGATAATGAAGTCAGCTGTCATAGAGGTTACTTGGTTGGACAAGAGTTTCATCATTTTCTTTTTAATTAAAACTGGTCTTACCTCAGCACCTCTCTACGAATTGGAAGATTTTATACCAACTCCTATGACAGGAAATAGTCTATCTCATTTTTGCCTATTAAAACACTTCATAGTTTTTGGAAAAAATCTTCGATTAAAACATCTCTTCACCTTAGGCTGCTTCAATGGAAATAGTCTCCGATGTCTGGCCCGAGAATTAATCCACTCCCTGTCTTCTGTTCCACAATGGGGCATTCCATACTTGCACATAGTAAGCTAATTGCACCCTAGCAATTGCTTTGTGCTCCATGCCTCCATATAAAAATCAAAAGGCTTTTAGCATTTTCAAGGAATGATATATTGGAACCACAGGCTAAGAAGCATCAGTATTTCTCTCTGTTGTCTATTTCAAGATATTAAGACTGAGACAAGAAGGTCTGCAAATGGATCCCCGCCCGCATGTTTTTGTAATTTCAAATGAAAATAGTGTAAAATATTCACACTTTTACAATTATAATTTTACAATTATATTCTAGTCTGCTCAGTGAAAACAATACAGTAAGCAACAGTAAATGAAACACCTCGCAAGCAACAACAGAAAGAAATTTGTTACTGTATGGTTGTTTTTGTTTCAGTCCAAAGCAGCTTCAATATGTTGTTAACTTTAACTTTACAGATCCGAGAGCTTGTCCCTGAATCCCAAGCTTACATGGACCTCTTAGCTTTTGAGCGCAAACTGGATCAGACAATCATGAGGAAAAGGCTGGAGATTCAAGAGTCTATGAAGAAACCCTTAATGGTACAGCACGTCAAAAGGCTCAATTCTATTGCATTTGTTTTGGGATTATTAACTATTAAGCTTTAATCGATAGTCTCCTATGTTCTCATTCTCTGTTCTCAATTATGCATGGTCATGTTTCTTCGTCGCACATCAGCAGTGTCTTGCGATTATACAACCGTGTTTAACAAAAAGATGTCACAAGACAAAGGCTACATAATCAAAACATTCACAGAAGTGATTTTTAAATTAGTTGACTCACTGGCAGTTCAGTGTTCGACCAGATTAAGAGGTTTCCAGGAAACAGTATCCATCAGTGCATCAACCGTGCGCCTAAGGTTGAAGAGCTGATTTGCTGCCAATCACAAGGTTGTGAGTTTAAGACTGGTCTCTTTTCCGTTTGGGTTGGGTCAGCTTTTTAGTACCATCATTTAGAAGGTCAGGTATGTAGACCTGCTGAAGACAGGATGTTACTGTTTTCTGCTCAGTTGGAGGAAAAATAGATCTTTGATTAGATTCCCTACAGTGTGGAAACAGGCCATTCGGCCCAACAATTCGACACCGACCTTCCAAAGAGTAGCCCACCCAGACCCATTTCCCTTTGACTAACGCACCTAACAACGTGGGCAATTTAGCATGGCCAATTCACCTAACCTGCACATTTTAGGACTGTGGGAGGAAACTGGAGCACCCAGAGGAAACCACGTAGACATAGGGAGAATGTGCAAACTCCGCACAGACATTTGCCCAAGGCTGGATTCGAACCTGGTTTGCTGCCACTGTGAGGCAGCAGTACTAACCATTAAGCCACTGTGCCGCCTCAATCATAGATTAGCCTAGGACCAGCCATGGTCAAGTATTTGGCCAAAATCATCCTGACTAGGAGACCCTGGTTTGGAGCAGGAGGTCTCGGTTGGTTCTTTCACAACCTTAATTTTACAACTTCCCATCCACTTCCTTTTTCTTCATTTTTCTAGTTTCTCTGTCTGTATTACATATTTTCTGATAGTGCCCACTTCCACACCAAGGCTTCCAAAATTTCTTATCATCAGCAGAAGTCCCCGTTGGAAAGGTTCTGAGACACTTGATGTTTTCTTAATTTCAGCAAAAGCGTAAACTGAGGATCTACATCTCAAACACCTTCACTCCAGCCAAGCCGGAGGGTGATGAAGGAGAAACTATTGCATCATGGGAGCTTCGGGTGGAAGGAAAGCTACTTGACGATGTGAGTGGGATTATTCTGTCTTGGAACTGTTTCCTGTACCACCATATGATGGTCTTATATGTATGAATTAGAAAGCTTGTCCTATTTGCTCCCTTTTAATAAGTCTGAGAATACAGTGTTTGCTTGTGAATGGCCATTTTAATATTTTTTTAACTTAAACTTTTTTTCCATCTGTGGAATGTGAGTGTGGCTGGCTGGCCAGCATTCAATCGCCGGTCCCTGGTTGCCCTTCAGAAGGTGATGGTGAGCCGCTTTCTTGAATTGCTGCAGTCCACCTGCTGTGGGTTGACCCACAATGCCATTAGGGAGGGAATTCCAGGAGTTTGACCCAGCGACTGAAGGAACAGCGTTATATTTCCAAGTCAGGATGATGAGTGGCTTGGAGAGGAACTTGGAAGAGGTAGCATTCCTATGTATCGGCTGCCCTTGTCTTTCTAGATAGAAATGGTCGTGGGTTTGGAAAGTGCTATGAGGATCTTTGGTAGAGAATGTTTGGTGATTTCACAGTGAAGCTGCTGGGGTACCTTGTATATTAGAGCTCTTTTAACTGAATACTGTAGGCATACATGCCTTTTATGAAAGGTTTAACTAATACCTGGCTAATAGCTAGTTAACATGGTTTTAGTGAACACTTGATACTAGATCACAGTAGTGACTGTCCAGCAGAGGGTTTAAGGCTTCACTCCAGTTGTGAGATTATGTCTAAATTATAAATTGCAACACTGTAATTGACAATTAACAGAACCTCAAAACCAAACGGCAATAGGTATATGTTATTTGCAATAACATGTAATGTTTACTTGAATAGATCCATAAACTATACTTTGTATATTTTGTAAAGCCATCTGAAACTAAAATGCCTGTACATAATTGAAATAAATGACCTCAATTTGATTTGTATAACATCTCTGAAAATGGAAATAACATTGTGGAATAGGGAAACAGTTTATCAATGCTACAAAACTGTAAGAGCACTTAATTACAATCAAGGTATTGTTGCAGTGAGTTCCTTGTCTTGGCCTTGCTGGTATGGAGCACAATCCAAGCAGATAGAGAAAATGGAAGACTCACTCTCAAATTCCCTTAGTAGCAAGTTAGTGAGTAGGTTTGAATGGCTTTCATAGCAAGTTAACATCCTACCTTAGCAATATGCCCATTTATAAGCAGAAGTGCATTTAACCAGGCAACTTAAATGGATTGATTTTCCTTTCACAGCCTGGAAAAGTGAAAAGGAAATTCTCATCCTTTTTCAAGAGCCTGGTTATCGAATTGGACAAGGATCTCTATGGACCGGACAATCACTTAGTGGAGGTAAGATTGACCACCGTGCAACAATTCTGTTAAATAACAAGACAAGATCACAGTGTGATTTCCCCTCACTCCTAGGCTGCGCAGGAAGCACTAAAATTGATAATCAGGAAACTTCCACTGCCAAAAAGGTATGATAATTATGCAGAACCAGGCCACTGCAAACCTCGTTAATATTAAAGATGAAACCTGCAGCGTGGAGGGTAATATATCACAAGAACCAACACAAAACATGGGAAATGTGATATCCTTAGCCAGCTAGATAACCAGTTATACAGCAGGAGACATACATAATGTGACTGCTACTCCTTCACAACTCACCCATTCACTGTGTACATTAAATATCAGTCACCATGACACATTTCATAAAGTTCCCTGTTTGTTGGCTTTCATCCCATTTGCTTTGCCCTGCATAAAGCTAATCTGATCGCTCTGTATAAGGTGCCAATGTGTTTGACAGCTGCTACTATGTGTGTGCTAGTGACTCCCATCTGTTCCTATTGTGGGAGGTGAGAAACCCTGTGTGTGTGTTTTTGTGACTGCCTCCCTCTTTTTTTCTCTTTCCTCAGAGGAATCAAATGTTTCTTAGCAAAATTAATACTGCACAAAAGAGCTGGCAGCCCCAGGCTGTGGAACATATTGCTTTTGTTCATATTTGTGGATCTATATTATGTTCCAAACGGTAACAGGGATTATAATAGCAACCCTGCAGTTTTCAGTACAGCTATCGTATGTTTGCTCAGCAGAAGGCTTTAGACCGTTGAGTGTCATATGTAGACACAGGCCTTGGTGAATATAAACAGTGAGAAAAGGAAAAGATTATCAACTGACACCATTAAAAATCTCAAGGTGATGTTTACAATGTATGCCACTCCTTGTGGGGTGAACACAAACCTTCACAAAAGGAGATCTGGTGCATTTTATTGGCCCAGATGTTATCACCGAGTAAAAGTACACCTGAAATGCTATTCAGGCATTCAGTTGGAATAGGTTACTCTGTGTGCACCAGTCCTCTGGTGCCTCAGATTTAATGCTCTTGTTAACCGGTTTCTTGGTGTCACTCCTCACTTTCTCCTCTGAGCTTGAAATCACCTCATTCAAAGATTAACCCTTCCAATCCCTTTGTCCCAACATTGACAACTGAGCCATTAACTAATTTTGCTTCACACTCTGGGATACTTACACAAAATTATTTTGCCCTTCCATTTCCCTCTCTCTTCCTTTGAGACCCTTACTCAAAACTATCTTTGACCGACCAACCAACTAATTGTCCATGCTAATCACTCCTTCCTGGCTTAAGTGTCTATTACTTTCCTTAGACCTTTGCGAAGTGCATTGGGACATTTTTCTTTGTTAGTATACAATGTAACTTGTGCTTGTTGCTGGATTATTAAATGCAGTTCACTATGTTTTGAGTGAGTTGCCCCCTGAGACATTGACCAAACTAATTAGACAGACTTTAAGAAAATTAGACATGTTACTGGCTTGTGTGGCACAGGAAACATTAGCAGAGGCTTGAGATATGATCATTGCCCACTTGGGTATAAATACTTAACAAAAGAAAAATTATAAATTCTTTAGATGTGCTGTATAAGTTGACTTGTATCTCTTGGATTACAGTGGCACCGAATGCCCACAACGCAGGAGACAGATGGCTTTCAGGTGAAGAGACCAGGAGATGTGAATGTAAAGTGTACCCTGCTATTGATGCTGGACCACCAGGTAGGAATTCCTTAATTCAATGGAACCTAAGCTACTTTAGACAGTACTTACTAATATCTTGTATGAGGCTGTTTTGCAGTTGTATTTTCAAGATGTGGGCATTGTTGGAAAGGTGTCATTTATTACTTCTCCTAGTGTGATCAGAGAAGATGGTTGTGGGCATTTTTCTCATATTTTCATAGTCCACATAGTGAGGTTCTTTCCACAACTTTATGGCAGCTGTTTATTGCAACTGAGTAAATTTTTAAAGGGCTGTTAAGAGAAATATGAGTCAGATATCGTTTAGACTGGCCAAGGATGGCAGTTTTCCTTCTCTTAATAAGATTAGTAAATCAGTTAGATTGTCGTAACAGTCCAACAGCTTCATAGTCCCTTCATATTTGTGTCTGCTTTTTATTTCTTGTTTATTAAATTTGAGTTCAAAACCTCTATCTGGTAGAGTTGGAGCTCACATATTCTCAATCACTAATCCCTAATGAACCACTACAGTGCTGTACCCAAATTAAACAACAAACAATGTCAGTTAGATACTTGTAACTACCTGCATTCATTGTGTTGATTGGAAGTATCTTAAGATTTCTTAATTTGTAAATAGCTACAAAACCAGGGAGAGGTGATGGCCTAGCAATATTATCGCTACACTGTTAATCCAGAGACCCAGATAACGTTCAGGGGACCTGGGTTTAAATCCTGTGACAGCAGATGGTAGAATTTGAATTCTGTTCTTTAAAAAATTTGGAATTAAGAATGTAATGATGACCATTGTTGATTGTCCAAAAAAGCCCATCTGGTTCCCTAATGTCCTTTAGGGAAGGAAACTGCTATCCTTACCTGGTCTGGCCTACTTGTGAGTCCAAACCCACAACAATGTGGTTGACTCTTAACCAGATGGGCGATAAGTGCTGCCTAGCCGGTGACATCCTCATCCCCTGAACAAATAAAAAAAGAAAATAGCCATTGCTTAGGAGTCACACCATAATGGGTAAGAGAACTATAAGCTGGGAAACACAGACAGAGCACTAACTTAGTCACTTAACTGGAGGATGAGAAAATATTGTTGGACCAGAAAGCTGCAGGATAATGAAGGAAACCTCATCATGTTGTTTATAAAGAAAATAACATTCCAGCCCCTTCTTTACACTGAACAGAACTGGTTAGATCATGTTACTCTGAGGGTGACCTACCTCAGCTGTTTAGATTAGTGTGGTGCTGGAAAAGCACAGCAGGTCAGGCAGCATCTGAGGAGCAGAAAAATTGAAGTTTCAGGAAAAAGCCTTTCAACCCCAGGGCATCAATGTGGACTTCACCAGTTTCCTCATTTCCCCTCCCCCCACCTTACCTCAATTCCAACCTGCCAGCTCAGCACCATCCTCATGACCGGTCTTACCTGTCAATCTTCCTTCCCACCTATCCACTCCACCCCCCTCTCCGACCTATCACCTTCATCCCCACCTCCATCCACCTAGTGCACTTTTAACTACCTTCTCCCCAGCCTCAACCCCCTCCCTCCCATTTATCTCTCCATCCCAGAGGCTCCTTCCTGATGAAGGGCTTTTGTCCGAAACATCGATTTTCCTGCTTCTCGGATGCTGCCTGACCCGCTGTGCTTTTCCAGCACCACTCTGATCTAAACTCTGGTTTCCAGCATCTGCAGTCCTCCCTTCTGCCTACCTCAGCTGTTGTACAGTAGAACATGTATTTGTTTGCTGGTAAGGGGACTTGCCTTGTTCTGAGTCTGCAGTCAAGGCTTTGTCAAAGGGGTTGGCAGTTTCATTTCATGTGATGCACTGTTATATTATTTTATGGGTATTTCCTGACTAATCTCTGAAACTGAACAAAAAGTGTAGCCTAGGATCGCCTATAAAGACCCCTTCCATTTCAGCCCCCACAGTACAAACTGGACGCCAGGTTGGCACGATTACTGGGTGTCCACACTCAGACACGGGCAAATATCATGCAGGCACTGTGGCTGTACATAAAGAAGAACAAGCTGCAAGATAGCCATGAAAAAGAATACATCAACTGCAATCGCTACTTCAAACAGGTGAGAAGATAGCTTTTACCTGCAGTGTATATGTGCAGAGGTCTCTCCCAGGATCACTGATGTTGTGAGTTCCTCACCTCAGACTTTGGAGGGAGAGCCACTGAGATTTAAGGGAAATTTCTCCAAGAGGAAAAGCAGATTAAAAGTTGCTGTTGCAAGTTTCAGAAATGACAGTTAAGTTCAGAGGCATATTGGAGAGCAGTCAATGCATGGCATAAACCACATAAAACATGAAGGAAGTACAAAAATAAAACCAGTAAAAGGCTCAGGATATTCCAAAGCGTTGATCCAGTCTTTGGTATTTCCCAAGTTTTTGTTAGAATAACACAATGTTTTCATTCCTGTGTCTTACATTAAAGTCCAATTCTTCTCAAGAATCTATGTGCTGCAAGTTTGGACAAAAACAAAACCTCATTAAGGTCTCACAAAGGAAATACTAGCCAGGGCTGAAGAGAAAAGGACAGCAGTTCAGGCAGCATCCAAAGTTCGCTGCTCGTTGGATGCTGACTGAACTGCTGTGCTCTTCCAGCACCACTGATCCAGAATCTGATTTCCACCATCTGCAGTCATTGTTTTTACCTGAAGAGAAAAGGCAATGGAACAGATTGCTAACAGAAGGCCATGTTTGACAAATTTTATTAAATTTTTTGAGGAGGTGACCATGAAGTGTTGATGAGAGTAATGCATTTAATGAGTGTTTGTGGACTTTAGGAAGACTTTAAATAAGGTCCCTCATGGTCAAGATTGGTCAAGAAGGTATGAATCTAAGACAAAGTGACATGTTGGCTGAGGCAGGAAGTAGAGGGTGATGGTAGAGGATGTTACTGTGATTGAACATCTGACTTTCAGTGGGGTTCTGTGGGACTTGGTACTGGGACCCTTGCTATTTGTGGTGAATGTTAATGATTTGGACATAAATGTAGGGGGTCTTATCAAAAAGTTTGTAGATGACAATAAAATTGGTAGAATGTTCAATAGAGAGGAGAGTAGATGTAAACTGCGAACAATATCACTCAGATATGGAGAGCAATGGCAAATGGAATTCAATCTGAAACAGTGTGTGCTAATGAACTTTGGGCAGTGCCAACAAGGCATGAGATTAAAGTGGTAGAAGGCTAAGAGGAGAGTTGAGAAGAATTTTTTTTAACTCAGTGGGTGGTGGGTGTCTGAACTCACTGCCTGCAAGGATGGTTACATGAGAAACTCTCAGCATTTAAGCAGTATTTAGATTTTCACTTGCATTACCAGACGCTCCAGGGCTATGGGTCAAAAGCTGGAAAAAGGGAATTAGTATCATTGTTGACAGACGTGGACATGATAAGCGGATTGGCCTTGCTCTGTGCTGTAAATGTTTATGGCTTTTCCAAAGAGCCAACACAGGCACAGTGGTTAGTATGAAGTCCTGGACTCTTAACAATATGGATTGACCATGCTAAGTTGCCTCACTGTGTCCAGGGATGTGCAGGTTAATTGGATTAGCCATTGGAAATGTGGGGTTAGGGTGGGGGATTAGGCTTGGATGGGATGCTCTTCAGAGGGTCAGAATGGACTCAATAGGCCAAATAGCCTCTTTCCACACTGTAGGGATTCTATGATTCAAAGCCATGGCTGTCAGTCCTTATCTCTTTTGTCAGCCTGAGGATTTTGAAAAAGACTTGATGGATAAATCCTCAATCAGAACACCATGATCTTTCAGGATTAGCATTTCAAGATAAGTGCTGAATAAAGAATTTTAATGCTCCATACGTCTCTGCTGTCAGCTCCCACCCTCGTGTACACACACAATTCCACCAGCTGAGTACTTGTACATTCCTGACAAAGAAGAAAAAGGCATTATTCCCCAATAAAGTATCTCCAAAATGCTCTCATCAATGTGGCTGAATTTCCTTTTATCACTTTACTGCTTTCACAATGTTCTCAGAAGGTGTTACACCAACTGAAACCACAATACATGCAATATAATCCAGGCCTCTCCTCGTGCCATATTTGAATCAGGTTAACATAATCCCTCTGCACAGACTTCATGTGCTACCGCTCTCACAATAAGGCTGAATTTAGGAACTTCGACTCTTAGAAATTAAAGTCTGACTGTTCGGTCTATTCCCAGGTTGGTGCTCTTGTCCAAGTCCAACCACAATAAAAACCCACCACGATGCTACCAGCAGCTGAATTATCCCATATCTCCCTCTCCCCAATACACCTAGACCTCCCAACACAAGTGACACTGTTACTGTATTCAGTACCTACATTGTTAGTCTGAACTGATTATAATAGGAACAGTTGAAGTACTTTTACTCTCCACAGAGCCCATGTGGAGAGATCTACTACAAGTAGTAAATGTCAGGATATATTTTTGTTCGATTTTCTCCCACCACCAAAAACTGCAAAAGCCCAACCAGCATTTTTGATTTACCAGTGTCACCAATTCCAGTGTGTGCCAGTTAGCAACATTTTTACTGTGATATTTAATTGAGTTGTTGCTGTATGCTGCATTGGGTTATTTTGGACAGTCATATTTTATTTATAATTGGATCAGTCCATCTGAGTCGAACTACTTAAGCACAATTTTAACATGGGAGTCCATATGAACCCTTCATTAAGGAGTCCCAAGTCAGTAGTAAACACAGAACCCTTAATAGCCTAGTTGTCAATAAAGCTGAGATTCACACTGAGAGGCACAACAGTTACTGGTGCCTTTTGCTGTGTCTCCTGTGTTAACAGTGAATCTGTTTTCGTAGATCTTTAACTGCATGCGAATGAAATTCTCTGAAATTCCGATAAAGTTGGCTGGTCTCCTGCAGCACCCAGATCCCATCATTATCAATCACATGATTAGGTAAGTGAAAGGGGGTCGATATTGTGGTTCACACGCTCAGACTTGTGACAATTATTTGACTCAACAACAACGTGAGTAGTTGAATATCTAGACCAATGCTGGACATTGTTTTAAAGGTCACACAGCACTTGACGGACTTCTTCTGTAACTTTATTCACATTGAAAACTACCACCAACCTCCTGACCTTGCACCTGATGTAAAAGTGCTTCTTATCATGACCCCTGCAAAGTAAACAATGAGGGGTCACGTGGGGTTTTTAATCTAGCAAGGAAGCAATGAAAAAGTCAATAAAGCCCTTGCCTAATGGTCAAAGAAGACTGGAAGAATATAATTCAATGGGCAAAGTTGCTGATAATTGTGCTAAAGCATCATTGACTGGAATTACTCGTGAGATTTTCAGGTTGCTGAAACTGAAGGGCAGTTCTCTCCCAGTACATTGTACACCAAATTTGATACAGGTCATTCTCCCTGAATACCATAACACCAGCTCCAATGAATTGCATTGGTACTATACACCATCACATCAGACAATGGATTTAGCTACATAGTCATATTATTATGTTCTAAAATGGGATAACTGGCAGTGATTTCTATTAAGAGGCTCCTATGCTATCACAAACTGGAAAAGTATTCACTTATAACTGTGCATACGGTCCACAGTAGAGGCTATATGTGATTTTGGGTGCAGTAGCAGACTGTTAGCAATTGGGTAAAGCAGGAGAATATCCATAAAACATTCAATACAGTAACGTGGAGGCTGGATAATATCCAATTCTATCTTACAGCTGTTATAATAAGCAAAGGTTTATATAATCTGTGTGACATTTTGCAATTATTTAGACGTTGTGTTAGTGACGAAGTATAATGATACAGAGCATTATGGCACTAAATCTCTTATTGTTTGACACAGTGTGGATCCTAATGATCAGAAGAAAACAGCATGTTATGACATTGATGTAGAAGTTGATGACCCTTTGAAGAGTCAAATGAACAACTTCCTCCTTTCAACAACCAATCAGCAGGAAATTGCAGTGCTGGATATTAAGGTAAAGAAATATAAGGAAAATGAATATGAATTCCTTTTCCATTTCTATTTTCTGCAGCTATATAATAAGGCCATAAGAAGTACAAACTGAATTAGGCCATTGGGCCCCTCAGGCTTGCTCTGCCATTCAATAGGATTGTAGTTGAAACTTAATTCCTCATATGCACTTTCCTGAATTTTCTCTGTAATCCTTGGTTTGCTTACGGATCAAGAATCTATCTATCTCGGCCTAGTTATACAGAAGGACTCTGCCTCCATAGCTCGCTGAGGCAAGAAGTTCCAAAGACACTCAGCCCTTAGAGAAAAGAAATTTGTCCTCTGGTCCTGGCCCCTCCTACGAGGGGAAATATCTTCTCAGCATTTACTCTGTCAAGCCCCTTGAAATGCCACTATGTCTCAATGACAGCACCTCTCATTCTTCGAAACTTCAGTGAGTAGAGTCCTGACCTGTTTAGCCTTTGCTCCGAAGAGAGAGCCTCATCCCTATGATCATCCTAGGAAACCTCTTCTGATATGGGACTAATTTAGTTTGGGAAATTTGGTTGGCATCGATGAGTTGGACCGAAGGGTCTGTTTGCATAATGTATGAATCTCTGATTCTAATTGCCTCCAACGAAGCGATATCATTCCTTAAATAAGGTGACCAAAACTTCTTGCGGTATCGCAGATCTGGTCTCACTAGCACCTTATACAGTTGCAGTAAGAATTCCCTGCTCTTACACTCCAACCTACTTGAAATAACGCCCACCGGATAATTTAGACACTAAGTCTTAAAGGTGACCAAGATCCAGGTCTTAAATTGCAACACACCAGTTTAGCTTATATTTAACATGGAATGCCACCTTCGTGAAGGAATCAGTGTACAAAAGACTAGCTTCCTGAAGGACAATTAATATCCTTCAGGTCTGATTAACAAAAATTTTCTATTTGGCAGTAATTGAAGAGGTTACATGGAAATCAGGGGTGAGCAATAATGCCATGTCCTAACAATAAACAGCAAAAGAATTCTACTGAGAGTTTGAACACTGCTTAAAGCCATGGTCAGCTTACAATGTTCACTTCCTTAGCCCTTTAAAACATTTTGGGACATCATCTATGACATTACAGCACAGTACAAGCCCTTCAGCCCTCGATGTTGCACCGACCTGTGAAACCAATCTGAAGCCCATCTAACCTACACTATTCCATTTTCATCCAAATATCTATCCAATGCCATTAATGTTGGCAAGTCTACTACTGTTGAAACTACCTCAGGCATCTGTCCTGTATCTATCACTGCTCAATTTAAAGCTATGTTCCCATGTGCTAGCTATTACCATCCAACGAAAAAGGCTCTCCCTGTCCATCCTATCTAACCCTTGATTATCTTATATGTCTCAATTAAGTCACCTCTCAACCTTCTTCTCTCCAATGAAAACAGCCTCAAGTCCCTTGGCCTTTCCTCGTAAGACCTTCCCTCCATACCAAACCACATTCAAGTAAATCTCCTCTGAACCCTTTCCAAAGCTTCCATGTCCTTTCTATAATGCGGTGTACGTAAAATGGGCATCTTGTTGGGTTTCCCCTTCATTTGGAAGAGGAATGGGAGAAAGTATTGTAGTCATACAGCACAGAAACAGATCCTTCGGTCCAACTCGTTCATGCCAACCAATTTCTCAACTAAACTAATCCCATTTACCTACATTTGGTCTATATCCCTCTAAACCTTTCCTATTCATGTACCTGTCCAAATGTTTTTATAACTATACCTGCATCAACCACTTCCTACGACAGTTCATTTCACAAATGAACCACCCTCTGTGCGAAAAAGTTACCCCTCAGGTTCCTTTTAGATCTTTTTCCTATCACATTAAAAACATGCCCCTAGTTTTGATCTCCCCACCCAAGGGAAAAGATCTTTGGTATTCCCCTCATTTACGCCCCTCGTGATTTTATAAACCTCTATCAGGTCACCCCTCAATCTGCTACACTTGAGTGAAAAAAGTCCCAGCCGATGCAGCCTCTCCCTATAACTCAAACCCTCCAGCCGCGACAAAATCCTGGGAAATCTTTTCTGAACACTCTCCAATTTAATAATATCCTTCCTATGACAGAGTGACCAAAACTATACACGGTTCTCCAGAAGAGGCCTCGCCAATGTACTGTACAACCTCAGCATGATACCCCATACAGTCCCATGTGCTGTATGTAGACCCACAATGCTGTTAGGGAGGGTATTCCTGGATTTTGTCTCGATGATACTGAAGGAACAGCGATATATTAACAATTCAGGGTCATGAGTGGCTTGGAGGGGAACTTGCACATGGTGATGTACCCATTTTTTGCTGCCTCTATCCTTCTATATGGAAATAGTCATGGGTATGGAAAGTGTTATCTAAGGGTATTTGGTGAATTTTTTGGAAGAGTTGTTGATTGAAAGAGTTTTTAATAAAGCCTTATAACATTTAGCAACATCAGCCTCCGGTAATTAGTGATCAGTGCACTGTTATTGTACGTTCATTGTTTACTGTGTATCAAGTCGGCACATTGGCTCAGTAGTTAGCACTGCTGCTCACAGTGCCAGGGACCAGGGTTCGATTCCAGCCTTGGGCAACTCTTCTTGTTTGCACATTCTCTCTGTGTCTCCGTGGGTTTCCTTCAGCTGCTCTGGTTTCCTCGTGATGTGAAGTTTGGGTGGATCGGCCATGCTAAATTGCCCATAGTGTCCAGGGATGTGTAGATTCAGTGGGTTAGCCCTGGGAAAGGTAGGGCTACAGGGATAGGGTAGGGGATGGGTCTGAGTGGAATGCTCTTCAGAGGGGAGGCGTAGACTCGAAGGGCTGAAAGGCCTGTTTCCACACTATAGGGATTCTAAGTCTTCTGGAGTAACTCAACAAGCTGCACTGTTTAGGGACATGGTTATTTAGTTCGCCTACTTAAGTATATAAAAGAGTCATAGAATCATGGAAGCAGACCCCTCACTTTAATATTTTAAACTGTGCAGCATTGCACTTGAAAATTGCCATTGTCATTGATTGGCCAGCAGCTCTTGAGACTTAATTAATTAGATTAGATTCCCTACAGTGTGGAAACAGGCCCTTTGGCCCAACCAGTCCACGACGACCCTCTGAAGATTAACCCACCCAGACCCATTTCTCGCACCATGGGCACTTTAGCATGGCCAATTTACCTGACCTGCACATCTTTAGACTATGGGAGGAAACCAGAGCACCTGGGGGAACCCAGGCAGACACTGGGAGAATGTACAAACTCCACACAGACAGTCACTCGAGGCTGGAATCGAACCTGGGACCCTGGTGCTGTGAGGCAGCAGTGCTAGCCACTGAGCCACTGTGCCGCACCTATTGTCAGCACCAAAATTTGGGGCAGGTCTTGTAGCATGCCCATGTATTTCCTCGTTACATCAGCACATCTACACCAATGGTAAAATCCTAGCTTGAATAAAAATAACTGAAAATGACTTCAAGCAAAAACTGTACATCCAGTAGTTACATCGGCATACGGTTAAACTTATATTGAAAATCTTTTACAGCCTGTCTGTTTCTGTCCTTGTGGTTCAAAGAAACAGCTTAACTTTTTAAAATCTCCTTGAAGGTCCACAAATAGATAGAAATAGTGGAAATGCTGATTAATTTGTTCTTTGGGGGGTGGGCAGGAGTGGGTAGTTCCCAAGATAGTGACCATTCTGTTGCAGAATTTTGCTAACTGTTGCCAAAACACATGGATTATTTGCACATGAAGTTCAGCAAATGGTTTTGGTCGATTTTTGGGTGAATTGCACTGAAACACACCACTTTTGTAAAGCGAAATACTTCAGATGCTGCAAATGTGAAATCAAAGATACTGTAAGAGAAAGTCAGCAGATCTGGCAGCATCTGTGGAGAGGGAAAGAGAGTTATGTTTCAAGTCCAATATGGGTCTTCCAAATTTCTTTTTATTTAGTCATGGGATGTGAATGTCACTGTCTGTCTGTTCCTGATGAAGGGCTTTTGCCCGAAACATCGATTTCGCTGCTCCTTGGATGCTGCCTGAACTGCTGTGCTCTTCCAGCACCATTAACGCAGAAACTGTCTGTCTGTCTATCCCTAATTGTCCTTGAGGAGGAGATGATGAACCATCTTCTGAAACTGCTGTAGTCTCTGGGTGTGGGGACACCGACCGTGTGGCGTTGAAGAGAGTTCCAGGTTTTTGTCCCAACACATTGAAGTAAGAGCAGGATAGTTCCTAGTGTGTGATCTGGAGAGGAAGTTGTAGATGGTGGTATTCGTCCAGAGGCTCAGTGAAGATGTTACCTAGTATGGTAACGAAATGTCTGAAAATGAACCTTCCAGCTCAGCGAGCAAACTTACCTCCATGGTGGTATTCCCATGTGTCTGCGGACGCTGTTCTTCTAGCTGGTAGAGGTTGCAGGTAGTATGATGCTGTCCAGAGAGCCTTGGCAAGTTAATCTCACATGGTGTGTTGATGGTGAAGGGAGTGAATGTTGGAGATAGTGGATAAGGTGCCAATCAAGCAGGCTGCTTTGTTGAGCATCCTGACTGTTACAAGAATTACAGACATCTAGGCAAGTGCAGAGTATTCCATCGCATGCCTTACATGAGGTTTATAGACAGTGACAAGTTTTGGAGTTAGCAGAACTGGCCTTACAAAAATCATTGAAAGGATAAATTGACAAATCTATGAAGGGAATCAAAAATGCTAAAGGATGTTTTCCTTGATGGTCATAAACAAATTCCAGTTCTAATGAAACAGATCCGTAAATAGATGTTTAGGGTAGGATCGCTCATGCAGTAGAAATAGCTCAAAAGTATTAAATATCAATGGGGTAGCTAGAATCAATAAGATCCGATGTATCTCAGATTCTCCAAGGAATATATAGTTTTTGGAATTGATGTATCTAAGACCAGTAAAACAAAAATGTTTGAGTCGATTTAACAGAACATTTTAGATGTCTGAGCAATGTGAATAACGTTGAGAAATGTGGCAGAATTGCCCCGTGAGAAGTCTGGAAATGACTGTCTCCATATTAGGTGCATCTTGCTGCAAATTTTGTGCATCTGCTGGACATCAAAGCAATGGAACCATTAAGTCAGGGGCAGGAGGGGGAGCTATTGCTTGTTAACCATCCTATTAATGGCACAACTCACCTTATTAATGTACAGCTTTCTATCTTGCAAACTATCCGAGTAAACCAGAAGCCAGGGAATCTGGATCATGGAGGTCAGAGAGGTTCCAGGCAACTCCAGCTCACTTCTGGCTGCAAGCAGCCTCCATGTTGCTCAGCAACAAACAGCATCTCATGGCATGATCCATAGCATCCTTCATCCTCACACATTGGCATCTAATCATCCCTCCTGATCCTCATATTACCACTCCAATCCACCGGTAAGATGCTAAGGAAGCACAGAGTTCCATTGCAAAATAGACCAGCTTTGAAAGGTTGCTTCAATGTCACTTTGTGCAGAAGGACAGGGACCCAGCTCCTGCATTGCGCCAGGCTGAGTCTCAGTATTGTTGACCTGCTCATTTAGTGCTGACTAGCATGGTCATAGCTTCCATGATGTGCCATGCTAGTCAGCACATTGGTTCTTAAGCCAGAGATTAAACTTATCAGTGCTGCCCTATTCAGGTGCTCTTCTGCACAGACAGACACAAGATTAGAGTGGTGCTGGAAAAGCACAGCAGGTCAGGCAGCATCCAAGGAGCAGACAAATCGACGTTTTGGGCAAAAGCCCTTCATCAGGAATGAGGCAGGGAGCCTCTGGGGTAAATGGAAGGAAGATTGGCAGGTAGGACAGGTCGTGACGATAGTACTGAGCTGGCAGGTTGGAACTGGGGTAAGGTGGGCATAGGGGAAATGAGGAAACTGATGGCACGGTGGTTAGCACTGCTGCCTCTCAGCGCCAGAGACCCGGGTTCAATTCCTGCCTCAGGCGAGTGTCTGTGTGGAGTTTGCACGTTCTCCCAGTGTCTGCGTGGGTTTCCTCTGGGTGCTCCGGTTTCTTCCCACGATCCAAAGATGTGCAAGTTAGGTGAATTGGCCATGCTGAATTGCCTGTAGTGTTAGGTGAAGGGGTAAATGTAGGCAAATGGGTCTGGGTGGGTTGCGTTTCGGCAGGTCAGTGTGGACTTGTTGGGCTGAAGGACCTGTTTCCACACTGTAAGTAATCTAATCTAAAACATTGAAATTCCAAGACGGAAGATGAGGCATTCTTCCTCCAAGTGTTGAGTGGTGAGGGAACGGCGGTGGAGGCGGCCCAGGACCTGCATGTCCTCGGCAGAGTGGGAGGGGGAGTTGAAATGTTGGGCCATGGGGCAATAGGGTTGATTGGTGCAGGTATCCTGGAGATGTTTCCTAAAGCACTCTGCGAGAAGGTGTCCAGTCTCTCCAATGTAGAGGAGACCGCATCGGGAGCAAGAATACAATAAATGACATTGGTGGGTGTGCAGGTGAAACTTTGGTTGTGGAAGGCACCTTTGGGGCCTTGGATGGAGGTGAGGGAGGAGGTGTGGGTGCAGGTTTTGCACTTCTTGCGGTGACAGGAGAAGGTGTGGGGTGGGGGATGCGGTGGCGGTGGTTGTTGATGAGTGTCGTGGACCTGGCCAGGTATTCAGGCAGGGAAGGTCTTTGCGGAAATGGGTGGTGAGGGAAATATATCCCTGGTTTGTAGGTGGCGGAAACGTCGGCAGTTTATGCTGAGGTTGGGTGGAAGGTGATGACCCAGGGGGGTTCTGTCCTTGTTGTGGTTGGAGGTGTGGGGTTTGAAGGAGGAGGTGCGGGACGTGGATGAGATGTGTTGGAGAGCAACTTCAACCACATGGGAAGGGAAATTGTGGTGTTTAAAGAAGGAGGCCATCTGGTGTGTTCTGTGGTGGAATTGGTCCTCCTGGGAGCAGATACGGCGGAGGCGTTGGGAATACGGGATGGCATTTTTGCAGGAGGTAGGGTGGGAAGAGATGTAATCCAGGCAACTGTGGGAGTTGGTGAGTTTGTAAAAAATGTCAGTGTTACGTCGTTAGTCATTGATGGAGACGGAGAGGTCCAGGAAAGGGAGAAGGTGTCAGAGATGGTCCAGGTGAATTTAAGGTTGGAGTGGAATGTGTTGGTGAAGCTGATGAACTGCTCAACCTCCTTGCGGGAGCACAAGGTGACGCCGATGCAGTCACCGACGTAGCGGAGGAAGAGGTGGGGAGTAGTGCCAGTGTAGCTACAGAAGATGGACTGTTCTACATAACCGACAAAGAGACAGGCACCGCTGGGGCCCATACAGGTGCCCATGGCGCTACCCCTTTCATCTGTCTGAAGTGGGAGGATTCAAATGGGAAATTGTTAAGGGTGAGGACCAGTTCAGCCAAACGAATAAAAGTGTCAGTGGAAAGGTACTGGTGGGAATGTCGTTACTGTATCTGTAGCTCCTGATTTGGTCCCCTTTACATTGGGGAGACTGGCTGCCTTCTCGCAGAGCACTTTAGGAAACATCTCCGGGACACCCGCACCAATCAACCCCCCCCGCCTTCCCGTGGCCAAACATTTCAACTCCCCCTCCCATTGTGTCAAGGACATGCAGGTCCTGGGCCTCCTCCATTGCCCCTCCCTCACCACCCGATGCCTGGAGGAAGAATGCCTCATCTTCCACCTCGGAACACTTCATCCCCAGGGCATCAATGTGGACTTCATCAGTTTCCTCATATCCCCTCCCCTCCCCACTTTAACCCAGTTCCAACCTGCCAGCTCAGCACCATTCCCATGACCGGTCCTGCCTGCCAATCTCTCTTCCCATTTATCCACCCCACCCTCCTCTCCGACCTATCACCTTCATCCCCACCTCCATCCGCCTAGTGCACTTTTAGCTACCTTCTCCCCAGCCCCACCCCCCTCCCATTTATCTCTCCACCCCAGAGGCTCCCAGTCTCATTCCTGATGAAGGGCTTTTGTCCGAAACATCGATTTTCCTGCTCCTCAGGTGCTGCCTGATCTGCTGTGCTTTTCCAGCACCACTCTAATCTATACTCTGATCTCCAGCATCTGCAGTCTTCACGTCTGCCACACAGATAGACTGCTTGTCAGTATGCATGTTTCCAAGATAGGAAAGGCATCTTGCTGCATGGCACACTGTGTCAGCTACCTGCATGCAAATGGAATGCAAGCTTTTTCAACTAAATGACCACGTCAGAAAGTGGTGGGGAGTAATACTCCGTACAGTCATGGAGGTCTATATCTGTCAGGGAGTCCCCGTACCATCAGTCATAGGCACAGGGATTTGGTATAGTCAGACATCTTGGACTGCTCATGCAGGTACGTCTGGCTACAACGTGTGGGCATGGTCAGTCCTTTCGGGTCATCACAAGCTGTTAGCCAACATCATACGAACAGTTAGGGGTTTGTTCAATCGTGTCTAGAGAGCTGCTCCCTGGAGTCGGTCAGAGGTCTGGGCCTAATACAGTCCTGGGTCCATGCACTGATCTCTGAGGTGAGTGCAAGGGATGACTGTAGAGTCAGAGGGAAATGCAGCTATGTGCCATAAGCAGCAATAACTGCTGTGCAATTACGTTGCTGGTGAGGGACAATGTCAGATTGCCACTTCTTGTTTGGGTGCACAGCAGCCTCTTAAAGATGGCGGGGGTGCCAGTTATGCTGTTTGTCAGCAGATATACAGAGAGTGGCAAGCTGCTCTTGGAATGGAGTGTGGTAAGATGGGGTTTGAAGTAGGTGAATAGAAATCATAGTTGAAGGATAGTTAATGAAGCAAATTTAGTAGGATTGCAGAACAGTTACTGCAGTTTTTAAAAGCAAGTAACCCAGTACTAATTATTAGCCCAAATTACAGATCTGCTGATTGAAGCATAGTTGAAGTATAGTTTGCAGGTGAATCGGAGCTGAGATTCAGCCAGCAACCAGTAGCTGATTGGTCTGTGGACCAGTAACCAGATATCAATGATAGAGGTCTTCTGCTTGCCAGCAACTATTTGATGGTAGCTCACGTTGCTAAACAGTTGTGAACAAGAGAATGAGAAGCCTTCTGATCAAACCAGCTCAGGAGCATTCTCTGTTCTATGCAGTGAAAGCCACTTTATCTTTCTTTCTGCTATTGCTATAAGCTGTGAAGTTTAATAGGTCAGAGACATTTTATAAGTTTGAACCAACCATCCTGTGGTTCTTGCAAACCTGTGAAACGATCCAGAGAAGGAATACTGAGAATAGGTCTCTGATCAACACCGGAACCATCTCAGCAAATCCTATGAACAGAAATCACTGAACTGTTTTCCCAATTTTCCTTCCATCCATAACACCCATTTTTTCCCCTATCCGAATATGTATAGTGAAGGGTACGTTTATAAGAGGTTTAGAGTTTTAGTAGAGATATATACACCAGTACTTCAGAAATGTTTACCTTTAGCTATGCTCCATTTACTTGTAATAAATAGTAATTTTTGTCGATACAGAATCCTGGTTTCTGTCACCTGTATTCTGTAAAATACGGTTTTGCATGACCTTCAATGCTCAGACCTTTTGAGTAGAGTTAGGATCATTCCTGATGAATGGCTTCTGCTCGAGACATTAATTCTCCTGCTCCTCGGATGCTGCCTAGCCTGCTGTGCTTTTCCAGCACCACACTCTCAACTCTGATCTCCAGCATCTGCAGTCCTCACTTTCTCTCCTACAGGAGTTAGGATGTTGGGTTTGTAAAGGACGTTGGTGAGACCTCTTCTGGATTACTGTGTCCAGTTCTGGTCATCCTGTTATAGGGAGGATACTATTAAATTGGAGTGGGTTCAGAAAAGATTTAACAGGGTATTCCTGGGAATGGTGGGTTTGAGTTGTAAGGAGAAGCTAGACAGGCTGAGACTTCAGGGGTGACCGGATGGAGGTTTATAAAATCATGAGGGATACAGATAAATTGGATGGCAGGTTACTTTTTCTCAGGGGGATTTCATACGAGGAGGAATATTTTTAAGGTGAGAAGAGAAAGATTTTAAAAAGATATTTTTACACAGAGGGTAGTTCATGTGTGGAATGAACTTCCAGAGGAAGTGGTAGATGCATGTACAGTTGTAACATTTAAAAGATATTTAGATAACTACATGAATAGGGAATATTTGGAGGGATTTGGGCCAAGTGCAGACAAGTAGGACTTGTTTCGTTTGGGATTATGGTCAGCATGATCTGATGGGACCGAAGAGTGTATTTCCATGCTCTATAATTCTGTGTACGTTATAAAGTCATTTTTTTTGAGGCGATTCTGAGAATAGCAACATTCAATTTCCAGCATGCTGCCTCGGTGAGTCAGAACAATATTTTCGCAAGAGTTCAATAAGGAGGCATTGGCATAGATTTAAAAGCAAAGGGTCACGCCTAACAATTTACTGGAATTCTTTAAGAAGGTAAACACTCTAAATGTGTGGAAATTGACTTAGATTTTCAAATTCCATTTGATAATGGTTCTATTGGTTAATTTTTAAAAATCAACTGTAAAATAGTAAACATTTTTGAAAATTGACTTGGAAATGGAGAGTAGAGGCTGATGAGTAGGGATTAAAAAATGAACATTTCTCAAACTGGGTTATTTTGTTTACAGAATTTATAAATTGAGAGACTTGGAAATAATATACAATGACACAAAAAATGTGTGACATGGGGGAGTGAGTTCAGCATAATAATTAGGTGGATTAAGAGGTTGAATTTAACATGAATTTATAAATGCGAGGTTATACCTGAACAAGGATTCAATGGTAATAAATTGTGTCACTTATCAAAGGTGAAAATCAAAAAGTCTTAGCTGTGAGGTTGTGCACTAGAAAACATTCATCAATATTCCTTTTGTTAGCAAGGTTAGCTTTGTTTTGAGATGTATGCATTGAAATATGATGATGAGTCGAATTTGGTTATTACAGTCTCCTAGGAGAAAGTGAGGACTGCAGATGCTGGAGATTAAAGTTGAAGATTGTGGTGCTGGAAAAGCACAGCCAGTCAGGCAGCATCCGAGGAGCAGGAGAGTCAACGTTTTGAGCATAATCCCTTCATCAGGGATATAGTCTTCTGCTAATCGGAAAAAAATACATTTGAAATATTATGCTTATTTTGAATGCTCTGCCTCTAGTTGTATATTGATGTGCTGTTAATGGTTTATGGTAATATAATAAAGGTTATGAAGGAAGGATATTGAAATTAAACAGGTTTTCATGGAAATAGTTAAGGGGAAATTAACCTAGTTCAGTTAAAAATCAGAACAGTGTAATTGAAATTTATGACGAGAACTGGTATTATGATTCAATGGAATTAAGAATTGGATTGCAGCAGATACTTACATAAACTCTCGAGTTAACTTCTGGAGCAAAGACTGGCCTCGGTCTGATCTTTGCCTCATCTTGCTTTATGAATGCTGTATTAGCTTTTCTGCCCCTTTTAAACTAGAAGTCACAACCCTTCTTTGTTCTCTTATTGTTATAATGAGTGACAGCATTTTGTTTTTATAAAGGTGTTAAAGGTTCTTTGATTAAAATATTAAATTTCTCAACAGAGTATAGGTCACCTCCTATTTTGATTGAGTACTGGAGAAGGAGAGAGTATATATAGTCAGTGCCCCTAGGACTTAACAATACTGATGCCAGATATCTCTAATAGTCTTTGTATTCTGAGTGGCATTCGTCAGTTAGTTCTGAATGTTGTTCTAGTGGATTTGCTAAGAATTGGTCCGTAAGTGCCCAGGAGGCAAAGGGTTGAGGGACTGTACTGAAATCTGACCACTGCCGACCTCACATTCTTGTACTCCTATTGATTTATCATCAGCCATTTCATGACTTTGATCTCTTTTCACGCTGCTTAATAAATTAGCACTTCAGTGTTTATATGGAAATTAATATGAACATTGGTATGCAAGGGTAGCGATGTGAAGGTCCAAGAGTTGAGCTCAGTTTATTTTTCTAGTTCGCTTGAGGAGATTTGGTTTGCTTTCATGTCGAGGGATTACAGAAGCCATGAGCTCACAGAATCATACTGGCTGTGATTACCTCAGACTGTGGTGACCCTGCTGTGTGATGCAGAGTAATCTCTAGAATAGAAACAGCAAATGATGGGATGACAGATAAGATCCTTCAGTACTGACAAATAAAAAGATGACCTGCCAATTCCAGTGTAAAAAGCAAATCCTCACACAAATCCACCCTCTGGATTCTTTTGTTTTTGTATAATAAATTATTCTGCTCTTCACATTAATGGCCACAGTACAATTTTTGTTTTGATTTTTGCAAAAGAGAAGCTTTGTTTTTTGAGATTTCAGTGCCTCCTCACGGCTGGGACTGACATACGGCAAACCATAATGCTGCCTGCTGAAGCAGCAAATCTGGGTTTGGTGATTTGTCCAGAAGGCACTGAGTTAGCCTGCTGCTCCTGCTGGGCAATTTCCCCAATTAAACCAGAGGCAAGAACAGACCAGTATGGACAACTCGCCCACTGGCAGCAGCAAAGTGATTAGGCTCCCTCTATTTACTGGTGATTGCACAACTTTATGCAACTTGCACACTCTCCCCTGTCTCCTGAAACCCGACCGGTGAAAACTGGTGGCTATTAAGCAACTAGCAGAGGGCTAGTAGCGAGGCTTTATGGAGAGGAGCAGAGGAGCACTTCATTTTCACACAACTAGGTCAGTCTGTCCTCAGTTTGGAGGGATTTAACAATGGAGTGGCATTCAGTTATGTTGAATTCACTTGAAGGGGTTTGTGATCAGACTGAAAATAATGGTGCAAAGACACCACAAGGAACCTGCTGAGCAACCACTGGGGGCAATAGGAAGTCAAACATGGATGAAGAAATATGTTTGCCAGCAACCCCCACCCGGCCATACCCTGAATGTATTCCAGTATCCGCAATGCCTCAGGTAGCTCAGATTTCTCCCTTGTCTGTCTCTGCGCCTTCAGCAAAGTATGGCCCTCACTGCAGGCCCTTCATTTACATGGTATCTAGCAGTCAGTGACCTGACCAATCACTGCCTTGTTGTCAATGTCCACTCAACACAACCTGTGACCCGGAGTTGAATCGTTAATGTTAAAGAGAGCGAAACTTAGTGAATTATGTTTTAATATTTTATCTTTAAAAATGGTGTGTTTTGCGCTGGTAACACCGAGTAACCAGCTAATCTATGGAATGCCGCTTCCTGCCCTATTAGGGCCATCAAGAATGCATTTGCCAAACAATGTTAGCCATGTTGAAATATGAATTGTGGCTTGTGTATTGTCTGCTAAACGAAGCAGGATGGCTTTTTCCATGTTTTTGCCATTAACACACTCAGACTACACTGCAAGAGATGAGCAAAAGTAACAATTGCTGACTTACACACATTTTACACTTTGCTGTTTTGCTACATTTTGATCATCTGATGACACAGGGAAGATTCTGAAAGTGTTTTGATAGAATAATAAGTAATTATGTTATTTTCTAGATTCATGACACAATTGAATCTATCAATCAGTTGAAGATCCAACGTGACTTCATGCTGAGCTTCAGCAACCACCCACAAGAGTTCATCCAGGATTGGATAAAGTCACAATGTCGAGATTACAAGGTAAGAACACAAGAAGAAGCCACTGCATTTAGTACATTCAGTTGTGACTTATTGCAATCTTCAAAATACAAAAGACGAGGCCAGAATATCAAAGGAATTACCAGGATTTCCTGTTTGATTCCTGGGCACATGACTGACTACACCTAGATATTGAGGTGAGAAAAGGACAGGATGTTGCGAGTTATCGATAATACTGGTCTAAAATATGGGAACCAAAATAATCTAAACTAAGATCATTGAAGATCATAAAGTTTGCAACCAATTTTCCAAACTTTGCTGTCCCTGAAATGCAACAACCTGGTGAATGATATTAAGGTTAGTCCTCCTGACGCAAGTTTTTTTTTTGGTATCAGCAGTTCAGCCCCTCAATACATCAAACTCTCTGACAGGTTTTGAGAAGATTTGTAGCTCAGGTTGAGGTTCTGGATGTAGGTTTGCTCGCTGAGCTGGAAGGTTCATTTTCAGATGTTTTGTCACCATATTAGGTAATACCATCAGTGAGCCTCTGGATGAAACCTTCATCTGGAGGCTCACTGAAGATATTACCTAGTATGGTGACAATATGTCTGAAAAAGAACCCCCTCTATAACAAGCTCATTCGCTTCTGTCCAAATGCCTTGTAGATTATTTGAAATAATTACTTGTGTTCAATTTACAGTGATTTTAATGTATACCATCTAGTTCAGAGGGCCTGGCTTTTCTATTTACCCTGTATAATTAAATATCTTTTCATCTAGGATTTATCCATCGTGTTATATTTCAAAGGTATTGCTGGAGCTTTGATTCACTTCAGTACCAGAAAACAGCCCATGTCTTAACATGAACAGGGGAAAAAGACATAAACACATCAGCAATGGGGAAAAAAGAACCATGACTATTTCCTTACTTAAGTAACTCCTGAAGTTTAGGCTGTTAAAATATCTGCATCATTTTGAATGAAGATTTTTGGCTCCATATTTGACCTCATATTGTGAATAAATATGCAGAATTGAGGAAGTTGGTGACCATAAAGAATTAGAACCAGGAATCAGCTGCTTTGTCCCTGAGTCTGTTCCACCAATTCAGTACGATCATAGTTGATTTGATGACTCCATATTGCTGCCTGTCCCATCACCTTTCACCCCCATATCTCGCAAGAAGTTAATTATCTCTGCCCAAATACGCTTAGCTATTCAGGCAGTATTAGCACTGCTTCTTTACTAGTTGAAACTCTCATATCAATACAAACAAAGTCAATTCATTGGAGTCCAGAGAAAACAAGTTAAATATTATCTCCCACCTGCATAGTTGAACAGTTGCCAGTGACCAGCAGGTCAGGGAACATGAGCTGATCTTGAATTACTGTTGTATACAAGTGACATCTTGTTCTGGCTTTTTGCACACTGCCTTCAGCAACTAACTGTGTGTAAAGTGTTCAAAGAGAAAGGAAGTACTATAAAGGATTACCCTAATTATCTTTTTGCAGATACCATTTCAAAAGACATTGGCTATGCAATTATGTAGTGGGAAACTGGCAAAAGAATGTTGCACGTTTTGGCCTGACATTCTATTGCCATTGTTTCAGTAAAGGTTTTAATCATTTTAAACACCACCACCAAAATCATTAAAGGGTGAAATTACAGTTGGTGTTTAATACATGGTGTAAAATTGTATTAAACACCACATTCTTCAAAATTATAAAATACAACGACCAGACTTTAAAATTATAAAAGTCAAGCAACTCGTAGCTCAATGTAATTTGTGTCTGTAGGATTGTGATAATGTCTGCAAAGCTCTTGGTGATCTACTTGCCCGAGTAATTTCAGAGTGATCCTATGGAAGTAGGGCAGCCCTAGCTGAAGGCAGGTAGAACTCCGTTCTCGCTGCTGGCATTGCTAGTGAAAGGGTGTTTATGAAGAAATCATTTTCTGAAATTATTTATCTTGTGCTAAATGGTTAAAATTCAGTTTAATTTTATTGCAATTGAGTTGCACTGTGGTTGTTTAATTTTGACATTTTATGTGCCAAGCTTCTAAGTTTATTATGCTCTGAATTGGATCCAGATTATGACTGATGTCATTGGAAATCCAGAAGAGGAGAGAAGGGCTGAGTTTTATCATGAGCCATGGACACAGGAAGGGGTTGGACGATTCATTTTCTCAAAGGTACAAGAAATATTGTTCACAATGATATATTTTTGTCTGCATGGTCTGTAAAGACTGTGCAGACAAATCCCCAGATTGCGAATAGATTCCATTTTTGGAGTCCGTTTGTTGATTCGTACGCAAGTTGGAACACAGTGCAGGGCAATATAAAGCAGCTCTTCGTAAGTACAGAAAATGTTCAATGTAGGGTCTTTGACATTACAGCATTGTATGGGACTGTGCTTGTAAGTACAAGTGTTCATAAGTTGGCCATTTGTAAATCCCCTACACAATGGAGTAATGTGGATCACGTTTGAAGTTCACATTCCTGTTGTTTATGTCTCCAGTTGCTGATGTTTCTATTTAGTACTGAGTCAACAAAATAAGACAGCCATAGAGCATAATATTATGGAAATCTGAATGGCCATATTAAATAGAAATGCTGCAAGTGGCCAACAAATCAGACAGCATTACGGAAAATAAAGTAGAATTAAACTTTCAGATGATCTTTCCTCTAAATTGGACTCATGAAATGTTATAACATATAGTCACTGATTACTTGGATTATTAGAACCATATTGGCAAGCTGGGATCACAGGTTTGAGGAGAAAACCTGTCATAATCAGCTATTTCCTTCTACCACACTTACCATGAGATTTCTACTCTCTCAAGTTTCCTGGTTAACCTTGGATATGTTTTCTGTGCGAGCAACATTGTTTATGGGTTGACTTACTCCTAAGTTTCTATTTCTTTCCTTTTCTTCTGAGGAAATAGCTGGGTCTTTGCTCAGAATCTTGAACTGCAGACACATCTAAAGCCCAGAGATGTGAAAATGAAGACTCATGCGATATTGCTAACCTTCTGCAGAACTCTGTTTCACAGAACTCATCCACACTTGCAAGTTTACTCCACATGCTGTACTACAAAATCTTTTTTTTCTCTCCCTTCTACAACACCCTCAATATTATGTAACCGTTTTGCCTTTTTGATTGCTCACTAGTTTTCTGAGGCTGCCTGGAAGTTTGATGAAGAGAACATATGCAAACTTAGACGATTCTCGCCATCACCATCTCAAAAAGAATAGGAGTTAGACTTGGGGAGTTTAGATGTCTTTACAATGAAACATGCAGTCAAACCCTATTGGTAAAATACTTAGATCAGAATTCTTATTGTGGAATTTTGAGAGATATAAATGATAGATTAAAATTGAAGCCTGATTTTGGATCACCTTCACCAGATTGATCTGTATTAGCCATGAGGAGCATTTGGACACTGTCTGGGAGGTTTCATGGTCTTTGCATCTCATGTCTGATTTTTACAGAATTGCAATACATTTGCTATTTTTAGTTCCTCACTCTTCCGGTTTCTGGAGGGAAAAACTCATTTAGCTGCTGTTCCTAATGTTAGGACCCTAAGTTAACAACTTGTCATAGAAGGTAAAGGATAGCAAAATATGTGTGGTGTTCATTCCAAATGGAGATGTAGTTAATTGCGTCTTTAAGATCAGGACATAACTGGAGAAAAATCTCATCAACTCCCAATTCCATTTTTATGAAGTGGTTATTTATGGGCTTGTACCAAAGGTTTACAAAGAAAACTTGCTGTAAATGCCAAGTCATTCGCCAGCGTACCATATTGTGATTTAATTTTAATGCCCTTGGAGTGGCTGAAAGGATGCTTAGTTGACCAAAAATATTTACTTTCTAAAGTGCATCTCTCCCCTTTGCACAATCCTGATCTCAGTCACTTCAGTATGCAAAGGCAACACAGCAAACCCAGACTTGCTGCTCTAAGGCAGATGGTTTGATAGGAGCAGGTGTGTTATACAGTCTAGACAAACATTTGAAAAAGCCTCAAAATCACTAGTGTTAAATATGATGGCCCACTCCAATGTTTTCATGGAAGGGTTATTTTAAAAGCACTGCTGTGATCCCAGTCATTGTCAGAAAGGTGCACTGCTACATCATCTAACAATTGATTTAGCAGGCATTGGAAGGGTGACAACATCAATCCTATTATTAATGCTACATAGTAAAAGGTTGTGCAGTATAATATCAGGGCTACAGTATTCAAAACTTGAAATCTCTGGTTCTTCCATACAGGTTCAGCAACGCAGACAAGAACTGGAACAAGTACTAGGAATCCGTATCACTTAGGTATAATGATGCCTCCCTTCCAAAGTAACTGGAGCTCCACATTCATGTTACTCGCACTGCTTCTTCGATGTCAGAGAAACACACCTGGTTAGACTGTAGATCACAAGCAGAGAAATTACTTTGCTAGGGACATTCTAGCCATATTTTTATATAAAAAAAACTGTAAATTTGATACCTGTCTGTAGCATTCCTTACCCTTCTGCTGCACTAGTGGCTGAGAAATAGCAGCTGTAATAGGAAAAAAATGATCTATTTAAAAGCCATTGCTCAATTTTTCAGGGGTGTTCACCCATTGTTTGGTTATATACAAACTCCAGGAACTCAATTTGATTGAAAGGCCTCTGGCATGGCCCAAATCTGCCATTAGATTTGCACTTTTTTTGTGTGTTGGAATGAAAAAGATTGCACAACTGAGTGACTGTGCTCAGAAGTCCACAAAGTAGCCTGGTGGCTTCATAAAGAGCATGATGATTTCATGAACTTCAGGAGCTTAATTACCCCCTTGGACAGTGAAGGGTTATACTTAAAACTACTTCTGATAGCTGCAGTCTCACAGGAACAAAAGCCATTTTTTATTCTTGTAAGGCATCCTAGCACTTAAATCAGAAACAAGTTTAATGGTACACTTATGCCTACAACTTGGTGGTTGCACTATTGACATATGAATACATTTGCACTCGAAATTCAAAGCAAAGTAATAAACCTGAAGCCACACACAAAAAAAAAATCAACACTTATGGAGCCTATCAAACTTGCTGTGCCACTCAGTACAATCATGGCTGATCTTAAGTTTTAACAATACTTTCTCACACACGTCCCACACGCCTTGATTCCCGAGACCAGAAAGTCCCTCTATTTCAGTCTTAAAATATATTCCATCATGGTGCAGAGAATTCCAAAGATTTACAACCCTTCAAGATATTTTGCACCTCAGACATTAAATGATCAGCCCCTTATCCTGAAAGGTACGCACCCTTGTTCTAAATTCCTAACTGGGAAGGGGGGTGTATGGGTGTGGCCAGAGGGCGGGGGTGTATAATTTGAACACCTACCCTGTCAGACCTATCCTGGAGTATGTTTGCCCAAAATTTGATATTGCGTTAGGAGACTATGCAGCTACCAGATTGCAATAAAAAAATTCTTATATCTTTTCTGGTTAATATTGTGGAGACATTTGACCTGACCAAACAATGTCTCTGCCCAATTCACATTTTGTAAAACTCAAATCCTCTCTTGTCCTACAGTTTTAATCCGTTCAGTCTCAAAAGATAGTTCCAATTCCAGTTTGCCAATCTAACGGTCATAAATAAAGTCATTGTGCACTGCTTGAAGGATTATTTCAATCTGTATCAATCGAATATGTATTCTATTACCCAGATAACTGCCCTGTTTAGATCAGCGATAAATGTGCATCTTACCCAGTTTGTCCTCTTGCAGTGACAGACTCCAAGGTGTGTTACTTATGGGAAAATGCTTCACACGGTTTCTGCTGAGCTGTAGAATCTGCCTTTTCTTTATTAGCATCCTATGAACTCATCTCTTCCAAGGACATTTTGTCAGTGTTAAAACATCATTCACATTGCATGCACGAATCTAAACATGTACCATCACAATAGTTTTCATCCAACCCAAAGAAATCATGGTGTTAAGAATTGCCAAGATAACTGATGCTGAAAAGAAAAACTTGTGTTTTGAATCTCTTCCCCATTTGTGGATGTAATGGGGAATCAAAAAGAATTCTGGTTTGATACATCATTTTAGGAGGTTCGGGATAGACTTGGGCCTTTAACAGAATACACCATCAGGTTTTACAAAAAGATATAAGGTAATGTTTCTGACAAATCATTCAGCAATTTTGAAAACAAGAGGAGAATCCCATTTTATAGCTTTCTAAATAATATATGGACTTCGAAGTTCAGAGTAGGGGATAATAGGAAAAAGGCATTGGTTGTGTATCTCCTCTCTTGTTTAATTAGTTCAAAACAATAATTGTTTGTTGGCATTCAAAATGTTCCTTTGAAGTTGCACCAGTGATTTTTTTTTAAATTCCTTTCCAATACTGCTGAACGCCATTGTAAATTTAAACTTGAAAACTTAAACTTGAAAACAGACTCTCAGGACAAAGTTGATGTAATCAAGAGTCACCGGGGGGTGAAAGTGTTATTCAACCCAATTGTAATAAACATTGAACTTGATTTTAGGTTTGTACAACTCAATTTCAAATTGGTGTTCTGTTCAGTTTCTAAATAATCATCATAAAGTCTGTCAGATCTAGAGCCATATGGAGTGTAATATAATTAGGATACACCAGCCAAAGCCTTAATGCCCAATAAATAGAAAAAGATCTGGGTCCTTAATGTAAATCTGAACAGAGAGCTAGATCCAAGCAAATAATTAGAGGATCTTATTAGGAATACTGAGAAGTTCTAATTCCACCTTTGTAGAGTTTTTAAAAATGCAATTTTATTAGGATTTCCTTAAGAAATATAATTTAGGAAAAAAATAGCTTCCTATAGCATTGTACAATTTTTTTTTAAATATACAACAAAAATTCATTTTCAAGATTAAGGAAAACAACGTTTATAAAGGTACTTGACTGTTGAATATTTCAGGTATAAGTTACATTTGTTGTAATTACAAAATGCTGAGTGCAAATTTAAATGTTAAATCTGAGATTCAGATCTTGCAAAGCTTTAGATTTAATGGTTTACAGAAATGACTGCTGTGAAAGTGTAGAATAGTTTAGAATGCATTTTGAAGTGTTGAGAAATTGTGCAAGATTGTGGTTAGTTAGGTGGCTGGGCAAAAAAGGCATCAAAATATCTGCAACCAGGAGGTGATGTCTCTGTCCTGTTCATTTATAATATTAAGAAAAAGTCATTAAACTGCATAATTATGCCTCACATTGTTCTTTCAGGGAAGATATGAACTGGGGTAGCAATTTCCTTATATCAAATGAACATTAAAGTCATACAGTCCAACCAGAATGTTAGCTGATCTTGCTTCAGCTAGTCATCGGATTCTTAATGGATCTGCTTCCATCGAGATGGTATTTTTAGTCAAAACTTCTTAAATGTCCGTAGAAAGCGTTTTATTTATAGAACGTAGGATCTTGAGTTTGTGGTACATTTTGGGATAATGTGGTTTGTGCGCAGTTTTCTGAAATATGCTTTTGCTTTTATTAAGTTACTGCATTTAGTCGCATTAAAAGCAAGTCAGCATAATTCAACCATCAATAACTTATGTCATACAATACATGAATTTTTAAGTTGACAGATTTTCCTTCACTGCTGATTGATTACTGACAGCAATGTTGGGTAGGTTTCTTTGCCTAGAGGCAACTCAAGTAACCATTCTCTTAAAGTAAGTAGCTAAGCAGCCATTGAGTCAATCTCATCTAACACCACATCTTCCCTCATCCAAAATATACATCCACTTCCAGCAAGTATAACTGGATAGAGATTAAATGGGAAATAGTTCCATTTTCACAACCCAAGTCAAATCCAGAAAAGGAAATTTTGCACTAGAAGAATTCTATAAAGTTACTTAATGTAACTGTTTTAGAAAAATATTATTTAATGAAATTGGGGAAGGGAGTTGCTGGTAAGGGCAGCATTCGTTGCTGTCCCTAATGCCGTTAAACCAAGTGACTAGGCTAGGCGATTTCAGAGGACAATTAGGAGTCAGTTGTAGTGGATCTACAGTCACATATTATGCCAGCCAGGAAAAGATGGAAGATTTCCTTCCACAAAGGACAGTGAACAACATGATTTTTTTTGTGACAAGTCATGATTGTTTAATGGTCACCATAATGGAAACTCTTTCTAAATTCAAATTTAAAAAATGGAATCAAAATTACTTAAAATTGGCCTTTGGATAAACTGTCCAGTTACACTGTCATTTTACTTAGGTTAAAACCACCTAGTTTATGTTGCCATCAAAAAGTAAACAAAATTAGCTACCTACTGATAGTTGTTCAGTGTTACACTTCACTGCCCACCAGGTTCCACAAATCCAAACATTTTTCTTTTGTGAGGTTGTTTTGATTCTTCCATGAGGTTATTTTACACAAGATGCAAAGATGCAAGGCCTTACCAAAGACAATTATCTGAGGACGTCACTAGATGAAACCTCGTCCTAAACAAAATGCTGCAAATGGTACATATATATAAACAATCAGCTTGAATGCACTGAGAGAGAAAATCTGAGCATAAAATCCAAATTTTATTCAGTTTATCAACTGTCGGCCAAGTGCAGAATTGGGCGACTGCAGGACAATTATTGAAAACTTAAAACATTTTCAATTCAAAAGGAGGCCCCTTTGTTCAAATACCCTTAAATATTTGCTCAAAGTATACCTGTATTTAAAACTATTCACAAATGTAGGAATAGTTTTCTTTGTTAAATACTGAGTAGGAAGTACATTAGAGTGCAGTTGACAAAAAAAAAACCAGACTCCCTGTCATGTTGTCAGTTGACTTGAGTACATACTACTTTGAGATTTAACTGAATTGAAGTAGTTCAGTGTCTGCAAATAGACATTATTTGTTCAACTTTATAAGTGATTTAATACCATGTCACTGAAATATGTAGGCAACAGGACTGAATTTACGGTGTAGGTTTGCTCGCTGAGCTGTAGGTTTGATATCCAGACGTTTCATTACCTGGCAAGGTAACATCATCAGTGGTGACCTCCAAGTGAGGCGAAGCTATTGTCTCCTGATTTTTATGTATATCTTTCTCCTGGGTGAGGTTCCTGGGATTTGTGGTGATGTCATTTCCTGTTCGTTTTCTGAGGGGTTGATAGATCTACATGCCATCAATGCATTTGTTTATGGCGTTGTGGTTGGAGTGCCAGGCCTCTAGGAATTCCCTGGCATGCCTTTGCTTAGCCTGTCCCAGGATAGATGTGTTGTCCCAGTCAATGGTGGCTTTTTTCATCTGTGCGTAGGACTATGAGGGAGAGAAGGTAGTGTCTTTTTGTGGCTAGCTGGTGTTCGTGTATCCTGGTGGCTAACTTTCTGCCTGTTTGTCCTATGTAGTGTTTGTGGTAGTTCTTGCAGATGACGTTGGTTTTGTCCATAGGATATACCGGGTCTTTTAAGTTTGTTAGTTTTTGTTTGAGTGTTGGTGGGTTTGTGTGCTACTAGGATTCCGAGGGGTCTTAGTAGTCTGGCCGTCATTTCTGAAACTTCTTTGATGTAGGGTAAGGTGGTTAGGGTTTCTGGCTGTGTTTGGTCTGCTTGTCGTGGTTTGTTCTGGAGGAATCTGCGCACTGTATCTTTTGAGTATCCGTTTTTCTTGAATACATTGTATAGGTGGTTCTCTGTTTTGCATAGTTTGTCTGTGCTGCAGTGTGTAGTGGTTCGTTGGAATAGTGTTCTGAACAGTTGCTGGTGTAGCTAAGTATTTGGTTAGTGTTTGTCGGTTTTCTGTATACGCAGGTTTGTAGTTCTCTGTTGTCCTTTCTTTCGACTGTGACATCCAGGAATGCGAGTTTGTCAATTTCTTCCTCCTTGGTGAACTTTATGCCTGTGAGGGTGTTGTTGATTATGTTAAATGTCTCTTCTATCTTGTTTCGTTTTGTGATGACAAATGTGTCATCTACATAGCGGATCCAGCTTTTTGGATTGATGGTTGGTAGGGCTGTTTGTTCTAGTCTTTGCATTACCGCTTCTGCTATGAATCCTGATAGCGGAGATCCCATGGGTAGGTTGTTGGTTTGTTTGTAGACTATGTTGTTGAAAGTGAAGTGGGTGGTGAGGCACAGGTCCACTAGCTTCATGATGTTTTCGTTGGTAATGTTATTGATGGTGGTTGGTGTGTGTGTGAGAGATGGTCTCTTCTAAAAGTGTGGTAAGTGTTTCCTTTGCCAGGTCAATGTTGATGGAGGTGAACAGTGTTGTTACGTTGAATGAGATCATTGCTTCGTCTTCCTCTATTTTGGTGTTTTTGATGATTTTTAGGAATTCCTGGGTGGAGTGGATGGAGTGCTGTGACTCTTCTACTAGGTATTTCAGTCTTGCGTGTAGTTCTTTGGCCAGTCTGTAAGTTGGTGTTCCAGGTAGTGCGACAATAGGTCTGAGGGGGGACTCCTGGTTTATGGATTTTTGGTAGTCCATGGAATCATGGGGTGTTGGTCCCGTCAGGTTTCATTTTCTGTAATTCTGTCTTGTTTAATTGTCTGAAATTGTGTAATTTTCTTAGGAGATATGTAATTTTGTTTCCTAGTTGTGGGGTCAGGTCTAGCGCCACATGTTGGTAGGTGTTGGTGTCTGCAAATAGTGCATTGGCTTTCTCTATGTAGTCCCTTCTGTTCAGAATGACTGTGAGCCGACCTTTGTCTGCAGGTAATATAATGGTGTTTTTGTCTTTTTTGAGGTTTTCTAGAGCTTTCTTTTCTTGTGTGTTCGGTTTGTTTCCTTCCCTCTTTTGGCTCAGAGTAGGTGCAACTGTCTGTCTGACCGTTTGCTGTGTTTCTTCCGTGAGATTATTGTCCTTCAATGTGGTTTCTAATGCCACCAGGAAATCCTTCAGGTCAGCGTCTCGGTAATTGAAATTTAATCCTTTTGACTAGTACCGCTTTTTGGGTCTGATAAATTCTTTATCCATGCCCCTGTGTTATCGGGTTTTGTCTTTTTTTGTGAGTTTGTCAAGTTTTTTCTTCAGGTCCCGATTTTTATTTATCTGTGTTTGTGGCTCGTTCTACCGCTTCTGTCCATTCTTGATTTGTTGCTTGTTTGAATAACGGTTTTTGGCGCGCAATTTCCTGTTTGTATTTTCGGAGTCTGTGCGGCCGGAATGCTCTGAGAACTAATCAATGACACCCACCACAGACTCCGAAAATACAAACAGGAAATTGCGCGCCAAAAACCGTTATTCAAACAAGCAACAAATCAAGAATGGACAGGCGCGGTAGAACGAGCCATAAACACCAAACAGCGACAAACACAGATAAAGAAAAATCGGGACCTAAAGAAAAAAACTTGACAAACTCACAAAAAAAAGACAAAACCGATAACAGGGGCATGGATAAAGAATTTATCAGACCGGACCCTATCGGACACAGAAAAAGCGGTACTAGTCAAAAGGATTAAATTTCAATTACCGAGACGCTGACCTGAAGGATTTCCTAGCGGCATTAGAAACCACATTGAGGGACAACAATCTCACGGAAGAAACACAACAAACGATCAGACAGACAGTTGCACCTACTCTGAGTGAAAGAGGGAAGGAAACAAACCGAACACACAAGAAAAGAAAGCTCTAGAAAACCTCAAAAAAGACAAAAACACCGTTATATTACCTGCAGACAAAGGTCGGCTCACAGTTATTCTGAACAGAAGGGACTACATAGAGAAAGCCAATGCACCACTCGCAGACACCAACACCTACCAAAAGGTGGCACTAGACCCGACCCCACAACTAGGAAACAAAATTACATATCTCCTAAGAAAATTACACAATTCCGGATAATTAAACAAGTCAGAATTCCAGAAAATGAAACCCAATGGGACCAACACCCCACGATTCTATGGACTACCAAAAATCCATAAACCAGGAACCCCCCCCTCAGACCTATAGTCGCACTACCTGGAACACCAACTTACAGACTGGCCAAAGAACTACACGCAAGACTGAAATACCTAGTAGAAGAGTCACAGCACTCCATCCACTCCACCCAGGAATTCCTAAAAATCATCAAAAGCACCAAAATAGAGGAAGACGAAGCAATGATCTCATTCGACGTAACAACACTGTTCACCTCCATCAACATCGACCTGGCAAAGGAAACACTAACCACACTTTTAGAAGAGACCATCACACACAGACCAACCACCATCAATCACACTACCAACAAAAACATCACGAAGCTAATGGACCTGTGCCTCACCACCCACTTCACTTTCAACAACATAGTCTACAAACAAACCAACGGCACACACATTGGATCTCCGCTATCAGGATTCATAGCAGAAGCGGTAATGCAAAGACTAGAACAAACAGCCCTACCAACCATCAAACCAAAAATCTGGGTCTGCTATGTAGACGGTACATTAGTCATCACAAAACGAAACAAGATAGAAGAGACATTTAACATCATCAACAGCACCCTCACAGGCATAAAGTTCACCAAAGAGGAAGAAACGACAAACTCGCATTCCTGGGTGTCACAGTCGAAAGAAAGGACAACAGAACTACAAACCTGCGTATACAGAAAACCGACAAACACTAACCAAATACTTAACTACACCAGCAACCATTCCAACACCCACAAATGAAGCTGTATCAGAACACTATTCCAACGAGCCACTACACACTGCAGCACAGATGAACTACGCAAAATAGAGAACCACCTATACAATGTATTCAAGAAGAACGGATACTCAAAAAATACAGTGCGCAGATTCCTCTAGAACAAACCATGACAAGCAGACCAAACACAGCCAGAAAGCCTAACCACCTTACCATACATCAAAGTAGTTTCAGAAAAGGCAGCCAGACTACTAAGACCCCTCGGAATCCTAGTAGCACACAAACCCACCAACACTCTCAAACCAAAACTAAAACTTAAATGATCCAGTACAACCCATGGACAAAACCAACATCATCTACAAAATTCCATGCAAGGACTGCCACAAACATGCCGAAAGTTAGCCACCAGGATACACGAACACCAGCTAGCCACAAAAAGACACTACCTTCTCTCCCTCGTAGCCCTACACACGGATGAAAAAAGCCACCATTGACTGGGACAACATGTCTATCCCTAAGACAGGCTAAGCAAAGGCATGCCAGAGAATTCCTAGAGGCCTGGCACTCCAACCACAACGCCATAAACAAACACACAGATCTAGATACCATCTATCAACCCCTCAGAAAACAAACAGAAAATGACATCACCACAAACCCCAGGATCCCCATCCAGGAGAAAGATATAAATAGAAAGTAGGAGACAACAGCTTCGCTTCACTTGGAGGTCACCACTGATAATGTTACCTAGCCAGGTAACGAAATGTCTGGTTATGAAACCTACAGCTCAGCAAGCAAACCTACACTCTAAATCTCAACCGGAGCTATAAACCTTCACAAACCTTGCAACAGGACTGAATAATTAACAAAACGTACCTCATGGCAGATGGATGAGGTGTACCAGGAATCAGACAAACAGCATTTGGCTTCATTCCCAGTAGTAAATTCAGAGTGAAAATACAATTGCTTTCAAGCACAAGGTGGGGATGTTGGAATATATGCTACAAAACTAGAACAAAAAGTTGATTGAAAAATATGACAGACATTCTTCCTGTTTCATACAGCCAATACTGTAATGACCGAAGTTATGCTTTTACATGTTTATATTTACAGTTTTGTAATGTTTTGATGCTTTTATATTCAATGCAGTGGTGTGCAGGACTAAGGTACAATATGTGGATATTTATAGAGAATGCCTGTATTAGTTAGGTACCAGACTGATTTTTAAAAAGTGAAATTTTGTTCAAGTATTGCATTATATATTTCCTAAATTGTTAATTTTGACACTTTGAATATTGCAGAGCCTTGGAAAAGGAGGCTGAAATGTTATTTCATTCCAAAGAGCTAATGGTTCCTTAAAATATGACCAAGACAACCACGGTTCTAATTTTACAACCATGTTATGGAGCAGTTCCAGTAAAGCACCAACATAAATACTCTAATACTGGTTTATGCACTGCATTCCATGAGTGGATTCATGGGAACTCTGAAGCCCTTAAGCAGAGTTGTACTTAAGAAATACAAAATGTTACTAGTTCACTGACACTCACTGGGTGGAAGTTTCAACATGAAAAAATGTCAGATACATTTTACAGGCACTGCTGTACAGGTACAAAAACGCTTATGTCTATATGCATTGCAATTTGGTGCTTCTGTTCTATTTGGGACCACATTTGTACCAGAGCCAATAAAGTTATGTAAAAGTCTCCTATAGAGATTCTTGCATTGGAAAGAGACCATAACAAAGTTGATTTGTATTCTATTTTATAACTGCTCTTTTCTAGAATGGCGTAGAACTGGGAGAAATGGATGCAGGGATTCTCCCAAGTTATATTACTTGCGACAGATGTAATTCAAAATAATATTAACCACAAAATAGCAAGAGTCTGTGTGTGTTCCATCAAATTGGGCAGTTTCACTGCCATTTGTCAGAATGAATATTTGTTATCATTGTTGGACCAAGTAAAAACAATTTTGAGACAAGTCATTCAATATACCAAGTGTAGGTTTCTTAGACTAAATGTTAAGCAAATTTCTTGAGAAAACAAGTTTCTTAATTCTTCATGGAAATCTTCACACTATTTAGATTTTTGGGGGGGGGGGAGGGGGTAATTGGAGTGGAAGAGAAAAGAAAGTTGTGTGCAAAACAAATTAAAATCAACAATCAATGACCAATAAGCATTCAAAAACACCACCGTATTGAGCTTCAGGTTTTATGAATATTTATTAAAGACAGGAAAGTTTACAATGATTAGATATTTTCAAACCATTAAAATCTTCCATCACCATGGTAACAAATCTTTTTACATGCATTTATTTCCAAAGCTTCTTGATAGACATGTTCTTTTCACTGTCCTTTTGCATAACCTGCAATTAAGGAAAAGATTAGCAAATGAACAGGGTAGATAATCATTGAACAGTAGAGTGTAACAGCATGATCAACAAAGCAACCTTTATTAAATTAATCTTCATTGATGCTCATGTGTTCTGAAAGCAGATTCAAACAACTTTTATTATTGGTAAATGTACAGGTTGACAACTATGGTCATGGGTAAAAAATGAGGTCTGCAGATGCTGGAGATCACAGTTGAAAATGCGTTGCTGGTTAAAGCACAGCAGGTCAGGCAGCATCCAAGGAATAGGAAATTTGACGTTTCGGGCATAAGCCCTTCATCAGGAAGGGCTTATGCCTGAAACGTCGAATTTCCTATTCCTTGGATGCTGCCTGACCTGCTGTGCTTTAACCAGCAACGCATTTTCAACTATGGTCATGGATCAGTTTTGCTGATCACATAGAAGCCTTCCTTTCTCAAAATTAGAAAATAATGCAATTGTATATCAGCAAAAACACAAAGTATAAGGATTCTCTTTGACAGCTTTGTTTTTAATTTCTGCTGCACAAGTGGCAGAGTGAAAAAATTAAAAGGGAGGAAGAAAACAAAATTCCCTTAAAACACCTGATAGAATTTGCCAGCAAAACAAGAAATGTAGAGTTTGTTGTTCAGATTGAAGGCTGAAATTATCCATCACAGGAGCAGTGCTGTTCAAGTATATGTGGGTGAATGAAAGATGAGAGAGAGACAAGACTGTTTAAAAGTGCAGGACTAAATAACCATATAAAAATGGCCAACATTTTGGATCTTATAAATAGGATTATAAGAGCACAAGAGTAAAGAACTTAAAACATTTGTACAAAACACTGGTTAGACCTTGGCTAAAGGATTTTTAAATGGGCCGTGAGTAGATAAAAAGCATACAGCAGAGATTTGTCATGGATAATAATTCAGGTCAATGATTTAAAATCATTTTCTAATAGGAAGGGTAAGCTGAACTAATAAATATCTTCATCAAAGCCAAACAAAATTTTCAGTAGGACTATGTCTTCTGGTTTAGGAATTACTAGTGAGGTAATTATCAATTTAAACAAGTCACTTGAATGTAACAGCTCAGTATTTCAGAATGCACAAGCAGGGAGTGCCACATGCAAGCGCAGCCCTTCAAAGGTACCACACGTGAAGTCAATTTCAAAAGGGATCACAATGCAATAAACAGGCTATGGGATGTTAAACAGAATATTACGTGAAAGAGCACACGTTAGGATAAAGTTCTTTTTACAAGGAATGTTTCTAGTGCAGAGTACTTTGCCATGAGATCTTGTTGCAAAGTATTGTATTTTTGTTAATGAAACTCCAAAGATTTCTTGAGAGAAATAATTTGCAATGCATTCTTGCTGTTGGTCAGAAAAATTATAGATATTCAATCAGGTCAGATCTGTACAACTTTTAAAATATCATACCTTGGCCACTGCCATTTCAAAGTCTTCTTGTGTGACATGGACTCTTCTTTCCCTTAAGGCATACATGCCAGCTTCTGTACATACACCCTGCAGAATACAAGCATCCCTCAAAAACTATTCCAACAGTTACTGCAGATACGAGGTCACAGTGATGCTGACGTAATACACAATCTGCACAGTACATTGTATTGAAAAAGTTTAATCACTACAGTGGAGCTATAACTGAACATTACTGATCTACCATCCAGTCAGATGTACTAAGTTGCAAATTAACAAGTGTGCAGTGAGTTAAACATTTTAATTTTCACATTAAAACAAATCTCTTAATGAAGAACTTTAAAAGTGGAAATATCTAAATTTATAACACCTTTCTGCTTCTTGACTGGATTAGATTCAAGTCTTAGGAAATACTATTGCTGATTACAATGAATACGATTTACCAATACAGCCAGATTTTAAATGAAAAAAGGTCATGGGCTGGCACTAGTGCACATACCTAGTGCCTAGACAACACCTCACCTTAACTTCTGCACCTGATGCCCCTGGCATCAACTCAGCAATCTTGCGCAGATTGATACCACGTGTTAAGTTCATCTTGCGAGAATGAATCTTCAGAATGTCAAGACGAGCCTAAGGAGGGGGGTCAGGAAGCAAAAACAAGATATCCACTCATCAAAGCAGTTCAAGTGTGTGCATGTTATTGAATATGTGTTGACAATCAGATTGCTTCGCTCAAAGGCCAGTCAATTGTATTAGATTAATATCAAAGCAGAATCTGGATTCACTTGGTTTTGAAGAGAAATATTATCAGTACCCAGCCACGTGGATTTTCGTAAGTCATTGTAAATCAAAGTGCCATGCTTAACTAAAAGCTTGTGTTGTGGCAGCAAAAGAAAAAAAAACTGCTTTAGAAACTAAGAGTAGCACCCTTTTAATTAAATACTTCTAAGCAATAAAAAAAACTATTCAAGTTTCTTTAATTAAGCACAGAGTTCTCATTTCCAGTTATGGTTCATAAAGATGGCTAGAAAATTTAGTTTTATCTTGATGACATTCATCTTTCTAACATTCAGGCACTCAACACAAAAATCAGAAACAGAGTACAATCTCAGGATACCATCTGCAACAAATTAGTAGAGTAGGGCCAAAACAGATGCAGAGTTTCCATTTACAGACACCAATGTTGAATTGTTGGCAAACAGAAAATGCAGATGTCTTTCCAAAGAATGTCACTTTCTGACTAAACACTGATGGTACAAAGCAAGTTTGATTTTCTTTGTGAAATAACAACATCTCAAGAGCATCATTCTGGTCATCCACAGGCATGATACCATTCCAAACTCACCTCTTCGTTTGGAGGAGGGAATTCAATTTTCCGATCAATTCGTCCCGGCCGCAGCAAAGCAGGATCCAGAATGTCAATTCTGTTAGTTGCCATAATTACCTGTGCCAAACATGGAAACAGCTGCAATCAGTGATGTGCAGGACAAATATAATTTAGATTCTGTTCAGGACCCATACAGATTATTTTCATTTTTCTCTGGCCGGACATCAACTACATGTTTATTCTTCTAGCCCTCTGTGCAATCAGAAACTTTGCCTCTCATTGCCAAGATAAATGCCAGGAACTACTATTCAGCTGCGGCTCCTCTGTATGCACAAAGGGATGTACTTCTCCACATAAATAATCATGGCCTGATGCACAGGAGGCAATTTCCAATTAACAAATTCTAGACATTCAATTACTTCTAGCAGTACTGAAGCATTAAGGAAGAGAAGCTCACCTACAGAAAAAGGTTCCAAATATTTTTTCCCTCTCTTCCTTTCCAGCAGTTAAGCAACCATATTTTGGTGCACACTGTTAGTTCGTGCAAACGAGAGAAACACTTAGCAAAGTTAAACCATACCTTAATATTCTTAGTGGCCTCAAATCCATCAAGCTGATTGAGAAGTTCCAACATGGTGCGCTGCACTTCACTGTCACCACCCGAACCTCCTTCCAATCGCGAAGAGCCAATAGAATCAATTTCATCCATGAAAATAATAGATGGAGCATGCTCTCTCGCCATAACAAACAGCTCACGTACCATACGAGCACCTGCAAAATACATTTAAAAATTCTTGTTAAACCATTATATTTTTAAAGTGTGTATCGATCTGAATTACAAATTCCTGTATGCAGGTAGGTGATCAATGTTTCAACAAAATTGCATACATAAACACTGATGATAAATTATTGCTTAAGCCTGCACTGGTTATGTAAAAGTTATTGACAATTCATTGAAGTTTTGTGAACAGCATGTATTATCTTGCCCAATTTCTACCACTACAGAAAAAAGGTGCATTAAATTATTCCACATCTATTCTAAACTAAAATTAACTTCACATTTTAAGAGATCAGAATAGACAGTATTACTCAATGGCTCAGGAGACAATTGCAACACACTCATGGGATCACTTCAAATCAGGGTGGGAGCAAATTGCAACTGAATGAGCTGAAGACTACCAAAAGTTCCAAGAGTCCAAGATGATTTTTCTCCATTTATAATACTTGTTCATTTGCCAGCATACAATTTCTATTGCTGAATTCCAGAACATCTCCTACAATAATAGTTCCTTTGCTCAGCTGTCACACTGGTTGGCACATCTCCAGGGCATTAGTAGGAAGTCTTCTGGAGTGTTTTGATATTTACAAGGAGTCACCAGCATTAGAGATGAGGCGATCTCAGGAAAAATGGTGATATGCAACCACACTGGCATCAGTATCGCCCACGCTTGGGGGGGGGACAAAAGTGGGAAAGAAGATCAGTAATTTTAACTGGTAATCAACATCCAGTGAAACCCACTGAAAATACTGGTGTTAGAATATCAGGTGACTAAATCCGGATTGATGGATATCTTTTCATTCTTTCACTATTGAGTAGCCTATCGTGCAATATCTGGGCAGACATATGAACAACCACTATCTGAAATAGTGACAATGAATGTGAATCTCAACTTGTATCAGTGTAAATCAAACAAGAAAGAAAAAAATGAAAAGGAAATTAAACTACATGTCACTCCCAAACATCTTATACAACCAGAGATCAGCTAACATGTTAGATCTGCACTGAATGATCTGATCTCAGCCAGACCTCAAGAGGATGCAACTAACCTCTACAATCCAACACAGTATGACAGGGGCAGGGTTTGGAACAGGCCAGTCTGAATCCCTATTGAATTACTTTACTGGAAAACGCTAATGTGAATGTTGTTTGTGAGCACAGGATCCAACTTTTGTTTAGAGACACGTGGGCATCGACAGGACACACATCAAAAAAATAGGCAGTTTAATGAGAATCCAGATGACTGCCAACAGAACGATGCCCAGGCATAAATAATTAACTAAATTCAAAGAAAAGAACCACCGAAAAGGAGTTCGGCAGTGGGGATGGGGGGGAAAACAAAGGCTGAGTAAATTCTGTTAGTTACATTATGTACGTATCTTTATTGTTTGGCTGTGGAACTCACCAAAACTCCTTTGATAGCACAATCCAAACCGGCAACCTTTACCATTTAGGAGTGCCAAGGTTAACAGATATATGGATACACCAATACCTGCAAGTTCCTCCCCAAACCCCACAGTATCTTGACTTGCAACTATATAGTTGGTCTTTCACGACCACAAAAGGTTAAAATCCTTGAACTCCCTTCCTGACAGTCCATTGACTGCAATGGCTCAAGTAGGCAGATCACCACTGTCTTGTTAAAAGCAATTAGGAAGGGCATCGAATGCTGGCCTAGACAGCAATGCCTGCAAGCAAACAAAAAATTAAAATTTGAAACAGACAAGTCAAAAGGTTCAGAGTTGAACCCAACACCATGACTTGTTCATTTAACCAAAGTTGACATTATGTGAGAAAGCACATTAGCGATGCCATTCTTCAGAGGAAACATTAAACAGAGGTCTTGAGCACATACCCTCGCCAATGAATTTCTGTACAAGTTCAGAGCCAGAAACGCGGATGAAAGTGCAGTCAGTGTGATGGGCCACAGCTCTTGCTAACAATGTTTTCCCAGTGCCTGGAGGTCCATAAAGCAGCACGCCCTAAAAAAACAGTTAAAAATAGATGAGATCTAATGCCTAGTAAAACCCTGCACGAATGAGCCTTCGATTATTTGGCTTTAACCAGAATGAATTCAGCGGAGTATCTGAAGCTAAACTCAGTCACACAAAGGATTCTGTTAAAGTTGCAACAAAAACACGCTCATAAGACTTTCTAGAACCTTTTGTCACTGGGAGATTAAATTACACCTTTTTGTTTCACCCAAATAACTTCCCTGTATGTATTCCCAGGACTATCCACCCCAAGTACAGCAGTAATGCTATCCCTTATCAAAAAGGCTATTCCCCCCTCCTCTCTTGCTCTCCTTTCCATCTTTTCTATAGCATTTGTATCCTCGAACATTGAGCTGCCAGCCCTGTCCATCCCCGAGCCAGATCTCTGTACTTGTTGTGATATCCCAGTTCCATGTTCCCAATCATGCCCAGTTTATCTGCCTTCCTTGTTAGGCCTCCCCCCTGCATTGAAATAAATGCAGTTTAATTTATCAATTCTACCTTGTTTTCTGCTTTATTCCTGCCTGTCCTTACTGTTTGACTCATTCCTTTTCGCAACTGTACCAGTCTCATATTGATCTCTTTCCTCACTACCTCCTTGGGCCACACACCCCACTTTATTAGTTTAAATCCTCCCGTGCAGTTCTAGCAAATCTCCCTGCCAGTATATCAGTCCCTTTCCAATTCATGTTACTTCTACCTCAGAAGAGATTCCAATGATTCAAGAATGTAAACCCTTCTCCCTGCACCAGCTCCTCACACACACATTCATGTGCTCTATCCTGCAACTCCTACTCTACTAGTTCATAGCACCTGGAGTAATCCAGAAAACACTACCCTCAAGGACCTCCTTTTTAAATTCCTGCCTGACTTTCTATATTCGCCCTTTAGAATCTCATTCTTTCCCCGTCCTATATTGTTTGTTCCAAATGTGTACAATAATGTCCTGCTAGTCCCTCTCCCGTATAAGAACATTCTGCACCCTTTCAGAGATTTCCTTGATCCTGACACCAGGAAGGTGACACCATTCTGATTTCTCACTGCCGTAGAAAGGTCTGTCTTTGCCTCTGACTAGAGAGAGTCCCCTATCACAAACCAATCACTTGGAACCAGACTTATCCCTTATAACATTAGAGCCAGTCTCAATACCAATTTGGCTGTTTGTCTTACATTCCCCTGAGAGTACATCACCCTCTACATTTTCCAAAACTGAATACATGTTTGAGATAGGGATAGCCATACGAGACTTGTTCAGTATCTGCCTACCCCTCCTACCTTTCCTGGAGTTAATCCATCTACCTGATAGTAACTGTGGCTTTTCTCCCTTCTTATAAAAGTACCATCCATCACACCCCCAGTTCTTGTAAATTCCTCATTGCCTCAAACTGCCGCTCCAACCAATCCATGTGATCTGATAGGATTCACAACCAAAGACATTTTCTGCAGACATCATCATCAGTAACATGGAAAGCTCTCCCTAAACTTCCACATCTGACAGGAAGAGCACATCCCTCTACTAAAGGCTACTTTTGCTCCTTAACAGAAGATAGCATGTCTTGTTGTTCTTAGAAAAATGCTCTTAGCCGCCACCAGATCAGTCACAGAACATGCATTCTCTTGCCAGTGAAATTAGATTTGAAGTTGTGCAAAATACTAAGAGGCACAAAGTTGAAATAAACACTCCATTCCATTCACAGCAACATATTGTAAAAGCCCTATAAATGAACCTTATTGGACAGGAAGTGATTGTGCTCTGCAGTGGGCCAGAAAAACAGCTACAGACCAAGAAAGCAAGTCACCAAGGAAATGTGTAAAAACAAGAGAGTTTCAAGAGACTATCTTTACCATGGCATTCCAGCAAGCAGCCTGTAAATTAACCTTGAAAACACAATTTCTGGCTTGGCAATAGCATATCTTTAAAGCTTATTTAGCAGAGGAGTGTTGTGTTTGAAAATAGTCTCCAAAACCAAGCAGTTTTTGGCTCCCTGTCTTCATTTAAAGTAATTTACTTCAGCTGTAATAAACACACATTGTAAAATGTGTAAATAAGAAAAATTTAACAACTGCTTTCACCTTCATGAACTGCTGTCTCAGTCTGACCTAATTGCCAAGAGGGTAGTTTATTAAAAGGGAAAGATTTTCAAAGTGTTCTATTCTGAAAATTTATTTTCTTAAGAAACCCATAGGATGTGAACACAGCATTTGTTGCTATCCCAAACTGCTCTCAATCTTAGTAGCTCGCTAAGGCATTTCAAAGGGCAGTTAAGACTCAGCCACATTCATCTCTGTGAAGATTATATTTATTTTCAAATCTTTTGAATAAAATGAGTGAAAAGTTGGACATGACTACAGCAAGAACTGAACTGAACATTTCCATAAATATCAGGTACACAGTGGGCCTGAACACCAAGTACTTGGATCCTGTACAGATCAGTTGCCAGCCAGCACCTTTCACAGACTTCTTTTTTCTCTGAAATAACAATCTGAACTGCTTTCTTTACTGAGGAACAGGTCATGGAGGAAAAAGAAAATCAGTAAAAGCAAGTAACACGTTTTAAAAACTGAAATTCTATCATCTGGGAGTAATAGAGACATTAAAGTTGATTGAAAGGACAGAGTACCTTGAGTGATTATTTTCTAAACTTGGTTCCAAAGCACTAAAATTAACTGCTCAAAACAATAAGTATCTCAGTAATTACTTGCACTTCTGCAAAATTTTAAAATATGAAATGAGAAAGACATTAATGACTATATTCTTCTGTAATTTTTCTACATCTGTTTCTCCTTCTGGAAAGGATTACTGCACATTTAAAAATGTACCAGATAATAACACTTTTCACTCAAAAGCAATAAACAAACATATTGCCGCAGTGCTGGAAATCCAGAACAACAAGTCACAACATAAGAGTTTTAATTCAATTGGATATCAGATATCAATTTTTAAAAATAGCACTGGAAATTAAACCATGTACTCACTCCCAACCTACACATTAAGTATGAATAGCTTATTACATTTTCAACAGAGTTCCAATCAGCATGATTTGTACAGTGCTGGAGCAGTGTAATTTATTAGGCAAGGAATGTGTTCAAATAATCCACTATGAATTACATCATACTCAGATTCTGCTTTTGTGGAGAAGCAATGAGTAAACCCCCGCCAGCACCAGGCTCTAGAGCATTAACTTTACATACACACATGGACATGCAATAGGAATAGATGCAGACCATTCAGCCCCTTGAGCTAACAAAGGCATTCAGTAAAATCATGCCCGGTTGGTTTGTATTTCAAATTCCACATTTCCTTGTGAGCTGTGCAGCTGGCGAGAACCTCCATACTGACATGCCAATCGATGGCTTCCACTTGCAGAAGGGCCTCCCAGGTCTGTGCAGCAGCAAAGATTTATGGGGAAATGTTGTTCCCATGTATCCCTGATAACCATAGATTCTCTTAACTATAAAGAATCTACCTTCTTCAATCTTAAAAGTATTTAGTGAACACACCTCCACTACCTATTGAGGGAAAGTTCCAAACTCTCACAACCCTCACTTTCACCAGGAAAAAGAAAAACAAACATCGGTACAAAAACACCGGCAAATGGGAAAGTAAAATAAAGAACAAAACATTTAAGCATAAACTCATCAATTAGAGAGGCTCTTAGAAAACAGTGCAGGATCTACTGGAATTCTTTGAGGATGTAACTAGTAAAGGGAAGCCAATAGATGTGGGAGATTATTTGGACTTTCAGAAGGTTTCTGAAAAAGTGCCATGTAAGAAATTAATTTTATATTAAAGTACATAGGAATTTTGGAGAGGGGGGGCTAACATAATAAAATGGATAGAAAACTGGTTGGCATGCAGGAATCAAAAAGGAATAAATGGGTCTTTTTCTGAATGGCAGGCAACTAGTGGGGTACTGTACGGATCAATGTTAGGATCTCAGCTATTCACAATATATATTAATGATTTAGTTGAGGCAACTAAATGTATTATCTCCAAACATGTAAACAACACAAAGCTAGGGGAGGTGGTGAGCTGTGAGGAAGATGCAAAAACATGATTTAATCTTCATATTGAAGTGTTTCACTAATTTGTAGAGCTCTTTGAAGATATAACAAAGAAAAACAAAAATGGTCCTGCAGTTGTAGTATATCTGGACTGCCAGAACATATTTAATAAAGGTTTTGCACATAAAGTTAAGATCACATTGGGGATTTGGACAATTTATTAATTTGGCTAGAAGACTGGCTAACTAAAAAAAGCAGAGTCAGAATGATTAGATCTTTTTCTGGTCGATGTCTCAGTAGCTATGCATATTCCTCTCTCTGAATGTAATGAAACTGGAGATCCCCCAACACCAGTTGCTGAAGGTATCTAAATGGAGAGAAATTTTCAGAGTGGTTCGGTATACAGAGATCCGTGTCTTTGTACACGAATCATAGAAAACTTGTTGGTACACCAGGGCTTTTGCCCAAAACGTCGAATTTCTTGTTCCTTGGATGCTGCCTGACCTGCTGCGCTTTAACCAGCAACACATTTTCAGCTCACACCAGGTAATAAGGAAGGCACGTGGAATTTTAACATTTATTGTTAAGGGAATGGAATATAAAAGTTGGGAGATATTGCTGCAACTACATAAGGCATTAGTGAGACCCCACTTGGGGAAACACTCAGTTTCAGTCCCCTTACTCCACTAGATCGATTCCAAGGGCAAGAGGTTAGCCTTACAAAGAGAATTGAGCAGTTTAAGCTTATACTCTACTGTTTAGAAGAATGAAAGGAGATCTAATTCTGGTATATAAGATGCTCGACAGAATTGACAAAGTCAACAGAACAGATGTGTCGTCTTGTGGGGGAATCTAGAAAGGAGGTCAGTTTTAAGGTTAGGGGTAGTAAATTTAAATCTCAGATGAGAAACTGCTTCTCTCAAAATGGACACAAATTCACTACCCCAGAGTGCCGTGGATGATGGGACATTGAGCAAATTTGAGGAGGAGATGGATGGATTTTTATTTATTGAAGGATTATGGAGAATGGGCAGAAAGGTGAGATCAGCTAGGAGCATTCTTAATGGTGGAGCAGGCTCAAGGGGCTAAATACCTTAGTTCTGCTCCTTGTCTTTATGCCTTTATATCTGGACAAGCTGGGTGAGTGAACAAATGCAGAGCAGATGTATATAATGTGGACAAGTGTGAAGTTATTCATGTTGGGAGCAAAAACAGGAAGGCAGATACCTCAATAACTACACCCAAAGAGGAATATGCAATGAGATTGGACATCCTCCTGCACCAGTTGTTGAAGGTAAGCAGGCACTTCTAGCAATAAATAACATTGGAGTTCATAGTAAAAAGATTTGAATACAGCACCAAGGATGTCTTACTGAGATCATACCTGGAGTATTATGCAGAGCTTTCATCTTATCTGAAGAAAAATATTCTTGCTACTGGGAGGAGTGCAGCAAACATTTACCAGTGATTCCTGGAATGGAAGGACTGATCGATGAGGAGAGGTTGAAATCGGTTAAGATTATATTTATCAGAATTAAGACATGAGGGGATCTCATACAAACCTCTAAAATTCTAAAAGAACAAGAAAAGTTAAATGCAAGATGGATGTTCCCAATAACCAGGAAGTCAGAAAGTGGGGGGTCACAGTCTAAGGATACAGGGTAGATCATTTAGGACTGAGATGAGTAAAAACTTCTTGACCCCTGGAATTCGCTCACAGAAAGCAGTCAAGAGCAAATCATTTTATGATTTCAAGGATGTGGACCAAACTCAGATAAATGGACTCGTTCAAACTGTGAAATCTGGGCGGTATTGGCAAATTGGGCCAAAGGACCTGTTTCCATGTTGTAGACCTCAATGACTATGAATTAGATATAGCACTCAAGGATAAAAGGATCAAAAAGGATAAAGGGGAAAAGCGAGAACAGGCTATTGAGTTAGAAGATCTACCATGCTCACAATGAATGAAGGAGCAGGCTTGAAGCACTGAATGGCCTACCCCTAATTTCTATGTTTCTTTGAAAATCCATTAAAACATTGCAACTAGATGATTTTGAAAGATAATGACAACCAAATACCAGGTGTTTAATAAAAGTTGATGTGTTTACTCTGAATAAAATGATTCTTTAGAAATATTACATGTGTTTATTAAACTTAGTTGAAACCAGTGTGGTTATGTTTGAGAAGAGGTCAACAAGTACTCAGTTCCCATTATCAGCTGATTTACTATTCATGGATTGGAGTAACCACAAGGACAGCCTTAGACCCCATTCTTTTCCTGTTGTTTTGTCTGCCCTGCCTTGGTAAGTGAACCCAGTTCTTCGGCGGACACAGACACATCCTGGGAGGCTCAGCTTTCCACTATTCTAATATATTGAAAACACTACCTTTATTCTGAATATATACGGAAAAAACATTTTCCTCTAAAAGAGCAGACTAGCTCAAATATTTGACACTCCCAGTAAAGTGAATGTTCTCAATTAACTAAAACTATTTCTCACTAATTTAAATCTTTTCATCTCTTAACTCAAAGTGATATTCTGGGCTTATCCTATCAATACACACATTAAATGGGAAACCATTAACTCATCATCTGGTCTTGAATTCCAAAATGTTTTAAATCAAAGCAAATGCCCAAGAAAGGACGCAACTGAACAACTGGTTCAAAGCAGGTGGCATTTAAATCAAATAAATTTGTACTTATTATTATAGATACTGGTTTGACATCTGTAGAAGAATAATCTAAAGGGTGGGCAAGCATTTGCACTGTTGATGACAGGCCTCCCTTCAGCCCCCAGGAAGCTAAGAGGCCTGCTGACATATTACATACTAAAATATTAATTTTGACCTCGAAAGTTTAAAGTTGTCTATTATAAATGCATGCACATAACAAGGCAAGCACGTCACTGTTTTTAAGCAGAAACTCAATATTAAATCTTCACTACTGAAAAATGTGTTGCTGGAAAAGCGCAGCAGGGCAGGTCAGGCAGCATCAAAGGAGCAGGAGAATCGACGTTTCGGGCATAAGCCCGTCTTCAGCCTTCCTGCAGTCCTCACATTCTCCTAGTCTGATCTCCAGCATCTGCAGTCCTCACTTTCTCCTATTAAATCTTCACTACACATGAAAGAATACTCAGCAAGATTATAGATTAATTTCATAAAGGGAACAGGAAGCAAAAAGGAGACGGCAAAAAAATGTCAAACTTACCTTTGGTTGTGCAATGCCAAGAGCTTCAAACAGCTCAGGATGCTTCACAGGCAGTTCAATAACCTCCTTAATCTCTTTGATCTGTTTGTCCAAGCCACCAATCATTTCATAGGTAGAATCCGGAACTTTCTCAACCATCATTAAAGATACCAGAGGGTCCACTTTGTTGGGTAGGATTTTGTGTAGAGTGTAGCTATCATTTCTTAAAGCTACACGGCAGTTAGGAGTTACCTTTTAAAACAAAAATACTTCAGTTGTAAGCAACAGTTAAGGTAAAACAACTAATCCCTGTAAATAACAAAGAATGTAAGGAATCAGCAAGTTCTCAAAATGAAAAAGAGATGAACACGCAAGGGAAAATATCATTTAGCAATCAATTTGCTACTATTAAATAGCTGCAGAAAATTACAGACACCTGGCCTCAAGCATAAATCATCCTCATTACTCAAGAAAGTAATGCACACATTTCATAAATACAGGTAAACCTTTTTCTTTTATATTCATTCAAGGGTGCAAACATTGACAAGTGTACTTTATACTGCCCAAACTTATTTGTCCTCAAGAAGATGGTGGACAGCCACCTTTCTGAAACACTGCAAACCACGTCGTATCCAGTGCTACAAGAGTGCAAGTTTCAGAATCTTGTCCCAGTGACAATAAAGGAAAACAAAGTCAGGATGGTAATTAACATGGAGGAACATTTACCTTATAAAGAGAGGCTGTGATTTTTTTTCCCCCTGGAGGCTTAGGGGTGATTTGAAGACGCTCTCCTCTCTCTACCCTACTCCTTGGATGCTGCCTGACCTGCTGTGCTTTGCCAGCACCACACTCTTGACTCTGATCTCCAGCATCTGCAGTCTTCACTTTCTCCCTGAGGGGTGACCTTGTAGATATTTATAAAATCACAAGGGGCATGGGATAAGGCAAAGAACCAGGGTCTTTTCCTCCAATTTTAGTCATTTTCATTTAAAACTAGGCGGCATAGGTTTAAGTGAGAGGGGAATGATTTAAAAAGGGATCTGAGGGACAACATTTTCACACAGAGGGTGCTGTATATACGGAAAGCATTAACAGGAGGTAATAGTAGAGGCGAGTACAATTATAACATTTAAGAGACATGTGGACTTGCACACTGATAGGAACAATTTAAAGGTATATGGGCCAAATGCAGACAAATGGGACAAGTTAGGAAACTTGATGGGTATGGACAAGTTGGGCCAAAGGGCCTGTTTCCATGCTGTATGATTATGACTTGCAGAGTTGTGGCATCCCCAAGGATTTACTGCCCTTATCTTTCTAAGAGACCAAATTATTGGAAAAGGTGTTTGAGTGAAAATTGAAATTTGTGACATAATAGGGGAGGTTCATTCAGATGGACCAGTATAGACGTTAGGTTACACCCCAGACTTGATGATATCCAGTTTGAAATATCAGAAGTTAAAATGTCAATAAAGGTCAACAATTTTTTATTCTTAGTAAGCCAAGTCTAGAAAAATAATTAGTGCTCCTATCACATCATGAATGCCAGACATTCAAAAACAAATTCAAATCCAGTTTCTTTTACAAAGAGCAATGCACACATCATCTTGATTGCAAGGAATTTGATGCAAGACCGAAAACTGAATTAAACTCTCAGCCAAATGGGCATACTCCACAGATCTACTGTATTCTCTGTCTTGGATGTGACTCAACCCCAAAACATCCATGTGACAATCATACTTATACTGAAAAATGCACTCTACAAATGCATCTCCCAAGTCCTGAAAGTAATCAAGGAAACTCAATTCAAAATTAACCCAATGGAAAATCTGACCACATGGCTGTCTGAGTCTAAAGCGGCAACTTAGAAATTCATCCATACTCATTTCAAAGACACTGTTTTACATATACAAATTGGAATAAAAATAGTAATATAGCATTTGCAGAGTACAGCACGCTCATTTCGAAATAAATTCAGAGCAGAAAGCTATCTACTTAAATTCTAATGTTGGTTACAATTTTTGTCGGGATTCTACTGAAATGCAACAGAATTCTTAGCCTCATCTGAAGTAGACTAATTTTAACCTCATTTTAATTCATTGTTAAATGTGTTAGAATCCCTTTAAATCAATCCTTTCAGCACCCAATTTATATCTTCTATGTTCTTATGCTTCAATGAAAAAAAAACAAATCTTTATAATCGAGTCTCTAGCCTTTGAATCCCCATCCAATGCAAAAAGGTAGCACACCTAAAAAAAAAATTAAAATATGACTTGCTAGGAGTTATTCAGAAGATCATCTGTTTTAAAAAAGGACTGTACATTAATCTTTAAGCACTTTCTGGTACTCAATCTCTACAGTCAATACAGACAATTTTAAAAAAAAATCAATGCTAGCATATTCGAAGACTTTTAATTTAACACAAGGTATAAAATAAATCTGCAGATGCAATCCCACACTTACATCATTAATATCAATATTCTTGTCAACATCCACAACAAATTTTCCCTCTGGATGAACCTACAATAGAAAAAACACAAGATTAAGTTCTGTATATTCTGACTAAAAAGAGTTAACAATCTTTCCATTTTAATTCAAAAATGATGTGAAATGATCAACACTAATGTAAAATATTAAAAATAAAATCCCAAGTTTTCTCATGAATTTCGGAGCTCTTAAGAATCAATCCTGTTATGAACAAACACAAGGTATAAGTGGGCCAGAGTTGTCATACTGTAGAGAAGCTTCTACTTTTTACATCTGCATAGTGTTTCCCCTAAAATTTAAAAACTTGGCCGGTAGAAAGCGAGTGCGAACTAGTCACACCATGGCAAGGATCTGTATGATAGAGCAATACCTAGTTAATTGTACACCAAACCAATTTTTTTTTCCACAGCTGTGATTCTTGCTACTTCCTCACCTATAGGCTCCAAAATCCAAAATTCCTCCTCATGTAGTTAGTTGCTGACGGATATAAACCTTGAGGACAAAGAAGAACATTCTCCAATACAACCTCTTCAAGATAAATTTGCTCAACTTCTTTCAAATATCATAACAATGGAGAACTCCAAATTATTAACAGATACTGAACCATGAAAAGACATTATTGTTAAGGTATTCAAGCCAAAACTTGGTGAAGAGCATAAAATCAATGCCTGTGTAATCCAGACAGGGATTTTAGACAGAGTCCCGATAAGGAACAATGGAATGTCATATTGTAGTGTATGTACAAAGACTGAATCACTTCAAAAAGAGAGTCATGCCATTCAAACAAAAAATAAACTGAATTATGATCTTGTGCAGATTGTGACCCGGACAACAGACATTTGAGAAGAAAGAGAGAGGCTGTTCTCAGCTAAATTGTGTTTTTCCCTTCCTGAACTACACAAGAAAACCTTGGTCTATCTAAAATTTGGACAAGTACATGAATAAGAAATTCTTGGAGGGATACGGGTCAAGAGCAAACAGGTAGGATAGTTTAGTTTTGGGATTATGGTCGGTGCGGATTGATTGGACTAAACGGTCTGTTTCCATGTTGTATGACTCTGACACTGTGCTAGACAGCAAAGGTGGTAATGTGTTAGCTTGCAGTTCAGGTTCCACTGCACCATAGCAGAGGATCACCCTCCAGTACAGAATTAATTTGAACTTTGACAGGATGTAATTGGTAGAGTTGTTAAGGGGGAGTTGGTGGGTGCAGTTTACTTGGACTTTCAGAAGGCCTTACATAAGAGATTAGAATGTGAAATTAAAGTCCACTGGATTAATGCACGTCGAGTCACATGGATACAGAACTGGCTGGCAGACAGTGAAGGAACTAAATATAACGTGCAGGTTTGCAGACAACACAAAGCTGAGTGGGAGGCTGACCTCTATGGAGGAAGCAGAGATACTTCGCTATGATTCGAACAAGCTAAGTGGGCAAATGCATGGCAGATAAAGTATAATGTGGATACATGTGAAGTTATCCACTTGGGTGGCAGATTACCTGAATGGTGATAAACTGGGAAAGGGAGAGGTACAACTAGAATTTGGGTGGGGTGGGAAAGGAACAAAGAATCTCAAAAACTATTTTAAAAATGTTAACCAAGCTATACAGGGTAACTTCAGGAAAATGTTCCCAATGACTAGGGAATTCAGAAGCTGGGGCACAGTTTAAGAAAACAAGGAGACCATTTAGGACTGTGATGACGACAAATATCTTCACCCAATGAGGCATCTATGGAATTTTCTACCACAGAAAGTGGTCGAGATCAAATCAGTCAATGTTTTCAAGGAGTTGAACATAGCTCTCAGGGATAAAGGGAATCGGGAGAAAGCATGATCAAGTTGCAGTTGGATGATCAGCCATGATCATAGTGAATTGCAGCACAGCCTTAAAAAGGGCTAAATGGCTTTTGCTCCAAATTTCTTAGTGATATTTCACCATCTCACTCAACCTGAATTGTGCTTTTTCACTCTAGTGCACCAAGCAGAGCTCAAATCCCCACAGTGAAGCCACCACCAATACTACCACTTTGCGGTTCACAGCAGTGCATCTTTTCCTTCAGTTGCCATGCTATTCATATCATGAACTCCACATTCAAATTTCCAATGCTCTTGACACAGTCTCCTAAATTTCACCGTAAACAAACTATAACAATATGTCCAAAACTCTGCACCCATATCCGGACTCCTGCTTTCTTTTAATCATGTTGGTCAATGTTTCCCTACTTTGCCTTCCTCTACACAGGGAATTCAAGAAACTGACCTGCATTTCCTTCCATCTTTTGGTTCCTCCTCCTCCTCCAACCTCATCTAGCCCTTTTTGCCAGTTTAAACTTGTAGCCTTCCCTTGCATCATCTCCAATTTTTCATTATCATTTCACTCCATTTTGGATATTTTCAAACAGCTCTCTGGCTAGCAGTCACTTTGGACACCTCCATTAAACATTTACCTCTTTAACAATAATCATTAGGTATCAGTCGTCTTTTGGAGCATAGTGGCCTGTTTCAACTCATGATCTCCTAAGCACATTTACATGAACTAGTACTATGGAAATACAAGTTGCTATTGGTCAGTAGGATGGTATAAATGACCCTTAAATTTATACTCACAAAATGATAATAAAGATGTTTCAAATGCAAACCAGTTGCCTTACACTGCATGAGGCCATACATTACAGCTTCAAGCTGTATCACTTACAGCTAGGATACTATTTAAAACCACCCATCAATTAATAATACAGAGATCAACCTTTAATAATTCCTACTCAAATACATGCCTTACATGTCGTAAGCAGCAACTTAAAAAACTAAAGAGGAACTTGGAAGATTATAGGTATTACATTATTTGAAGCAAGATGAGCAAGAGAGTGTTATTAATCAGCAGAGATACAATTCCCCTAATGAAGTCCTACCCTATTTCCATTATTTGAAAGCTAAATATTTGATTAAGCAACCAGCCCTGTAATCCACTAACATAATCCTAAATGCTTGAATGATCAGTTAAGTGTGGAATCTCATCTTCTGCAGCAGTGCCAAGAACATTATGTTCCACTAAGCAGCACACATCAGCCTCACCAGTGTTTGAAAAAGAAAATACGCAAATACAGGAAATTGATCTGCTTACACTGTTACACGAAGACTCCATTCTCTCAGACACCGCTGCAGAAACAGTAGTCAGTGTGGTCAACAAGGATGGGGCACAAATGTCAATCTATTACGATTACTAAATGGACACGAGGACAACAAACCTTGATAGGAAAGCTATTCTACAACAGAAGTCATTCATGTAATTTTGATGCCTGTCATTTCTACAAAAATGGCTATCTTGAGCAAGCATCCCATCAGCCTCCAGTGCACCATTCAGATTCCATGCAAGATACTCCCGGAATTATATCCATTTTAATTCTGGGGTCTAAGGGTCAGTAACACGGAATAGGAAATTACCTGTACTGCTCTTTTCACTCAAAAAGTTTGTTGCTTAAAGAAAAAATTTAAAAATTATCCAAAGAAAACTTAGAAATTTGTCCCTTTGACTTTTTCAATGCTGATGTCTTCGATGTTAGACCTCACTGTCAAACTCTACAAACTATATTAAACTCATAGTCACAGCTTATATGAACACTAAGTCAATGCCCACGCTTTCAGGTGTGACTTAGATCTTGAATCAATAACTTCAATGAAAATTAAGATATTCAAGAGACAATGCAATGCATAAATTTAATCATGCTGTGCAATATTTAAATTTTCAATTTTTAGATTAAAATCTTTATTTTGTACGGTCAAACTCTAGACCAACAGGTATTAGGAATTTGTCATTCAGAACTGTTTTATAATCAAACATAATTATTGAAACCGGCTACTGGGAATAGAATACAGAGATGCTACAAAACTTATTCTGCTTATGAAAAATAAGCCTGTACAGTATCCAAATTATCAGACTAAGTTCTCTATTTAGTATTGCACACATATGCAATACATCTGTTATGGTACACACTTGCATAAGACATTGCAAAATTACCTTCACAAGCACCTTCTTCTTGTCCATTGCTCTCACCACTTCCCCTACATAAGATCCCTGCTCCTGTAACAGCTGTAGTTCTTCCCGTAGCATGCGTACTGTAAGAAACATTTACAATTACATTCATGCAAGTTTCAGTATTATTTAAGGTCAGATCATAAAATGGTATCATCCTACAGACCACCCAAAAATACTTTTCACAAAAATATATTAAATCAATCTCAGATTCAAACCAAAAAAAAAAGGACATGGTTACTCCTCCATTTCACATCATCTGAACCCAAGAAAATTATTTTCAGGACAATCCATAAACAAAGGAATTTATCCTTTTTTTTAAATTAAAAAAAAGATCGTGGCTTTTCTGAATAACTGTAGAACACATAACAGATTGCCCTATTGATCTGGTTGATTACCCACTTCAGAATTAGTGTATTCCAGTTAAACTAAAAGTCACTGAACCAAAACTAAATCCAAGATAAATACAAAAATTATCCAATTATATCAATACCCCTAGTTCCACATATATTCCTTTGGCCCATCAGGACTAACTACATTGGAGTAGGCAGCAAGTGGGTGGATGAAGTTGGGCATGAAAATTCATTTAACAGAAGTAATCAAATAAGTTACACAAAATGAGTTCTACCTGTATTACATTGTCATTTACCAAAACTAGTCGTACACTTGGTGTGATTTATAAAGTAAAGCAATAGCTAATGACAGACTTTTACTATCTGCAAATTAAGTTTTCAATTCTTTTACAGTAGTAAAAGCTTAGTTTACATATCACTGATCAGAGGTGTAGCATAATCCCAATTCAACACCTTACCCACAACATATTTGATTACCTTTAGCATTGAGCTCATTTCTTTGAGCCTGCAGACGTCGGAGGTTCTGACTTTTATCATTAACTATAAGCTGTGAGAAACAGAGAGAGAAAGAAAATATTAACCGAGAACATTTGAGCACAGTATTATTCATTTGGGGTGGTATCAATTCTCACACACGAGATGGGAGTGCCTAAGGAATCATTAAAATATTTAACCAATTCTCAATGTAAATAAATGTATACTGCAGCACTGAAAGGTTGATGACAGCATAAAAATCCAAAGTCAGTTGGTAAATTGAAGTTATTTCGTAATTTAGTTGGCAACTGATCTTGGACTCACATGATTGAAACTGCATGACTAGACAAGCAACAAAGTTTTTTTATTGATTTATGCTGGATATAGCGAGGGGCTTTGCCACTGTACCTCCAAACCAAGTTAGGAGCATCCCTCTTCAAAAAACATCAGTGTGAAGGAGCTGATGAAATTCATGTAAAATTAACATTTTCACTTCAATTAGTTCAAGCAAGAAGTTAGTTACTACAAATACAGATTAGCAATTTTCACTGTTTTGAGGTTTTGAGTTATTTATTTGAGTTGTTTCTCCCATTAAACTTCCCAAAGGTTTGTTTCTGGCATGGTCGGTCACCTGGAGTTCTTCAATTTTTGACAGATAATACTGGCGGAGGCCTGTCCCTCCTTTTCCTTCTTCCATGTCCATCTGAAATCAAAAACAGAATTACTAAAAAGTTGCTGCGACTACAATGATGCAGCAGACAGGAAGGTTTCGTAAGTTACTGAAATTACACGCTTATGGTCTGCAAACTTTTTAAAATAGCATTTCATCAAAGCATCTCAAAGTTTTTCACAGGTTATTTTTGAAGAGCAATGACTTGCTAGACAAAACAGCAAATTAACTACCAGGAACAAACGGTACAGACGGCAAAAACTGTTAAGCACCCTAATTTAAAATTTTGAATCGGGATTCAATCAGACTCCAAATAGCTCAGGATTAGAGATAGAAGAGTTCAACACTTTGCATTTTATAATTATTGCTCCTGTATTGTTAAAGAAGAAATTATATGCATGAGCATCTCAAACCAGAAACAAAACCTTAAAATTTGTCTACAGTCAACTGCAATACAGTAAGCAGAGCTACACATACATGAAAACCTAACATCAAAATCATTAAATTGCCAATGTAATGCTTTACAAATTAAAGCATAGGATTGAATTTGAAGGGCCACAAATTGCAACTTTCACCATACTTCCTAGGTGGTGCAAGTATCCTGATTTTACACACTGCCCTACAGTTAACATTGTTCTCATCTGGTCAGGAAACACAGGACTGGGTGTAAGGTTGGTTTCACTGTTGACTGAAGTCAACGATATTGGGCAGAACAAAATCAGCACAGCACTTGATCACATGGATCACCCTTTCAGCAATTTGGGTAAAATTTTCCCCAAACTGTAACCCTCACATTTTCAGTTAATATTAGGCAATATATCTAAACAGATAGATATTGAGCTAAATAATCAACTGCAGGTATTTGAGGTCGTGAAAAATTTCTCTGCCACTCATTCCAAAATAGCATTTTATAAAATTCTGGGAACGGGGAGTTAAGCAAAAGCACCTTTAAAATATAAACTAATTCAGGCACGACCAAGAAAAACTCATTTAGACTGCAAGAAAGAGCCGTCCCTGTTTGCAAGAACCTGAATTTACAATGGTTATGAAATCAATGAAACAAGTATTTTCAACATCCAAACTTACCCTCATCGTGTTGGAAATAGATTCTTTTCGTTAATATAACAATTTGCTGGCACTTGCTGAGCTGTTAAGCCGGCAAAACAATACCTGCAGAAGCAAAAGGACAAGATGTCATTTGGTTTAACCTTAAAAAGTGCATGATCCTAAATCCATGATCAATTTGAAATTTTTTAACAGAATCTTGTATAGGAGCAATGCACTAATTTTGGCAATTTACAAAATGGAGAATGTAGAACCAAAACAAATTTTAAATGATTTTGTAAATCAAAAGAAGAATCAGGATTTTAAAATTACTCCTCCATCCCAACCACCCAAAAGATAGATGCAGCATCACCAAATGAAATACCATTGTCGAGATGTCTTGAATCAACTTCTACCTTGATATACAGATGCTTTTCAAATCCTAACAGCTGTAATTTTATCAAGGTCAAAAGTGAAGCTAAAACTTTCAAATTCAGACATTCTGAAGTCCTGTTTAGATCACGGAGGAACACTAAAAATAAAAACAGTTACCTTGCAGCCCACTAGCTTAGCACATGGAACAGAGAAGTTATGAACCACAACACAGTCTATCCAATGGCAGCATTACCAATGTTGATAATCCCCCTACTAATTTATAGAATAATATTTCTTCAAATTAGATAGTTATACAGCAAATTCAAGCCAAACATTCAAATGATGAGAAAGACTAGCAAATATCTAGAATAACCTAGGTATTACACTTAATTACTTAAAGCAATGTAAGTCAGAAATTAAGACTGTCCCCAATCAGAATTCCCTACAATAACTCTCCCAAAACATCACAACATATATACAGTAACCAGTTTCTACAGATCAATAAGTCACAGATTCAATTCTTCAGCTGTTGAGTTAGGCTCTTTCAGTAGGAGTGTAATTGATCTCCACACATTTGAGCGGAAAAGGGAGACATAGTCACAACTCTCAATTATCCAATGTCTCTTGCTGACGATGAGACTAGCCTTGGTTACAATGGTCCAGAGTTAAACAGTCTCCTCAAATTGTCAACTCATGTTCACTTATGAAAACTAGTCTTTTGTCCACGGCGTAGGCTAGTTACTAGATTGTGTCACATGATGCAGTTTAACAAGAGTGAAAATGGGTGAAATAAAACCCACAAACATTCAATAACATTTATGATTGAATGACCATGCTATTTTACAAATTTCCACCTGACCTATTAGTTAACCATGTAACTGCTTCCAATAATTTAATTGTTTCACATGTTTTGGCTGGAAACATTACAGTATGCAGGGCATTCACAAGGTTAACACTGTTGTGGCTCTAAAGACTAACCACGACTGGATATAGTGGTACAACATATACCTTTGTATGTTGTAAACTGTTGTACATTTTGATTAAATACCTGGTCAATAAGAAAGGCACAAATGTCTCTGCTACTAAAAGCCTCCGACAGTCACAAAACTCTGTTGTTTAAACTGCCTGTCTCCATCTCGAATGGTACAGCACCTCCACACTCAACTCCCTCAAAACCACAACCAAAACAGGATTTGTGAACAAAATCTTCAGAAAATCAACTTCTATAAAAATCTACTTGAAATATTAAGTTTCTTTTCAACTCTTCAATCGCATTCCAAAAAAAGCACTTCAAACACTCTTTGATCTCACAATGTCACTGAACATTTACCAACTGCAAGAAAACAATAGTATTGAGAGTTATTTGGTCAGCAAATCCACAATGAATAATGTCTCTTTTAAGAAATCAAACATAACATGCAATTGCTGTAATTTACATTCAAGAAAAGTAAATCTGATAAGTTGGGAGCAAAAGTAATTCACAATTAAGGGAATTTAATTCACTCCGAAAAATGGTTTAAGTGTCAGTGCAAACTTAGCCAGGTTTACAGTGGAACTACTATAAGGATTCTGCAAGAGTACTGACCCCTACTGGGAGTTAATAGCACTAACTAAATTTTCCACAATAAAAAGAAAGTTCCTCGATTCTGTTTCTCTCCACACTCTGACTTTACACTCTAACAACTCGAGTATAGCAATTTCCAATATTTTTACACGGCCACTCATTTTAGAACAAAAAAATCAAAATGCAAAGTTGGCAACAGTTCTTATCAGATGAGCAGAAAATATGGGGCCATGGTAGCAATACTACAATCAAACAACACACAGGAATTGTTTTTGTTAGTTTGTATCGGCCTACCTCAGACACTGGGTGGGTGGGGATAAAGCACTGGCAATGTGAAAGGCTGGATTACCTGCTTGTTAGTGTGTGCACACTGAAAGATTTGAACCATTCACTTACCATGGCGGCATAATGTAACTCAACTTATTTGGGGGAAATCTCAAGCTAGGCACATATACACAAAATCACTGCTATTGCAAAGTGCAGTGTTGCCTATTTATTAACTGTTCATAATGTTTAAGGTTCCAACATCCATGTCATGATATCCTTTGCTTTTGGCCTGAAGCTAAAATGAAAATTGACACTAACCCCAACGCTGCTTTCATTACTCTCCAGGTGAATCTGACAAAACTGCAAAGAACTTGCCAGGAAGGTGCTCATACCATCTTTCCACATCTTTCAAATGTGATTGGAGCATCTCTAAGTAGTGCACAGTTGGGCACAGGACAGACAGGCTATCAGTTGCTATGACATAACATCAGGTCCAAGATTAACTTGTTAAATAATCTGTACTACAGTTAGGCCTGAATTATAATATTTAGTGAAATTGCTCTACCTCCTCTACTACAGCTCTGCTGACAATGAGAAGCATCATGATTTTGTTTTTGAAAACAGAATAACTGGTTAGAATTTACAATGCAGCACATGATGGCACAGTAATTCAGTTTGACATGCTCCGTTCAAAAGGTAATTGGATATATACTTGGAAGAAAACAATCTTACTGGAATTCAACGGTTGTTCTTTGAAAGAACTAACACAGATCCTGTGGTCCAAATGATTTCCTTCAATCTTGCCTTTTGATTCCATGCTGTCAAATTACAACTTGATAAATACAGTGCCAGGGAACAGCAATAGATGTGGTGAAAGGATCTTTATCACTATTTCCCTAGAGCATGGCAACATCCAGATGCACTAAGCCACCACTTTATTATCTAAAACTTGGTGACTAGTTCAACTTAAGTCTGTTGATAAGTCAAGTCAAGAATAAGCTTTCTTATGAAAGTATAACTTTGGACTCTGCAGACATGTAGGAGAAAGTGAGGACTGCAGATACTGGAAGTCAGAGTCAAAATGTGTAGTGCTGGAAAAGCACAGCCAGTCAGGCAGCATCCAAGGAGCAAGACAGTCAACGTTTCAAGCATGAGCTCTTCATCAGCAAACATTTTGTGTGTGAAAATATTTCAGTGCTGATAAAAGTAATGGGACTATTTCCAAGCCTAAATGAAAGGTAGCACTGGCTGTTACGGCGAAAAAAGGTGTCTTAAGTGTAATCCCATCAAAACATCAATGACAAGGGTTCACCATTCATTAACCTTGCAAACAAATCTACGAACAGAATTACAGCAACCTGTTCAGAGATGTTATTACATAGGTGGGAATGAAAACCAGGCTTCCTGGTTCAGAGTAATAACAGCATGGTAGAGTGGTTAGAATTGCTGCCTCACAGCACCAGTGACCTGGGTTCAATTCCAGCCTTGGGTGACTGTGTGTGGAGTTTATACGCTTTCCCTGTGTCTGCGTTAGTTTTCTCTAAGTGATTCAGTTTCCTCACACAATCCAAAAGGTGGGCAGGTGAGGCAGATTGGCCCACATTAAAAAAAAACATACGCAGGGTTACAAGGGTGGGCTACTTTACTCTGATCTCCAGCATCTGCAGTCCTCACTTTGTCCTGGGTTGTGTCTTGGTCTTGCTCTGTAGATCAGTGCAGATTTGACAGGCTGAATGGCTTGTTTCTGCATTGTAAGAATTCCATGATTCTATGACCTGATTTGTTTTTACATTATTTAGACTATTTTAATAATCAACACCTTCAGAGATGTCATTATACACCTCTGGAGCAGGTGGGCCCTGAACCTGGGCCTCCTAATCTAGTGGTAGGGACACTATCACTGCACTATAATAAGGCTTCAAAACAACCTATTCAGATATATTATGATATATATCTGGATCTGGTGGGACTTGAACTGAAGACTTTCCTGACATGAGGTGGGGACATACAGATGTTACAATTGAGACAGAACAAATAGAATGGTGAGCTATACTGATTAACCAACAGAATATAAGGCAGAGGATAAGACCATAAGACATAAGAGCAGAAATTATACTATTCAGCCCATCAAGTCTGCTCCACAATTCAATCACAGCTGGTAAGTTTCTCAACCACTTTCTCCCCGTAACCAGTGATCCCCTTTACAATCAAGGACCAATCTATCTTTGGCTTAAGCATACTCAGTGGCCTGACCTCCACAGCATTCTGTGGCAATGAATTCCAGAGATTCACCACTCTCTGGCTGAAGCCGTTTCTCCTTATCTCTATTGTAAGGTGTTCCTTTTACTCTAAGGCTATGCCCACAGGTCCTAGTCTCTATTACCAATGGAAACATTTTCCCAACAGCTACTCAGTCCAGGCAATTTAGTATTCTGGAAGTTTCTATTAGATACTCCCCTCATCCTTCTAAACTCCATTTAGTATACAGTCAGCGTCCTCAAACCTTCCTCATATGTTCATTCCTGGGACAATTCTCATGAACTCCTCTGCACACGGTCCAGAGCCAGTACATCCTTCTTGCTATATAGGGCCCAAAACTGTGCAGAGTATTCCAAATGTGGCCTGACCAGAGCCTAACGGAGTCTCAGGAGTACATCCCTGTTTTTATATTTGAGTCTTCTGAAAATAAATGCCATCATTGCATTTACCTTCCTAAACACTGACTCGACCTGCAAATTTACCTTGAGAGAATCCTGAACTAGAATTCCTAAGTCTCTTTGCACTTCAGACTTGTGAATTTTCTCCCCATTTAGAAAATAGTCTATGCCTCAATTCTTCCTCCCAAAGTACATGACCTCACACTTTCCCACGTTGTACTCCACCTTCTACTTCATTGCCCACTGTGCTAACCTGCCCAAATCATTCTGCAGCCTCCCCATCTCCTCAATGCTACCTAAACCTTTATCTACTTTTGTAACATCTGCAAACTTAGCCTGAATGCCCTCAGTTCCTTTATCTAGATCGTTAATGCAGAAGGTCAAAAGGTGTAGTCCCAATACTGAGCCTTGCACCGGCTGCCATCCTGATAAGGACCTTTTTATCCCCACTCTCTGCTTTCTGTCAGATAGCCAGGTTTCTATCCATCTAGCACCTTGCCTTTAATACCATGGGCCCTTACCTTACTCGGTAGCTTCCTGTGTGACAACTTGTCAAAGACCTTCTTGAAGCCAGGTAGATAACATTGATTGGCTCGCCTTGGTCTAACCTGCTTGTTAGTTCCTCAGAGAATTCTAGCAGATTTGTCAGGCATGACCACCCCTTGATGAAACCATGCTGAATGGGTGCCCTATTTTACCATACACTTCCAGAAATCTCATCCTACACAATGGATTCCAGAATCTTACCCACGACCAAGATCAGGCTAATTGGTCTGCAACTTTCCATCTTCTGCTTTATTCCCTTTTTAAACAAGTGTTACATTAGTGATTTTCTAGTCCCCAGGACTCTTCCTGAATTTAGTGATTCCTGAAAGATTACTATTAATGCCTCCACTATCCTCTTCAGCTATATCCCTTAGAATTCTGGGGTGTCGTCCATCTGGTCCAGTTGATTTATCCACCTTTAGGCCATTCAATTTTTCTTGGACCTTCTCCTTAGTGATGGTCACCATACTCAGCTCTGTCCCCTCACTCTCTTGACGTTTTGGGAAACTTCCTCAGTTCCTCAGCCATTTCTTTGTTCCCTACTATCTCTCCTGCATCATTTCCAATGTCCAATTTTGTCTCTTTAGATATCTAAAGAGCAAAAGAGAAACAGTTAGTCTTCCTTTACAATACTGGCTAGCTTACCCTCACATTTAATCTTGTCTCTCCTGATTTTTTTTTAATTGCCCTCTGTTGGTCTTTGTAAGCTTCCCAATCCTCTGGTTTCCCACTGTTCTTTACTACTTTATATGCTTTCTCCTTTGATTAGATGGTGTCCCTGCCTTCCCTAGTCAGGGATGATTGCCTCACCCTCCCAATAACATGCTTTTTTTCCCTCGGAATGAATCTGTGCAATGTCTCCCGAATTACTCCCAGAAACTCCTACCATTGCTGTTCCACTGTGTATCCTGCGAGGTCCCTCTCCCGGTCAATTCTATCCAACTCCTCACACATGCCTCTGTGGTTGCCTTAATTTAGCTGAAATACCATTACCTCTGATTCTCTTTTTTCTCTCTCAAATTGCAGGGTAAATTTGATCATGTTATGATCGCTGCTTCCTAAGGGTTCCTTCACTTTAAGCTCCCTAATCAAATATGCCTTATTGCACAACACTAAATTCAGTATTGCCTGTTCCCTAGTGGGATCCATCACAAGTTTTTCTAAAAAGCCATCTTGCAAACATTCCACAAATTCATTTTCTTGCAAACCACTACCAACCTGATTTTCCCCATCCACCGACATATTGAAATCCCCCATGATCACTGTAACTTTGCCTTTCCTATCTCCCCTGGTGTATAGTGTACCCCAGCTCCTGACTACTGTTTGGAGTACATGACTCTAATTATGGGTTCTTCTACCCTTGCAGTCCTCAATTCTACCCACACAGATTCTACATCATCTGACCCTACTTTGTTTCTTACTATTGATTTAATGGCATTTCTTAGTAATCAAGGAACCCAAGCCCCGCTGCCCACCTGCCTATCTTTTCGATAGGATGTATATCCTTCAACATTGAGCTCCCACTCCTGATCTCCTTACAGCTACATCTCAGTGATGCCCACCATGTCACACCTGCCAATTTTGATCTGAGTGACAAGCTCATTTACCTTATTCCTTATACTGTATATATTCAGATATAACATCTTCAGTCTTGTATTAATCATCCCTCTTCTCAGTGTCATTCATTTGCTCAATATACTTGAAGTTTGATTGCTAACCATGTCCTATTTGTGTCTGTACTGGAGATATTAACTTCTCCTGAGTTGTGCACTCTTAGCTCCTCTTTTAATTCTGGTTTTCTAATTTCCCAGATAAGTGAACCCTCCCCCCACTACTTAAAGCTCTGTCTACAGCTCTGGTTATGCAATTGTCTTGGACTCTGGTCCCAGCACGGTTCAGATGAAGACTGTCCATCAGAACAGGTTCCTTCATCCCCAGTACTGGTGCCAGTGACACATGAATTCGAACCCATTCTTTCACAATCTTTGAGCTACACACCTACCTGCTTAATCTTATTGACCCTGCGCCAATTAGGTCATGGCTCAGGTAGTAATCCACAGATTACTAACTTTTTGGTTTTGCTTTTAAATTTAGCTCCTTCCCTTAGCAGAACCACTGCCCTAGTTTTACCTGTATCATTGGTACCTACGTGGACCACGACCACTGGATCTTTACTTCAAGTTCTTCTGCAGCCCAGATGAGATATCCCAAACCACAGCACCAGGCAATCAACACAACCTTCAGGACTCTCGATCGTGGTCACAGAGAACCTAAGTATGACCCTAAGTATATTCTCCAAAATTACATTTCTCTTCTCTCCCCCCATTTGAATGGCTCCCTGCACCACGGTGCTGTGGTCCGTCAGCTCATCCTCCCTGCATTCCCCACTCCCATCCACACAGGGAGCAATATTCTTCAGTCTGCTGGGCAAGGATAAGGGCTGAGACTCCTGCAACTCTCCCTCCTGGATCCCTCCACCTGCCTCACTCACAGCCACACCCTGCTGTTCATGACCACTAGCCGAGTTAGAGTTAGTCTAATGGGTCTGACTGACATGCTACGTCCATCTAAAATGTAGCGGAGTCATGCACTGAGCACTTTGCCTAGTTTGGTACCCAAGACACAAGAACTTCCCTGGAGTCAGGGAAGAGAAGACGAATGAAGCTGAACTCAAGCAACATGAAGAAACTTGGCTAAAAGTACTGCAGACTTTGGAGATCTGAAATAAAAATACAAACAGATTTGTTTTTAAAAATGGCATCTAACACTTCACCTATGACAGATGTTAAAGTAATGGTCTGTCGTGTCCCACTTTCTATCCCTTTGTGAATACAAGGTTACATTCACTATCTTCCATTCAAATGGAACACTCCCAGATCCATAGAATTTTGCAAAATTAGAATGAAATATCAATTACTTCAATAGTAACTTTTGTATGAGCCTGGGATGAATTCTAGCAGGACCCAGATACTTGTCAGGATGCAGCTCCAATGATTTGGACAGTATCACTTCACTGGACAGAGTCATCTAGCATAGAAAGAGACTCATCGGTCCAACCAGAATCCCAAACTAAACGAGTCCTACCTGCCTGCTCAATTGTCTTACCTCCTCCCATTTCTGGGATTTTAACAGCATTCCATGTTCTGCAAGACCAACACTTACTTTGTTAACTCTTTTCCTTCTTAAGTATCTACCAAAAATCTTACCATCCATGGGACAACTTTTTCACACAGAGAGTGGTACATGTATGGAATGAACTGCCAGAGGAAGTGGTGGAGGTGGGTACACCTACAACACTTAAAAGGCATCTGAATGGATATTTGAATAGGAAGGGTTTAGAGGGATATGGGCCAGATGCTGGCTGGTGGGACTAGATTGGGTCGGGATATCTGAATGGAATGGACGACTTGGACTGAAGGGTCAGTTTCCGTGCTGTACATCTTTATGACTAAGTCTATTCTTACATTTCTAGCCAGCTCTCTCTTGCACTCAAACATGATTAAGGAAAATAGTCACTCTGCTGCATTTCGTATGCTGTCCAAACTTCCACTGCCCACTCCTACCCCCGCTCAAACTGGATGTAGGATTCAATTTTATTATGATGACTGCAATCAAATGGCATCTGCACAATCAGAGTGCGAATTAATCCCATCTCCTTGCTTATACCCGATCTTGTACAGCCTGCTCTCTGATTGTAAAACATGCTTAAAACTATTCTGCAAACCATAAGGGAACTCCTGTTTTGGTACTTTCTCCCCATCCGATTTCTAAGATCTATATGTGCATTAAAATCCCCTATGTTTATAGCTGCACATTTCTGACAAGCTCTCATGATTTCTCACTTTCTTTGCTCCATCCTCCTGTGGGTTACTGTTCAGGGGTCTATATACACTCCCACAAGTGCCTTCTCGTCTTTACATTTGTCATCTTGGCCCAATCAACTTCTTGGTTTCCTAAATTTAGGTCATCCCTCACTGTTAATAAAAATATTTATGCAACAGAGACATCACTCGAATTTTTTTCTATATTCTTGACCTTCCTGAACATCCTACAGCTTTCAACATTCAGGTCGCAATCTATGTCATCCCACTACTGTATCTGCATAATGGCCATCGTGTCGTACTTATTTTGCTTACCTGGATTTGTTTTCAGAGTTTTTTCAGTCCATTTACATTTACATGCGTAATCTTTATTCCTTCCTTTTATGACCAACTTATCGTTGCCCACCTTAATTGCTATGTCTCTTGCCTTGTGTCTACTTTATAGTTTATCATATCTTGTTAAATTCGATCCCTTGCCCCATGACTTAGTTAAAAACCCTCTCCACTTGCCTAATCATGTGGCATGCTGCAGCACTGGATGACAATAGTTTAGGTGCAGCTGGTCTTAACAGTATAGATTAGGAGAAAGTGAGGACTGCAGATGCTGGAGATCAGAGTTGAAAAATGTGGCCCTGGAAAAGCACAGTAAGTCAGGCAACACAGTAAGGGCGGAGGAGCGGGAAATGGAGGAGATGCGGTGGAGAGCATCGTCAACTACGCCTGAGGGGAAATTGAAGTCTTTAAAGAAGGAGGCCATCTGGGTTGTTCTGCATTGGAATTGGTCCTCCTGGGAGCAGATGTCGGCAGAGGCGAAGGAATTGGGAATATTGGCGAAGGCAAAGTAATTGGAAAACAAGCTCAGAAAACCTCAAACTTTTTGGACAATTGCAAACACCGAGGCTCCTGCATGCTGGACCAATCAATACGTTCAGTTTAAAAAAAACCAAAGAACTGTGGATACTGGAAAGCAGAAGAAAACCAGAAATTGATGGAAAAACTCAGGTCTGCCAGCATTGGAGAAGAAAAACAGGAAACATTTCAGGTCCCGTCACCCTTCTTCAGTTATCTAGGGAATGGCATTAAATTCTGACTTTGTCTACATCCCATCAATAAATTTGTTTTAAAAAAAAACAAGGAACGTATTTTGACATAATTTAGTGTAGCACCCAAATATTGCCTGACAACACACACACAGTTATCTTTGTTAAAGGCTGAAAATGGATAGGAACTCAACTTATGACAACATGTCAAGTATCTCTGAACCTTTCTTCTGCAAATAAATGGTTTGTTAAGTGTAATAGCAATTCCAAATGTGAAAAGGGCGAATGACAGGGACCATCCATAGTTACACAAACAGGGCATCAAGTCCAGTTAATCCTGTTCGGCAAAGCAGGATGGGGCTGGAGATCCTAGAAAGCCAACTTTACCCTTATCTCAATAGAGAAACCGATCTCTGATGCTGAATCACAATTTCAACCACAAAGAAAACATAAAACTGCAGCAAATGTGTGAACAACTCGAGCATGTTGGAACCGTGCTCTGAAGGAAGGAGCCTGTAGGTGAGTAGGGGAGGTTAACCCAGGGGAGAAAGCTCTGGGATCCAGCGGCCTGCACACACACTGACTGGGGAATCTGTCATCATTCACACCGGCCTTTCCGAAATAGTGGATCAAGCCTCCGGCCCACGGGATGAGGGGGTGTCCGGGGCCCAGCAGCCGGCAAACCCCCGGGATGAGGGGGGCCCGGGGCCTAGCAGCCGGTAAACCCCCGGGATGAGGGGTGTCCGGGGCCCAGCAGCCGGTAAACCCCCGGGATGAGGGGTGTCCGGGGCCCAGCAGCCGGTAAACCCCCGGGATGAGGGGTGTCCGGGGCCTAGCAGCCGGTAAACCCCCGGGATGAGGGGGTGTCCGGGGCCCAGCAGCCGGCAAACCCCCGGGATGAGGGGTGTCCGGGGCCCAGCAGCCGGTAAACCCCCGGGATGAGGGGGGGGGCCGGGGCCCAGCAGCCGGTACACCCCCGGGATGAGGGGGGGCCCGGGGCCTAGCAGCCGGTAAACCCCCGGGATGAGGGGGGCCCGGGGCCTAGCAGCCGGTAAACCCCCGGGATGAGGGGGGGCCGGGGCCCAGCAGCCGGTACACCCCCGGGATGAGGGGGGCCCGGGGCCTAGCAGCCGGTAAACCCCCGGGATGAGGGGGGCCCGGGGCCTAGCAGCCGGTACACCCCCGGGATGAGGGGGGCCCGGGGCCTAGCAGCCGGTAAACCCCCGGGATGAGGGGGGTCCGGGGCCCAGCAGCCGGTAAACCCCGGCCAGGCCTCAGGCCTCGAGTGCCAGTCATGGCCGGGGTAAAGTGCCGCCAGCAGCGCTCAAACCCCGTCCCCGTCCCCCGACACACCCGGGCCGTGTACAAACTCGGGCTCAAATACGGAGCTGACCCGGTACAACACTCACCCGAACCCGGCTCCCGGCCCCCGCCGCCGCCTCCGTGCGTCTCCAAGCGAGACAACCTGTGACGGTGCTCACGTGTCTCACAGCAAAGACCTCCCTCAGAGCGGCCGCGCCTGGGAACACACCGGGACCGCGGACACCCCTGTACCTCACAGCGAGAGCGTGACTCCGCCGCCAGTCCAGCAGTGACCCCAAAGTGAAAACCTCTCCACCCACCTCTCCCCCTGACCCTCTCGGTGTAAGGGCCCAGAGCAGGGCTTGCACTTTAAAAATCACAATCAATTGTTTCCAGGTATCAGCAGTGCACTTTAAAGAGAGACCTTTGCCTTCCCTACTTCTGCTTCTTAAAACAAATGCAATCCCTACACTAGTTAAAGCTTAGCAGCCTTAAAATAATAATTAAAAAGGTCAGATTTTGGAATGCTCAACCGAACGTTTCACGTTGAGCTTGATAGACACTTATTAGCAAGGGGAAGTAACTGTAACACAACCAAATCAGAGACATGCTGCCTGAACTGCAGATTCTTCCAGCACCACTAATCCAAAACCTGGTTTCTAGCATCTGCAGTCATTGTTTTTATCTTGAAAATAAACTCCAGTCAACCATAAAGAGGGATAGATGCAATGGTTTTGAATCATCTTTATCAGTTGTTATTCGAAACTGATACCCCTGAATGTTGGCAAACCTTTTACAGAAGTCCAGCATTTTGTGACTTTACATTAGCCAGTAATTAATCAGATCTAGCATTTGCAATTTAATTTTTTAATACACAAACATGACACCCATCTTCTATTTAATTATGAGTGTTCTAAAACTGACTATTCACCAGTTGAGAAAAATTGTGCAAATGTAGTAACTATTTTTTGAAATAAAGGTACGATTTTTTTGGAAAAAGGAGTGTACATGCAAAATATTAACGAGTGTTAATTATATGTTGAAAGGTACAGCAATAATTATTTGTTCCTTGCCAAGTTAGTTTAGATCGGATATCGTCCACAGGATTACACGGTGGCAAATTAAGTTCATTTTATAGTAACGGCAGAATCCCAGCACAAGTTAGGCTAACGACAAACTGTTCAGTCAGCCTCTATTAAGGTTCAGAATATCTTGGTATGCAAAGAAAGGACTTTGAACAGTCAAAGAGAAAGATGCAGGGCAAAGCTCCATCTGAGTTGCATAGTAAGAGAAAAAGCCAAACTGTTGCAGGGCAAGAAATTGTCTGAACTAATCTGCTTTGCAGTCAGTGTCATGAATGGCCTACTGCTTTGGGGGAAAAACACAAGGAGAATTTATTTTGAGAAGTGACTAGAAATAGAATGCAGATTTAGAATTGGATGCCTCTATCATAAGCTTCTTGTGCCAGATTATAAGCCTGTGATCCTTGTGTGGTTAATTGGAATACTCAGAGTTCAGATGGCTAGATCAGTACATTCAGATCAGGTTAAAACAATTCAAGTAAATGCTGATGAAACTCAGCAACTACAACACTGGAAACTACTTCTTTATAATTATAAAGATGTAAAATTGCAGTAATTAGTTTCTAATATTATTGCCATGAAGAACAAACTTGAAGAACATTGAGAAACTCAGCAGGTCTAGCAGTATCAATGAAGAAAAAAACAAGATGAACTATGAGTCTAGTATGACTTCTTTAGAACTGAAACAAGTTGCAAATTTTTTTCTTGTTTAATACTTTTAACAGAGGAGCAAGGCAGGTGGGATACAAGTACAGTGCAAGAGACAAAGGAGTTGTTAATGATGGTGAAAGAGAAAAGGAAATATAAAATGTGTGAAAGAGTCCTCTCTTTGACCAAACAAGAAAGTTAGAAGGGGTTTGGGAGAGAAGAATGTAAGACAAAAGGGAAACCAGGCAACAGTGGTATTTTCTGAAGTTGTAGAATTCAATGTTACGACCTTGAGGGTGTAAAGTACCTAAGCAGAAAATGAATTGCTTTTCCAGCTTACATTGTGCTTTGTTGGAACATTGGCCTATTGCAAAGATGGAAGCATTAGCATTAGAGCAAGGTGATCCCCTCCAACTCTATTTTGATTTAGTCCCTGCTCTCTCCTTCACTGTTTTGATCACACAAGCATTGCCCTTTGATGTGAAGGGCACTGCTTGTCACTGGCCACTCGAGTGTTTCCTTTCTTCCTGGTGGTTGAAATTAAATAAAGATTTGTACACTTTGTGTCTCTCAACTGCACACACACACTATGGGTGCTGGGGGAAAAAATAAGCACTAGCGTAGTTAGGCGATAGAGCAAGATGGTTTATCGAAATGGCAAGCAATTGAGAGATCAGGGTCATTCCTATGACAAGATCAGACGTATTAACCCAGTCTGCATTTGAACTTGCCCATGTACAGGACACCACATTGTGAGCAGCAAGTGCAGTAGGCTTGATTGAAAGTAGTCCAAGTACAACTCTGCTTCACTTGGAAGGCGTGTTTGGGGCAAATGGCTAAGTGTTGCACTTTCTGGACAGTACCATGGGGGAGTGAGGAAGAGTCAGGAGTAATGGAGGAATGGGCCAGGCTGTCACAGAGGGAACAGGCCTTGGGGGAAATGCTGACAGTGGGGGGTGGTGTGATTGGTGGTGACATCTTGCCTGAGGTGCTCAAATGGCAGAGGATGATCTTTGAATGGAGAGACTAGTGGGATGCAAAGTGAGGACATGACCAACCCCTAATTTCATTCAGGGAAGGATGGTAAAGGGTGATGGTAAGAGTGTGGGAGATGAATCTAGACAGGCTGAAGGTTCAGTCAATCACAATGGGTCAATCCTAGGTTAAGGATAAAGGAACTCATGTCAGAGGCAGCCTGGTGGAAGGTGGAGATGACAGAAATTGGGATAATAGAATGAAATCCTTATAGGAAGCAGGATGTGAGGAAGTATAGTTGAGGTAACTGTGGGAGGTAGTGGGCTCGATTTGCGCTGCCACTTGCAGATGCAGAGTGTGAATTTTAAGATGCAGTGCAAGTAGCTGTGATGAGTATTGGGATACGTAATCCTGGGGCAGGTGGGAAGAAGGGGGGGGAGGTTTTAAAACATGAAGGATGCAACTTCAGCTGGATTTCATACGGGGTAAGGCAAAGCTGGAGATAGTAAGAAAGGAGATTAGGTTCTGAAGCAACTTTTAGCAAACTATGTATCAAACACAAGCAGTGAGATAGAAAGCAATTAAAGTGAACAAGCTGAAAGGTTAGAACTGAAATCCCAGAGAGAAGGTTAGGTAGGCATACCTGGAAGACAAGTGGCAGTGAATTAAGCAAGATAATGAAAGCAAAAATGTTGCAGAAGCTGAATTTCTGAAATAAACATAATGCTGAAGGAACTCAGTAGGGCTTGGTGCACATCTGAAGAAACTATATTGAATTCTCCAGTTTCAGAAACTGGCTGCCTGATGTTTGTTCTCTATTTTTCTTAGATTCTCTCCGACCACAACAAACATGAAACATCAACTATAATCCTCACTATAGATGCTGCCAGACTTGCTGAAAGTCCCCAGTATTGTTGGTTTCAGATTTCCAACATCTGCAGCTTTTATTATCCCATAGCCTAGTCTTGCTTCTTGTTTATCATAAAATCCCAAGTGTGGAAGGCAGCCATTTGGCCCAGAGTCCATACTGACCCTCCAAAACCATCCCACCCAGACCCAACTCCTATCCTATCCTGCTAACCCTGCATTTCTCACGGCTAATCTGCGAAACCTAAAAATCCCTGGACACGATGGGCAATTTAGTATGGCTAATTGATCTAACCAGCATATCTTTGGACTGTGAGAGGAAGCCAGAGCATAGGCAGGATGCCCATACAAACAGTTGCCCAATGGTAGACTCAAACCGGAGTCCCTGGCGATGTGAAGTAGCAATGCAAACCACTGAACGGTTTATTTTGCTCTTTGTAGAGGACCCATTTTTCCCCCTTCACACCTTAATTAACTTCCATGTTTCACCCCTTTTTTTTCCCCACTTCACCACCGTGAACAACCCCTTTGTGTTTTGTACTGGGTCTTGACACCACCTGTTCACTTCACCCCTTTCGTCAAAAAAAGTACAGTATAGACATTTTTTAAACACCTTCCGTTTTGAAGAAACTCATACTGTACTGAAAACATTGTTTCTCTCTACATCATTGCACCTTTACCGGAGTTTCTCCAGCATTGTATTTGTTTCAAATTTCCAGCATCTGCAGTGTTTTACTTTTATTAATTGATCAGCAAGTAATCTGTTTTGCTGAACTTCATAAGTCCACAGTGGATTTGAAACAATCTTGTTTGGAAGTGCAAATTCCAAAGATACGACTGACCAGATGTTAAATTTTACAGAATTATTACAGGGCAGGAGGGAGAATCTGCCCTGTCGTGTTTGCACCAGCTCTCCAAAGGAATTTTGGAACTCGTGTCAGTTTCCTGCCTTCACCCAACAACACTGCAATTTTTTTCCTTCCAAATTCCTTTTGAATTTTGAAGGTTGAACTTGCCACTGCCATAACTACACCCAGACCTGAACAAATCACTGTGTGGACATGTTTCTCATTACTTGTTTCATTTAAGAACTACTTCAAACATTTCTCATTGTGATCCTTTCCACAAGTAAGGAACGTTTCTCCCCCCTATTTGTTTTACTCAAATGTTGTTACTTCTCTCAACCTATTTCAAGTCATCCCAGCTTCTCCAATGTTTAGAACTGGTATACCTCAGCCCTGGAACTATTCTGATAAATCGCTTCTGCAGTCTCTCCAATACTTTCACATCCTTCCTAAAGCATAGCATCCAAAACTGATTTATGCAGCTATACAACCAGGTTTTCCTATTCATCCACTCCCTTTTGTTTTATCACATCCGACACATACTTCTACAAATTGAAGTTCATCTGCAACCTATCCACCCACTCCACAAACTTGTCAATGCCCTTACAAATCTCTAAACTGTACAGTTTACAACACATCAGAACTGGATCTCATCTGTAAATTCTGAATTTGTGTAACTACCAAAAAAGGTCAATACAATTGACATATCAGAAAAACTCCCTAAATTGAACCCTCATGAATGGCACTAAAGTCTTCACAGAATAAATAAAAGTCCTGACCAAGGGTCACTGGATTCAAAATCTTAACTGTTTGTCTTCTTCACAAATAGTGCCTGATCCTCCAGCGCGTTGCTTGCATTTCAGATCTCCAGCATCTGCAGTTGGATCAATTACTGAAAAGCATTGCGTTTGCAGTTACACCCATCCCTATTGCTACTTCCCTATATTCCCTGATCTTTAACTTTCTCTCAAAATTTTGAATCAAATGCCTTCTGGAAGTCTACAGACATAACATTGCCCTGATCAATCCTTTGATTATAAAAGAAAGTAAATTTATTAAACAATGTTTCCCTCAGAAATCAGTGCTGATTTCCTTAATCGTGCACAATTGTGGGCTGATTATTACTTTGCTCCAAATTATTTTAAGTTTCCCAACCACCAACTGGTCTGAAGTCGTTTGGCTTATCCTTGCTTTTTTTTTTAAAAAATAAGAGCAAAGGCATAGTTCCTGAATTGAAGGAAAATTGAACTATCACCAATGCCGCTGCAATTTCTATTCTCAATTCCCTCAGCATCCTTGGATGCATTTTATCCAGACCTGTTGTCTTATCAACTTTGAGCATGGACAGCCTATCCAAAACAATGTTTGCCTTTATTTTGGTATGTTTTCAGTCCTTAGAAAAAACTTTGTACACATTAAAAACTCGACATTCTGCGCTTTAGACTACTTACTCAAATATACATGGAGATAAAAGTCACCCATTGTAATGACTAATTTTTCACCTCAAATTTCACTGCAAGTTTACTCCTTTATACCCCTCCACTAAAATCAAATTGATTATATCCTGAAAAACCTTTGGGACATCCACTTTTCTCCAGCACTGCAATTCTCTCATCTAAAACCTCCATCCCATTCCACTTTTTAATCCTTTCCCAAACATTTTATATCCAAAATTATTTAACACCCAGTCTGGCACCTTTGAGCTAAATCTCCACAGCCACATCATATTTCCACTTCACTACCTGTACCTGCAACTCAATCTTATTTAACATACCCCAGTGACCACCACACACTTGTGCAATTTTCTACGAGTTTGGTTCAACCTGACCTGGAATACTGTGTGGAGTTTTAGTCCACTTATCTCAGGAAAGATGTTATTGCCCTGGAGGGAGTGCATTAAAAAATTCACTCTACTTATTCCTGGGATGGTTGGGCAGTCCAGAGAGAGAAATTGGTCAAATTTGACCTGTATTCTATAGAGTTTTAAACAGTGAGATTCTCCCATTGTATTTGGTGTTTTATCTATCCTTTTCAAACAAAGAGCTGAAATTGCTGGAGAAAATAAGGATATGGCAGCCTGTGGGGAGAACGAGTTAACATTTAGTTCAGTAACTCCATCAGAACTGTTCATGGCTTAGAAAAACTGGTATTTATACTGTACCAGAAGTGGTAGCAGTGATGGGGAGGAGGTGAAGCCCAGAGAGCAAGAACCATTGGAAGGTTTGAATTAGAAGCTGGATTGGCTGGGATGACTCCTCCCCTGCTTCTCTTCTCCTTTCTTCCCCCCCACCCCCCACCACCAAAGAGGGTAGGAGGCTGAGGATTGACATTACCAAGGTTTATAAAATTGAAAGACTGAGATAAGGTGAGGGCAGTGAGTCCAAAATGAGGGCATAAGTTTAAGGTGAGTGGAGAAAAGATTTTAAAAAGGGACCAGAGGCTAACATTTTACCACGCATGTATGGAATGAATTGCCGGAGGAAGTGGTAGATGCAGGTACAATTACAACATTTGAGATATATTTGGACAGGTACATAGATAGTAAAGGTTTAGAGCAGTATGGGCTAAATGCAGGCAAATGGGACTCTAAGTTTTTAGAAACCTGGTCCAACTGTTCCATACCAAAGGGTTGTTTCCATGCTGTATGACTATGTAATAACAGGATAGGGTGTGGGGTAGGTAAAAAACGTGGAAGGTTGGAATCAGGCTCAAAAATTATTGAACTCTATTTGGAGTCCTGGAAGCTGCAGAGTGCACAAGCAGAAAATAAGTTGTTCTTCAAGCTTGCATGGAGGCTCATGGGAACACTGCAGCAGGTCTGAGATAGCAACATTAGCGCAGAAACACACTGGGCTGTTCAAGTGGCAGACTATTGGAAGCTCAGGGTCAATTTGACATTAAATGATACTCTAGTTTATTCACAGCATCTAGATGTTCTGCAAAGCCATTGTGCAATATATAGAAAGGGTTAGACAGGATAGAAAGAAAGTGAGGACTGCAAGATCAGAGTCAAAACGTGTGGCACTGAAAAAGCACAGCCGGTCAGACATCATCCGAAGAGGAGAGTCGATGTTGAGCAAAATCAGCATCGTGAATGTGCCTTCGTGAGGGTAGATGCAGGCAAGTGGTCTCCCCTTGCTAGAGAAGAGTCAAGAAACAGGGGGCAAATGTAAAAATAAGGGGAAATGCCAGATTGGATAGATGATTTTTGTTTTGAAAAGTTCAGGAGATGGTGAAATTTTGGAATTTACCACTTCAGGAGGGCTGTGGACAATCAATTTGCATGTGTTTGAAGTAGAAGTTTTTGATCAATAATTGTGTAAAGCCTTTTAGGGATAGGGTGAATAAAACACATTAGCATATTAAATGGCAACTGGCTAAATTGTCTGCACTTGTTCCTATGTTCCATGCACAGATACAGTAAGCCTAATTTAGGTTCAATTACTTTTTGATCCCACCAATTAACTTACTGTTGTCGAGTCAGATGTACGGAATGAAACCAGAACCTTTTGTCCAATCATCCACACTGACCAGATATTTCAAATTAATTTAGTCCCATTTGCCAGTATTTGGCCCATATCCCTCTAAGCCCTCCTATTCATATACCCATCCAGTGTCTTTTAAATATTGTAATTGTATCAGTTTCCACAACCACCTCTGGAAGCTCACCACCACTTCATGAGAAAGTTGCCCCTCAGGTCCCTTTTTAAATCTCCCCCCCCAACACACACACACACACACACACACACACATTAAAACCTATGCTCTCTAGTTTCAGACTCCCCTACCCTGGCAAAAAGACTTTGACTATTCACCCTAGCCATGACCCTCATGGTTTTTTAAAACTATGAAGTCACCCCTCAACCTCTGATACTCTAGGGAAATAGCCCCAGCCTATTCAGCCTCTCCCTATAGCTCAAATCCTGGCAACATCTTGCTAAGTCTTTTCTGCACCCTCAAGTTTCACAACATCGTTCCTATATCTGGCAGACCAGAACGCAACACAGTACTCCAAAAATGGCCTGACCAATGTCCTTATATTCTAATGCTCTCTTTCATAAGTATCATGCACCTTGGCATTCCTGATGCTCTCCAAAGCAAAATGGCCCAAGGATCTCAGCTCTGATTGTTTCATTGCAGGTCACCTCTCCCACAGGACAGTCTCAAAGTTGAAAGGTGAGCTTTTGGCTGCTGGACAAACAATGCAGCTGTCATGTCCACCTATTTCTATACTCACAGCACTATGTGCAACTGAGTAATTTTCAAGTTTTCTATTTAGTTCCCCTAATGCTGATTTCAGAACCACATCCTTTTTTCTACTCCTATCATGAGCACCAATTTGGACAACAGCTGTTTGCTGTTCACCACTACTCAAGGTGTGTTCTACAACCAATGACATCCATGACTCAGGCACATGGATGTTTCTGCAGCTGCAAGCAAGTCCATGATGAGGAATTGCCTCCCAAGTAATCCTTAAACTATTGCCTCACCGATCACTTAGGAATAAAGGGAGACTACACAGAGCCTGTGAGCCCACCTATAGAGTCATGAACCCAGTTCTAGCTGCACACTGCAGATGAATTACTCAAATATTCAGAATTTCATGGAAAACTCCTGTAAGTACTCATGAAATATCTTCACAATTCATAAATGATTTGATTGAAAGAACTAAATCTAACTCCTCCGAAGTTGCATTTGACAAAAGCTGGCTAGAAGGATGAGTACTGAGCAGGATGCAGAGATACGTCTGTGATTTGGACAAGGGGAGTGTTGGCAAATGCAGCATAATGTCAATAAATGTATATTGATGGCAAAAACCAGGAAGATCATCCGATTGACAATTTATGGAGAGGGGAAGGTAGACCAATTGCCCAAGGGAAGCATGCAGGTGCAACAGGCAGTTAAGGCAGCAAATGGCACGTTAGCCTTCATAGTGAGGGGATTCAAGGATATGAGCAGGGATACCTTCCTGCAATTATACAGTACTTTCATGAGACTACACCCTAAAACTTTGTACACTGTCTCTATTTAGGGGATATAGTGGGAGAGCAAAAGGTTTACTTGACTGATTCCTTGGATAGCAGAACTGATGCAAACTATTAAAAGCAAATTAGGATTATGTTTGGTGTTCAGAAAATTGAGAATTTCAGGTTTCTCTGAGATTCTAACAAGACTAGACAGGATAGACACAAACAGTACTTCCGACTGTATGCGAATGTCCAAAATCAGGTCATATTTTAAGGATACAAAGTCAGTTTTTTTTCATTCTGAGATATGGAGCAATTTCTTCAAACAAGTAGTGAGCCAGTGAAGTTCAGTACCATAGAAAGCAGCTAAGACCATAACATTGTAAGATTTCAAGAAGTTGGATAATCAAGCATGATCGTAATGAATGACACAACAAGCTTCCAACAATATGCAAGACTTTCACCTGCAATAAACCTTAAAGCAACTCCTGTTAACTGTATACAATGAATTACCGTGTGATCCCTGGAATGATAGGCGTAACATACGATGAAAGGCTGAGAGAATCCTGGGATTGTATTTGTTAGACTTCAAAAGGTTGAGGGGAGATCTAATAGAAACTTACACAATAATGCATGGCTTAGAAAAGGTGGAAGCTGGGAAATTGTTTCCATCAGGCAGGGTTACTAGGACTGGTGGGCCCAGCCTTTGAATTAGAGTGGGGCAATTTAGAATGGAAAGGAGGAGACATTTCCTCAGCCAGAGTGGAATACACTGCCGTGGAGTGTAGGGGAGGCCGGGAGGTTAAATGTCTTCAAGGCAGAGATTGATAAAGTCTTAATCACGCAAGAAGTTAAGGGATACAGGGAGAGTGCAGGTAAGTGGTGTTGAAATGCCCAACAGCCATGATTGAATGGGCCAAATGGCCTTATTTCCACTCCTATTTATTATGGTCTTATAGAAAGAAGTTTGTTACCCTATGATGTGTGTCAATTCAGGTGTAATCTTCTGACCATGCAGTTTCAGAAATGTCTGAGATAGAACTGAGTCACCAACTAGTTTAGGTTCCTTCCATAGTAAAAATCAACAGCAGTTAAACCATCTACATTCAGCTGATAGGATCAGTTATGTCAATCAGGCAGCTGTTTCATCAAGGCAAGGTAATTTAAACATACTGCAAGGCACTCTGAGGCCAGCTCCAGCTCTATTTAAACTCACTAATGACCAAATGAATCAAATTTGCTACCAAACTCAGTTTAAGTTTCACCCAATGTCTTGATTAGGAGCAAAAATATCTACTTCCAGGAATGGTGGCATCAATTGAAGGTATGATGATGAAAATTCAAAGCCAAGTCAATTTCCTATTGTAGACTAAATTATTCAGTTTTCTTTGCTAGAGCCATAGAACCTCAGGACAACACGTGACTGGAACAGCCAAAATGTTACATGGAAACCCAAGTAAAAGCATGACACTGGGAATCTTCTCATTTAGCATAGAAAACACAAACTCACCTTATATATCACATGGATATGGACAGGTTGCATTAGTGTATTTTTAGTTATTTACTACACAAAGGCACTTGACTGAAACAATGTAGTTCAAGACAAAGGCACACAGGATCTCAGGGCAAATGACCAAAAGCTGACCCTAAAGTTGTCTGAAGAAAATAGAAAAAGTAAGCTGGAAGACTTAGGAAGGTAACTCCTTAGATTATATTACATTGCCTATAGTATGAAAGTAGGCCCTTCAGCCCAAGTCCACACCAACCCACCAAAGAATAACCCACCCAGACCCATTCATCCACCCTATATTTACCCCTGAATTAGCAATTTAGTTTGGCCAATTCACCTAACCTGTACATCTTTGCATTCTGGGAGAAAGCCCATACAGACACCAGGAGAATGTCTGTGTGGAGTTTGCACAGTCGCCAGAGGCAGGAATTGAACACAGGTCCCTGGCGCTGAGAGACAGCAGTGCCAATCACAGAGCCACCGTGCTGCCTGAACTTGGGACCCAGGTAGCTGATGAAAATCACCAAGGGTGGAGCAACTGAAAATCAGAAATGCTCAAGGCACCAGAATTAGAAAGTTATTGTGACGGTCAGTTAATTTTTTTTGGGGGGTGGGGGGGTATATGAAATGGAACTTTTTGAAAAGAATTATTTTTACAATCAAGGTGTTACCTGAAGTGAAGGGAAAATAAATAAATAGGGCTTGGGACTAATTAAAATTCAGGCAGAGTTTCCAATACTATTTCCTAGTACAGAACAAAATGATGGTCAGTATTGGTAAAAATTCAGTTTCAGCTGGTTACATTTTCACAGCACATCAGTACACTATAGCAGTTACACTCTTGGTTCCTTAAAGTCCACTTCGATGCACTACATTTAGAAAATGGGATGGCATGTTAAAAAAGTGAAAACTCATTGGATACATGAAAATTTAAACACTAGTCTACTTAATCACATCAGTTTGGTTTCAAGATTCAAATTTAATGACTTCTGTGCACAGACCACTGACTGATTAAAAGTATTTTTAATCCATAAATTACTGAGAAATAAAACTGCTGATTTCATTTGTTTCAATTCTGCTTCACAATTGCTTATTTGTTGATTCAAGTGTATGGTAAAAGGATCTCAACTGGATAAAATGAAATAGCCTGAAAAATTTCAAATACCTTAGTGTGTAAGATTGAGATCATTGGTATGCGCAAAGTTGCTGTTCCCACATTTATCACTCCAGACATTATCAGCCATTTCCCCAACAGTTCTAACAATAAAGTGAAATGTGAAGAACCTTGGCTTATCCCATTTTTTTTTAAACTTGCTAACCAATGTGAATTTTTCCAATTCTCTTAACAAATGTCCTTCAAATAGACAATCGATACAAATTATGAAGTAGATCCAATGAAGTCATAGTGTGAACTCAATCCCATTTTATCTGGGCTGAATCATTCCAAATATTTACTTCCTGCAAAGTGAACGAATTTTTATCCGTAAGTCTGAGCTGAAGTTGAACAGAGAAAAAAAAATTGACAAACCTACATAGAAACAGACTATGCCTGGAACTTATTTTTAAAGATCACCTGTCCAAGAGACCAGTTGTTATCAAAACTCTTCCTGCTCCCATCAATATTGAGTGACACTTCATCTTCTACAGCTTGCCACAAGTTGTCATTTCCACGCGAGACTAGAAAAAGGCATACATCACAAAAAGATATGTCCTCATTCAAAGTTCCTGTCACATGCTTTGCAAAAAACATTTCCATGTTTCCTGTTGGGAAATAATACTCGATGCACTTATACTTGTGTGGGAGCCAAAGGGCCAACTTTTTAGGCCATTTCAATAGTGATGGCTGTTTCTGATAGCATTATTATTCTCTTAAAAAGTGCAACAAAAAATGCGCTAAGCAAAATCTAAACATCTGATACCATTGTTGTGTTTTTTTTTATTAATTGTGAACAGAAATCACTCCCATAACACATTACAGATTAAGGCAATAATGGTCAAACTATCAAAAGAAAGATTGGATTTCACAGCTATATTTAGACAGCTGAGAGGGTCTGTTAGTTCAAACGGCTGGGTGAATGGTTTGAGATGTGGAGTGACGCCAACATCGGGTAATTCCCGCACCTTCAGAAGTCACAATGAAGATTCTGCAGCATGGTCACCCTCAGGTTAAGCTCATTACCAACTGTCTCTCTCTAATGAAAAAGCAGCCTTAAATTCTGTTTTAGTATGGTGATTTTTTTTTACTTGTACTGCCGATCAAATGAGCCTCAAAAGAGCTGAAATATATCCCATAATTTCTACTATTGATTCTTGTATTTTTAAGTCACCAGACTTGCTGGGTTGCAATCAGGCAAATCTCTCATTGTAGCAGAGATGACTTAACTGGAATACTCACTTGGAAGATCTTTTGACAAGGTTAAGATGTAGAACATTCTAGTGGGACAAGGAAGAAAGTGCAATTCACCCCCAAAAAAACTGAAAACTAGGATTGATTCCTGAAGGGCTTATGCCTAAAACTCCATTCTCCTGTTCCTTGGATGCTGCCCGACCTGCTGTGCTTTTCCAGTAACATTTTTCAGCTCTGATCTCCAGCATCTGCAGTCCTCACGTTCTCCTTTTGCTCAGAGTGCAAACCTACAGCTCACCATCTTAAGGTGAAGTAGGAATGAACAATAAATGCTGGTCCAGCTAGCAATGTGCACATCCCATGTGTGATTAAAAAATGCAGACCCCTCAGTTAACATCCCTTACATGAACTGCCTTTCCTATCAAAGTCAGTTCAGTACCAGACCTAATGTGTTGCAGTTTCAACACCATATTTTCCAAACACTAAATCACTGCCCATTACAAAACCAGGAAGCATTTCTAACATACTGAGAAACAAGTCCTTATTAGATTTAGCTTAGATAGAGGTTGGATGTAGTAAGTTTGAAAATTGTGTAAGGGTTGCAACAAGTAGAGTTGCATAGTTTAACATATGTTCCAATAAGCAATTAAAAATTTGGATCTCTCCACACCAATAACGTAGCAGCAATCTATTAGTTCCAACTTAAATTGCAACGCACATATTCTACTCCTGGGTACATCTGGACAGTGAATGAAGTACCAGAGTTTGAACAATTCTGCTCTGGTGAAAACAGAGTTTAAGAGGACATGTAATAGAAGACAATTTAATAAAGCACAGATCTGCAATGAAAATTGGCACTTTATTTTTGTATTTTTTGAAACTGAACCTACTTCTTAAAAACACACAAATCCACACGCTAAAACACAGCTCATGTGGTCAATACATTTGTCCAAGCTTAATGAGCTGAAACATATATACAATGTCAACCAAACCCCCAAATAGTGTGTATAAGACAAAATAATTCTACAAAGATACAATTCCAGGCCAATTCAAATCTTTAAATACAAAACTGGTGTTACATTAACCAATTTGGTCAGCAATTTACTCAACATTCACATGGTATTATTTGCAGTCATCATAACAGTTCATTTCCAACAAGTACAGAATACAAAACGCAATAGTTATAATTCTTCAGATATGCTAATTTTCAATGTGAATACACATTTCAGTGTCTAAGGAAACGTGTCATGGTACAGTGTTTTAAAGTTGGAGGAGGAATTCTATGCCTACAACGCCTTAGCTTTATAAAGTCAGCTACACTAGCTGGTGTCACTCATGTTCATTATTTACAAATGGTCATACAGATATTTTTTGCTTTGAATTTTTGTTTGCTGATTCTCAAGTTTAATAGCCACTGGAATTTCTTTTTAGAAAGTACAATGTAAGCAACAATTGTTTCAGCCAAAGGTTACTGAGAGGTATTGTTTTTTCAATAAAGCAGCACAGGAAGAGTGACATTTGATCTAGACTAAAAAAATGGCTGCTGCTAAAATTCAATAGTAAATTGAATATATTAATAAAGCAACAGGAGAAGATCACTTAAACTTGTTCCACCACAGGTGCAGTTGTTCAAGACCTAGCAATTTCAAAAGATTACGGTCTGTTTAATACTGTTACAGTACTTGGCTTCTACCACCAGAAGGTGCTAGTACACTTAAAAACGTGACAATATTTTCTCCTATAAGGTGCACTGCTTCCAATCAGGATATCTTCCCTCACAGTAGATAACACACTTCAAATCAAAAACTCAACCAGATACAATGTTGCACTTTATTACAAACATGCATCTCCCTAAAAGTGGTTTAAGACATTAAACCACAAGTGTGGTAATTATTTTATAGGAGTCAGGTTGGTAATGACATTTCACAATTTCACAAAAAAAGTAGCTTAAAAATCAAAGAGATACTATCGCATTGCTTTTGATTTCATGCAACAGTGCAAAAAAGTGTGAAGCGAGAGTTTATAATACAGCACCCCATAAAAATAAGTTAACCAATTAGAAATATGCATTTGTAAAATTTGTTATCAAGTAGAACATGAGGTAATACAAAATCAAGGAATTTTCTCAGCTTTAGAAGACATGTGAATGTTATCCCCCGAACAATTTAGAGTAAACTTTAAAATCTGTTTAACCTTCATTTTTTTCTTTATTTGCAGTATACAGAAATTAAACAGTAGTTAAATGAGACATAAGAACAGAAACTGTACCTTGAGAGTTGCACTATACATATGACTTTGGAATACTGTATACAGAGTTCCAAAGCGAAACAAAGGCAAGGAGGCCAAGGTTCAACGGAAAAAATTAAAATGGCACTCTAGACACTGCTGACTGCAAGAAAACAACTGCCACAATTACATTTAATGCTTTTTCACCCTAAGTGTAACATTTGCCACTATCAGGAACCAACAGCTATTTTCTTTCCCAAATACGTATACCAAGGCTTTTTGGGGAAAGGAGCAGGTGGAAAGTTAAGAGTAGGCCAGGGATAAATATCAACTTCAAACAGCAGGAGTTTCACTGAACCTCCCAAATACAATTTGATAATTGCATTGCACTGCACTGTTCAATTTAGAATCAAGCCTCTTTCAAAGCAGTTTCAAAGATCATGATGTACAGACCAATATGTTAGGTCACTTGCTGTCTACAGTTTCACTATCTAGGCAATGGAAAAATAAGCACAATTACAGATTGCGTTGAAACTTAATGCACAAGCCAGGAGCACACCATGACAATCCTTTTGGGCACTCCACTCAACTTGCTTCTGAAACCTAATTAACCAATCTTCCAATATGAGACAAGATGATTAAGAGTTTAAATGCTGGTGCTTTTACTTTGACAGGCTCTGTATCAGAATATACCTGCAAATTAAACTGGAATGCAGAGGATCTAAGCAGTTTCTTTGTAATACATATATATCTATACATTTTGCTTTTAAGCTAGAGGCTTCAGATAGATACTTTGTTTTAATACCCAAGACAGACCTTAAATGAAGCTAGCCCTTCAAATGGGTACATCAATTGTTTAAATAAATACAAAGCAAAAAAAAATACATTTCTGTATATGTAAGCCAAGACTTACATTAAGTAAATTTTAAAAATACATTTCAGTAGAAAAAAAGCATTGAAACAGTGACAAATGAGAAAAGAAAAGCTGAACAGATGGCTGTTAGACATACGTGCAAATTAACCTTGTGCTTTTCACTTGTTCCCTCTTTGCTCCTTTACAAAAAAAGCCAAACTAGTTTGAGTAGTGAAATCAAATACATCAAATTAAGCCACTCTTTAAACCCTTGGTGCTAAATAGTAGCTTATAATTATTACATTTAGTAAATGCAGCCCAATGTTTAAAATATTACATTTAATTCTTATTCCTAAATAGTAGCAATTGGGCAGAAAACTTAACAGGGAAGACTGAAATTATCTCAATGGCCAATAAATTTAAAAGCAGCCAAAAAAAAATCTCCCCACAAAGTTCAAAATGTTACTGATGCTGGTTGCAGCAGTCAAACTACAAAAAAAAAATTGAACTTAATATAATTGGCCATGAAATTTATTTTGTGTAAAACAATAGCAGAATGCAACATACAGCACAGCACTTGCAAGCTGTGTCAAGGAACTGAAGTTTCTGTCAGTTAATTGCACAGATTACATCAATATAACTGCAACACCAATTCTGATATTTTCAAATTGTCACCTCACTTGATTTTAGATTAGCCCAGTCACCTTTCACAAAATGTTTTATTTAACTTGGACAAATTAAATTTAATCAATGCCAAATATTTGAGTTGTTAACCTTATAGATCTTAAAAATTACATTGATTTTAAAATACCCTCCTACTCTTTTGTCTGGCAGAAAGTTTCCATGGCAATTCATTCTATTCAGTCTCAATTAAAAAGTGAGAAATGAAGAGGGATAATTTTGCCCAATATTGGATAAACAGGAATTTAATTTCCCTTGTGACATCTTCATTAATAGGCTTAAGTTGTCAATTATACACAAGTACTAAGGTTTTGAAGTAGATCAAACACCATTTACAGTTCAGTTTCTGTACTGAGCTTACACAGGTGTTACATTGGCAGGAAACATACTTGCTGCTATAGGATAGTTAGTAAATTCCAGTATTTTACTGGGATCAATTGTTCAGCAGCACCCAATGGTCTAACTTGTACCAATTGTAATCAGTAACCCAGGATTTCTATTATTCCATATTAGACTCCATATTCTACAACCTTGAAATCGACAGCAGTTGCGTAGGACACTGCTTAAAAATGCTAAACCTAATGCTTTTCATAAAGTAAAGAGCAAGGAAGTTAAGGAAAAGCTTCCAATGTGCATTTAATATATAAACAAATTTATTCTCTAAATACTGTAGCAGTCTTACACACAAGGTACTATGAGGTTAGATGCTGACTGAAAAATACCCAGCAAAAATTAACCAGTGGCCACCATTTAATACAGTCCTATGTCTGTCTTCACGATTTTCCTTATTTCCTTGTGCTTATTGAAGTTGCAACATTTGGGCTCAAGCCAAGAAAGAAAATGTACTGCTATGGTTAAAAAGTTAACAAAGACTAGCAGACATCTTTGAACTTATCAGTTTTGTAGCATAGAATACCTAGAATTTCTATTCAAATAAGCTTGTTTGTTGATAAACCATTGCCTTCAGCACAAATATTTATAGACAAATACTAATGTTCAGCCAAATCTCCCTTGAAGACATGCTTCATTTGTTGGTTTAGTATCTGTTTACATCCAAAACAGTTAAACCGCAGTCAAGATACAATTACATTTATGGCCAAGACAACCAATATCACTAGCATCTACCACCATAAACTTGTTAGGGATAAAGTTCCAGTCAGCTATTTAACTTTTGCAGATTTGCCAGTCTAAATTACTAATGAGCTCTGGAAAAAGGCACCTTCTTCAGCCTGAGCAAGTTTCCAAGGATCAAACTGTAAAGGTTGTTCCTTAGAAAGCTCAGTAAAGTCTGTGGTCCCTGAATCCTCCAATGGCTGCTGGAATGAGACCTGAGTTGTAGACTGGCAAGAGGTCAAAGTGCTTGATGATCCCCCTGTGTTTGAAGGGGTTGATGAAGCAGACGTTGGCAAGTGCCTTAATATTAAGTCAACAGTTGGTAAAAGAGGTTTGAGAATATGGACTGGACAGAAGGCAGAGCCAGTAGGGTTGAAATTAACCTTGTTTTTATCTGGACACGAGTATAGCAAAGCCTGCCCAAAGGAAATTGTCCTGAAAAAGAACACAGGAGTGATTAATTCACAACCATATTTAACCAAACCGATTTCAAAGCATTTCAACCCAGATAGAATTACATAAAGACAAAATCTGAGTGTCCAAGTCAAGATAAACTGAATTCAAGTCAAATTAAATTAAGCTGAACTAAATTGTGCTAAGGGCATTTTGTTACAGTCAACACTTCACTTTTTTTCAGAACTGAATTCTGAACTCAGTTAACTCTGCTGTCAGACTGAAGTTTCACCAGCAACATAACTTTTGCTCTGGACTTCCAGCATCCACAGTTGGTTTTTTTTTGCAATTTGTTACATATTTTTTCTTTAAAGCATTACAACTGGATTCTTGCAGCACAGACAATAAATTGAGAAGCCCCTCAGCTTGTAATGCTTCTCTTCAGGACCTTGTGTTGCTCTCTATTGCAAGGTGCAGAGTTGTCAATGACTTAGAAAAATTCCAAAGTAATACATCATCTGACCCCTTTTCTAAAAATTAACTAGTCTGAGCACATGCTTTCATCAAACTCATCTTGTCCTGCTTCTCAAATTTGTTTCAAAAATTTTGACCCGATGACTTAAATGTTACTTTTCAACTCAAATAGTTTTGATGGCAGTTAATTTCAGACAACTCAACCGTACGTACTATTTTCCCAGATTTCAAACATCATACAGCATGTTCAAAAGGCAGCAGACAATACTGAATGGTTTTTAACAGCACAAATTTAAAACCTTACTAATCTTCAGAGCCTTTGAATTCTCAGTTCGAGCACCATTAAATGATGATCTGGTCACAATGACCGTTCTGCTACAAAAGTACATCTTGTTATATTAAGCTATTTTTGTTTAGAATTCAACATCAGTCTACTGTTCCATGATTTGTCCATTCGATTTATTTACTTTTTCATATTCTGGTGAAATATTAATGGCTGACTATAATCTTCAATATTGTTTCTATTGTTTCTTTATGCAGCAGAATTTTGAGAGGAAGGGAACGAGGCAGAAAATGACAATGCAATGCAAGCAGAATAAGGCCCAAGTGCAACGAACAAAAAGCCTTTAACTAACTGTCATTCTTTAAGCAATGATGTTTGACTATCTCACTGAAGTCCCAATCCTAATTTTAAATATGGAACAGAAAACAAGTAAAACTAAACAATCTATTCATTAATTTGGAAATGAGAAGTTTTGATGCAAGATTTAAAACCTCTGGCTCCATTAATAATGCTGTGGAAAGCGAAACAAACTGCACTTCACTTGGCTAATTGGCTTTTTCTCCCCCAAGTTAGCACAACATGGATAAGTACATCATCTACTTACGGTGTTTCTTCAAATGCAGTCACCCGTTCGCAACCTTCTGGAGGCTCTCGCTTGAACATATAGCTGTGGTTAGGTTTGGGAGAAGAAGCATACTTCAGAAGGGGGGAGCTTGTGCCACTATCTGGATCAATGAAAACAGAAGAGGAAATGAATCATCAACATTGGGCTCATAGCCAACTCATCTAGAATTACAATTAGTGTTATAACTGAGAATATGCTTTTGTTGAAGGATTCAGTGAAATATAAAAAAAACAGATCGAGTAATTGAAGCAATGCACATTTGAGGTGCAACTTCATCCACATTTCTAGATGCCACATCTTTTTTCAGATGATCACCAGAAAATGAATATCCAGCATTGTCCCACAACCAGGCCACTGAAAACTTGAGGGTCAATGCAAGGTAAACTGCAAATGAGCAAATTAAGCCTCGTTTTTGAGCACTGTTCAGTCCAAAATAATTTGAGATTTCTGTTGGTTAATATCAACATTTTTCTACTGGATTGCTCAAGTTAACAAAAAGCAACATTGTCAAAGTATTAATAGAAGCAAAAATACGGGATTAAGCCAACACTAAATTGAACAGAAGACAGGTAAGCGATCAGCAAAAACACAAGCATACACGAGAAGAGGTATCTCAGGACAGTAATTTGTAGTATGCTTACTGCTAGAGAAAAACTGCAACAGGGATTGACAACTCGAGGTGGTGGGGGGGGGGGGGGGGGGGGGGGGGGAGAGAGCACATCAATATTCTTTTGCACTTTTAATAGCTCGGTTTGTACTCTGTAGGTTATTCAGTTTGTGAATATTGTCATCCATAAATTGCTTAATCTCTTATTGGATATCCTGCTATTTAAGACTAGGCAAAGTGCAAAGCAAGCATATTCTAGCCAGAGCAAGTGTTAAAACTGTACAATGAATCAGTGTCTTAGGTACGTTAAATATTGGATCAAACTTGGCTCCAAAGTCCATTAAAGTCAAAGAAATTACTGACACTGATCGAAACAGCATCACAGAACAGATGTAAGGCCACAATCGCAGAAAGCTGCTCACACCTGCCTGGCTCTTCCCACTGAGCCAGCTGCTCCAGGCGGGGCAAGAAGTAGAAAGAAAAAAAAAATTCAGTTGTGTTTTATTCCAAATGATTCAGATTAAATAAGTCTTTCAAATTAGACCACAATCTCACCTTTGTCTCGAACAAAAAATGATACATCTTCTATAATAGATGGCCCCTCTTCCTGGCTTCCATTTGGATACGAAGGGGAAGGAGATGGGGAGGGATATGGAGAAGGACTACTATAGCCACTCGTCTGCTCAAGAGGGATAGGTGAAGGTTCACTTTGAGAACTGCTGCTGTGTCGTTGTGAAGGAAAGGGTGCCCTGTGCCCATCAGGTGCTTCCATTATCTACAAAGCAGATGTAGGAAAGACAAAAATCAGTGATTAGATATAAAAATCTCCAAAGCACAATTCACAGTGACCAATAATTAAAAATACACTCAATATGCGCAAATTCACTTACTTGAGATTTGCCCCAGACCCAAATCCTTCCCCATCCCTTCCTTAATTGATAGGTCCTGACAGATAGTATGGTCCTTCACAGTTTATTGGGAATTGCGATTATAGTGCAAACTGCATTGCTGAATTATCCACAGGAAGTCCACATACCTATCCCCTCACTTTTAGCAAGGATTTGGTGAAGAGCAAACAGGTAAAATGCTACATGGCAACATTAACAAGCTTTAGAAAATATAAAACTGCTTGTATTTCTTTTCAATTATTTATACTAGTTACAATCTGCCTAAAATTTGTATGAGCAGTCAAAGACAATGAACTACTTTATCATGCAATAACTACAAATATACCCATTTCAAACAGGTGTGCTGTTTTGGAAAATGTAGGGGGTGATGGATTCTCAGGGGAACGTAGCACAAACAACCAAGTTTCTGGTATTGAGACTGGCTCTAATGCAACGAACTGACCTGGACAAGGACAGATTGCACCCTAAATTGGAAGGGGACTAATATACTGGCAGGGAAACTTGCTAGAACTGCTTGGGAGGATTTAAACAAGTAAGGTGTGGGGGGAGACCCAGGGAGATATATTGAGGAAAGAGATCGATTGGAGATGGGAACAGCTGAGAACAGAAGCGAGTCAAAATCAGGGCAGGCAGGGGCAAGGTAGGACTAATAAATTAAACTGCATTTATTTCAATGCAAGGAGCCTAACTGGGAAGGCAGATGAACTCAGGGCATGGTTAAGAACACGGGACTGGGATATCATAGCAATTACAGAAACATGGCTCAGGGATGGGCAGGACTGGCAGCTTAATGTTCCAGGATACAAATGCTACAGGAAGGATAGAAAGGGAGGCAAGGGAGGAAGGAGGGTGACATTTTTGATTAGGGATAGCATTACAGCTGTGCTGAGGGAGGATATTCCCAGAAATACATCCAGGGAAGTTATTTGAGTGGAACTGAGAAATAAGAAAGGGATGATCACCTTATTGGGATTGTATTATAGAGCCCCCCCCACCCCAAAATAGTCAGAGGGAAATTGAGAAACAAACTTGTAAGGAGATCTCAGCTATCTGTCAGAATAATAGAATACATATGGTAGCGGATTTTAACTTTCCAAACATCGACTGGGACTGCCATAGTGTTAAAGGTTTAGATGGAGAGGAATTTGTTAAGTGTGTACAAGACAATTTTCTGATTCAGTATGTGGATGTATCTACGAGAGAAGGTGCAAAACTTGACCTACTCTAGGGAAATAAGGCAGGGCAGGTGACTGAGGTGTCAGTGGAGGTGCACTTTGGGGCCAGTGACCATAATTCTGTTCGTTTTAAAATAGTGATGGAAAAGGATAGACTAGATCTAAAAGTTGAAGTCCTAAATTGGAGAAAGGCCAATTTTGACAGTATTAGGCAAGAACTTTCAAAAGCTAATTGGAGGCAGATGTTCACAGGTAAAAGAATAGCTGGAAAAAGGGAAGCCTTCAGAAATGAGATAAGAAGCCAGAGAAAGTATATTCCTGTCAGGGTGAAAGGGAAGGCTGGTAGGTATAGGGAATGCTGGGTGACTAAAGAAATTGACGGTTTGGTTAAGAAAAAGAAGGAAGCATATGTCAGGTACAGACAGGATAGATTGAGTGAATCCTTAGAAGAGTACAAAGGAAGTAGGAGTATACTTAAGAGGGAAATCAGGAGGGCAAAAAAGGGGACATGAGATAGCTTTGGCAAATAGAATTAAGGAGAATCCAAAGGGTTTTTACAAATATATTAAGGACAAAAGGGTAACTAGGGAGAGAATAGGGCCCTTCAAAGATCAGCAAGGCAGCCTTTGTGTGAAGCCACAGAAAATAGGGAGATACTAAATGAATATTTTGCATCAGTATTTACTGTGGAAAAGGATATGGAAGATATAGACTGTAGGGAAATAGATGGTGACATCATGCAGAATGTCCAGATTACAGAGGAGGAAGTGCTGGATGTCTTGAAATGCATAAAGGTGCATAAATCCCCAGGACCTGATCAGGTGTACCAAGAACTCTGTGGGAAGCTAGAGAAGCGATTGCTGGGTCTCTTGCTGTGATATTTGTATCATCGATAGTCACAGATGAGGTGCTGCAAGACTGGAGGTTGGCAAACATGGTGCCACTGTTTAAGGGCGGTAAAGACAAGCCAGGGAACTATAGACTGGTAAGCCTGACCTCAGTGGTGGGCAAGTTGTCGGAGGGAATCCTGAGGGACAGGAAGTACATTTATTTGGAAAGGCAAGGACTGATTAGGGATAGTCAACATGGCTTTGTGCGTGGGAAATGATGTCTCAAATTTGATTGATTGAGATTTTTGAAGAAGTAACAAAGAAGATTGATGAGGGTAGAGCAGGAGATGTGATCTATATGGACTTCAGTAAGGTGTTTGACAAGGTTCCCCATGGGAGACTAATTAGCAAGATTAGATCTCATGGAATACAGGGAGAACTAACCATTTGGATACAGAACTGGCTCAAAAAGGTAGGAGAGGGTGGTGGTGGTGGATTGTTTTTCAGACTGGAGGCCTGTGACCAGTGGAGTGCCACAAGGATCGGTGCTGGGCCCTCTACTTTGTTATTTACATAAATGACTTGGATATGAGCATAAGATGTACAGTTAGTAAGTTTGCAGATGACACCAAAATTGGAGGTGTAGTGGACAGTGAAGAGGGTTACCTCAGCTTACAATGGGATTTGGACCAGATGGGCCAATTGGCAGAGAAGTGGCAGATGGAGTATAATTTAGATAAATGCGAGGTGCTGCATTTTGGGAAAGCAAATCTTAGCAGGAATTATACACTGAATGGGAAGGTCCTAGGGAGTATTGCTGAACAAAGAGACCTTGGAGTGCAGGTTCATAGCTCCTTGAAAGTGGAGTGACGGGTAGATAGGATAGTGAAGGCAGTGTTTCTTATGCTTTCCTTTATTGGTCAGATTATTGAGTACAAGATATTGGTTAGGCCACTGTTGGAATATTGCGTGCAATTCTGGTTTCCTTCTATCGGAAAGATGTTGCGAAACTTGAAAGGGTTCAGAAAATATTTCCAAAGGTGTTGCCAGAGTTGGAGAATTTGAGCTATAGGGAGAGGCTGAACAGGCTTGGGCTGTTTTCCCTGGAGCATCAGAGGTTGGCAGGTGACCTTGTAGAGGTTTACAAAATTATGAGGGGCATGGATAGGATCAATAGACAAAGTCTTTTCCCTGGGGTCGGAGAGTCCAGAACTGGAGGGCATAGGTTTAGGATGGGAGGGGAGAGATATAAGAGACCCCCAAGGGGCAACTTTTTCACGCAAAGGGCAGTATGTGTATGGAATGAGCTGCCAGAGGATTTGGAGGTGGCTGGTACAACTGCAACATTTAAGAGGCATTTGGATGGGTATATGAATAGGAAGGGTTTGGAGGGGTATGGGCCAAGTGCTGGCAGGTGGGACTAGATTGGGTTGGGATATCTGGCCAGCATGGACAGGTTGGACTGAAGGGTCTGGTTTCCATGCTGTACATCTCTATGACTCTGACTTCTGCTCTACCATGGTTGTGCTCTTGTGCAACCAATGTTATATAAAAAAAACACTTTAGAATCAGCGCCTAAACTGTCGGCAATGTAACTACATTACAGCAAACACACGCTTTAGAAACGTGTCCCTAATTTGTCAAATTTGTTGCCATGATTTCACATTAACAAACAAGTTATTGCAGAATCACCTCTACATCAAGATTTAAACAATATCATGCTCAATTTGGTTGTAGCACACATATAAATTTGAAAATTCAGTTATTCACACATTCAGTACTCACCACAACATGACTTGCAATTCTTTAATGAGACAGTGCTACATTTTGGGAAGTACTACCTTTTTCAGAGATACCTAATACATGATATATCTGATCTCGTGTTGCTTAAAGATTGAAAAGTCTGGCACTGGAAGAGCGCAGGTCATGCAGCGTCCGAGAAGCAGGAAAATCAACATTTTCGGCATAAGCCCCAATTCCTGGTCAACAGTTTATGCCCGAAACATCAATTCTCCTGCTCTTCAGATGCTGCCTGACTTGCTTTTCCAATGCCACACCTCTCAAGTCTGATCTCCAGCATGTGTTGTCCTCACTTTCTCCACTGCTTAGGGATGCCAGATGCTGTAGTCTATATTCTTACCCTAATCCAGAAATTAACAGGGATTTAACCAGAAATTAATGAACCATTTATCTTCTTTCCATCTCAGATCGGAGAGAGAAATAAGTGCAGTATGCAAATCAATTATATGCAATACTACTTTGCAGTGTCGGATACGGTCAAACTATGATAATGGGCTATTCTCCAACCTAATGGATTATGTTTAAAGAACAACGGAGCAAATATTTAAAATTGATAAAGTAAAAAACTGAACTTGGGCCACTTATTATGGGAATTTTCAATTTCACAATGGAAAGAAATCCCGGTTTTTGTGACACAGTTGAGGCTCAGTACTGATCAGAAGACAGTGAATGTACCGGTTTAGTTGACTTCCCATCCAAAAAAAATACAATCTACTCAAGCTGTCAGAGAATAGTTCTAACTTAAGACATGCCGACAGCCAGAGTGGTGTGGACATCATGACTCAAATGAATGAATGGCACTTCATCAGTGCCATATTAAAATCCAACTGCAAAAACTGACAGGAACTCGAATTTAACAAGATTAATGGAATGGCAACACCAACACCGCAATATTCCCAAAATATACTGAAGCTTCATTCCAGAATATGCACCCAGTTTGAGGTGGAATGGAAACCCTCAACTTAGAACTCCTTGATTAATTAAATAAAACTGATTTTCTTTCACACTTAAAATTTAGGGGAACCTGGACACTGGGTACTGGCAGACGATTCAACCTTTGCGCAGTTCTGCTGAAAAGAAGTTCTATCCATCGTCATCTGCAGATGGGCACTTCCAGCAAAACAAAAATGGTTTCATCTGACACCCTGCTCAAGGCACACTTATGTGGTGGTGGTGGTAGTAGAGGAACAAACATCCCCAAAAGGCACACCCAACCCTTATCTGTATAACTGCAACCCTAAAGATTAATCTTAAGCTTTCTTGTACAACTTTAAGTAAATGCCAGACTGGTGAACTACAGTAACACTGCAGCTGATCAGAAAATAGGTCAGCACATATTTCTTTGTAAATGCCATTTCCAAGCAATGAAAAATCTTAGCACAGGAACAGGCCCTTTGGCCATCCAAGCCTGCACTGATCCATATCTTCTATCTAAATCTGCCACCTATTTTCTAAGGATCTGTATCCCTATGTTCCCTGGCCATTCATGTATCTGTCTCGATACATATGACGTTATCGTTCCCACCTTTGCCACCTCTGCTGGCAGCACACTCCAGGCACCCACCACCATCTGTTGACGAACTTTTCACATCTATCTCCCTAAACTTTTCCCCTCACTTTGAACTCAAGACCCCTAGTAATGGAGTCCTCCACTCTTGGAAAGAGTTTCTTGCTATCCACCTGCCTGCACCTCATGATTTGTATGCCAGTTCTCTACCAGTCTAACTCATACACGTGGACCCCATGCAACTTCACATTATCCATCAGCCAGCCATGGGGAACCTTATCAAATGCCATACTGAAGTCCATGTATAGGACATCACACCCCTTCCCTCAAATCAACTTTGTCACCTCTTCAAAGAATTCTATTAGGTTTGTAAGACACGACCTTCCCTGCACAAAACCATGCTACCTATCACTGATAAGCCTAATTTCTTCCAAATGGATATATATCCTATACTTAGTATCTTCTCCAATAGGAGAAAGTGAGGTCTGCAGATGCTGGAGATCAGAGCTGAAAATGTGTTGCTGGAAAAGCGCAGGTCAGGCAGCATCCAAGGAACAGGAGATTCGATGTTTCGGGCATAGGCCCGTATTCCTGTTCCTTGGATGCTGCCTGACCTGCTGCACTTTTCCAGCAATCTTCTCCAGTAGCTTCCCTACCACTGACGTCAGGCTCACAGGTCTGTAATTACCTGGATTATCCCTGCTACCCTTCTTAAACAAGGAGACAACATTAGCAATTCTCCAGTCCTCTGGGACCTCTCCTGGTTTCAAGGATGCTGCAAGGATATCTGTTAAAGCTCCAGCTATTTCCTCTCCTGCTTCCCTTAGTAACCTGGAATAGATCCCGTCTGAACCTGGGAACTTGTCCATCTTAATGCCTTTTTACACTTGCTCCCTCCTTTTGCCAACTTGACCGAGTAATTAAAGATCTACCTGTAACCTCAACATCTGCCGTATTCCTCTCCTCTGAATACTGACGCAAAGTACTCATTAGGAATCTCACCCATTTTCTGACTCCACTCAAATCTTTCCTCCTTTGTCCTTGAGTGGGTCAACTCTCTCCTCGTTCCCCCCTGGCTCAGTACTTATGAATAAAAAGGCTTTGGGGGTTTTCCTTAACCCTGCTTGTTGAGGATCTCTCATGATCCCTTTTAACCCTCTTCATTTATCATTTCAGATTGGTCTTACATTCCCTGTCTCATGACTATAGTTCCCTAATCTTACTATTTCTCTCCCTCGTTTTCACAGGAACATCTCTCCTGAACTCTAATCCACATCTCTTTAAAAACCTGCCACATATCAAGTGTGGGATTGCCCTTCAAATAGCTGCTCCCAATTTACATTCCCCAGTTCCTACCAAATTTTAGTGTAATTGCCAATTTAGCACTTCCTTCAGCATCACTCTCATCTTTGTCCATGAATATTCTAAAACTCATGAAATTGTGACCACTATTCCCAAAGTAATCCCCCACCGAAACTTCAACCACTTGGCCAGGCTCACTTCCTAACACCACATCCAGTGTGGCCCCTTCCCAAGTTGGACTGCTTACATATTGTTCTAGAAAACCATCCTGGATGCTCTTTACAAATTCTGCTCCATTCTGACCTCTAACACTAAGTGAATCCCAGTCAAAGTTGGAAAATTTAAAATCTATCACCAGCACCCTGTTGCTTCTACATCTACGATCTCTCCATCGATTTGCACATTTGCTGTTGGGAGGCCTGTGGTATAATCCCAACATTGTTACTGTACCCTTCCTATTTCTAAGCTCTGCCCATATTGCCTCACTGTTAGAGTCTTTCATAGTGCCCTCCTTTGACCAGTAATGCAACCCCTCCACTCCTTTTACCTCCCTCTATCCCACCTGAAGCATCGATAACCTGGGATATTTAGTTGCCAATCATGCCCTTCCCTCAACCAAGTCTCAGTAATAGCAATGACATCAAACTCCCAGGTTCTAATCCAAGCACAAACTTCATCTGCCTTACCTACTACATGAGAGCAATAATGGCTTTTTTTTGAAAAACCTAGCTGAGGGCATTAAGCCAATTCCAATATACCTTGGCCTACTACATCGCAACTCTTGCCAACACCTACAATTAAATCAAGAACACAGATCAAATAACTCATTAGTGTACTACAGTACAGACAGTTATAAATGGAAAAAATTCTCATGCAAGTCATTTGAAATTGAAGCACACATTTAAACAGGAAAGCTCTGCACTTAGGAATAGGTGCATGCATCAAGCCTGTAAACAATACTCAAATAAAACATCTAAGTAACTAAAATCAGCATCCTAACAAAACTACCTACCTTCAGTAACTCTTTATCCCCAGGTTCTTTGATAAACATTCCTTCAATTTCTTGATTTATTGCCTCCAAACTGTTTCTAAGTCGTGGAATTAACTTTGTGATGGCAAGATTTGCTGGCAGAATTGGTACAAACTTGGAAGGTCCCTTTCAAAGCCAAATAAATCAATTTATGAGAAAAAAAGTATGCACAATTGAATGAAAAGTTCATATTACCAAATGACAGTGTGAAGGTAAAACACAACTTGTGTAGGAGCAGAAAAGGCTATATGAACAGATTACAAAAGCAGGGACAGAAAATTGCAAGTGGTTGGGATCTAAATATCCCTCAAATGGACCAATTTTATTTAAATTTAAAGTAACAAATTTACAATCTCATATGACATTTCAGTATTAAATGTAGGAGGTTTACAGAAGACATGACTGACACCAGTTTGTTCACTTTCAAACAATACAGGTGCTTCAATTATTTAAGCACTCCCTTTAAGTTTCCATCGATCAATATGAACTGTACTGAAGAGTCAAATTCAGGACATGGAATCACTGAGGCCAAGTTCAAAATTCATGCAATAACAAACAGGGTACAACAAGTTTTACTATTAAGTAATAATATTAATTTAAAACTTAACCATTGTTTGAAACAGGCTGAACAGGGACAACTTGCATCACAGCCTCTTACCTGCTGTACTACACCCAAAGCAGCATGATCACCATGCAGAGGTGACTGTCTCTCTTTATCCTTACCATGCTTCTTACTTAGTTTAGTGCGTTGAAGTTGCTGTCTGAGCTTTGCAATCTGGGGAGATAGCAGAAAGCAAAATAAGTTATATTACATCAAATGTTTTTTACTTTTCCCTTCACTGCAGGAATAATATTTTAAGGTAATTTAACTTCCAATGTAAGTAGTATTTCAATATTTTTGTTAAGCATCGAGAGCAACTTTCAAAGCCTGCATTTAGGAGAAAAACTGGAAAGAGTTGAGGCACCCTAGGCTTGGAATTTAACATAAAGGAGCAAGGAGCTCTAGGATTGCTTAGATTATGCAACATCTATGTTCTGAAATATGGTCGGAATCAATTTTAAAATAAAAAGCCAAATTTACAGAGAGGAGAGATAAGCTGAAGTTAGCAAGTCTTAACTGAAGTTAATTATGCTTTGTTAATGCTCTTAATTTACAGAGCCTGGTATTTTAAAGATGAAAAGCAATTGCATTCAGTTTACATAACAAATAAAGACTTTATATTCAAGCTTTGAAAACTGGGTTACAAACCATGAATAGCAAAATACTTCCAACAGGAATTTCATTTTAAAGAAAGTGAATTAAATTCAAATTAAAGACTCCATAAATAGAACTTAATTGAAATCTTTGTACCCAAGTTGAATCAAGCAGAGATACTGGCCAAGTTAACAATTAATTTTCAAAGTGGAAAGCAAAGATATGTGCTGGCATGTAGTTGCAGTAATTTAGCTTGCATTTTTTTTAAAAAATGAGCCTTTTAACTTGTTTAGATAATCACTATTTTCTCATGTTTCCAAAAAAGATGTAAGTGATAATCAACAGGCAGGTCTAAGCTTGAACTGGGTCCTACCGAGTGGTTAACAATGTTTTGTGCACTCTGCAAACTGAATAATCAATAAAATAAATCACAATATTTTATTGTTTAAGCTAGAAATAGCGTTGCAATAGATAAAAAAGCAACCATGCAAATCACATTTATGTAGCACCTGACATAAGCTGAGAACATTCAGAGTCAACATTGAATTGTTTTAAACAGTAGTTATTGGTGAAACGGAGGGAAGTCAGGCAACCAACAGCTTCTGCTTACAACTTCTTAAATTGGGGATCGAAACCCTAAGTGGGTCACAGGCTAAAGGTTAGGGGGTCTGAGCTCTAAGATACCAGTGGACATCGTGGACCTCTAACCACATTAGAACAGTTATGTTCCTACTCAAACAAACATCCACACTCAGTCAGCCTGTCCATCTCCACCCTCCAAATCCCTCAAATCTCACTAAAAATTATGATATCAAAGGGTTATGGTGGAAAAGATTTTGGAAAGCATTGCAATAGCCCCACAAATGATAAGATAAGCAAGCCTGATGATACCAACATGTTGACGATGAATAAAAGGACACTCATGATACCCTCAATTCTCTTGCTCAAGTAAGATGATGTTTATATTGACCTGAAGGGTCAAGCAAGTCCTAGCTTGACGTCTCAGCTGAAGGGATATCTCAACAGTGAAACACTCCCATAGGTAGGCCATCACGTCAGTCTGTAAAATTTAAGACTCTGAAAGTGACTTACCAGAACTTTAGAACAATTAGGCATGATGAACAATTGTCAGCAAAGCGCTCATCCCAAAATAAATTTAAGAAAGGGATTGAAATGACTTGCTCAAAAGGAAAATACTACCAGTAAGTCAACCAATATGGCACATCTTAACTTCTATACAGCCAAGTACATGGACCAACTGTAAAGATTATTGCATATTTTCCTGGTGTTCCTTGCAAACAGCATCAAGGTTGATTGCAATTTCTTGCCTGAAAAGATGCACAGCTCTGAATTTCATAAGAACATTTAGTCCACATTGCTGAATCTGGAGTCACGTGTAGGCCAGACTCGGTAAGGATGACAGTTTGTTCCCTAAAGAACATTAATGATCCACATGAGTTTTTCCATCAAGACATAAACATGAGACTCAATTGCAGTTGTTAAACGGAACTCAAATTCCACCATCCACTATGGTTGGATTTGAACCCAGGTCCCCTACTTTGAAGAAAGTTAAAAATCACAAAACCATGTTATAGTCCAACAGGTTTAATTGGAAGCACCCTACCTCATTCCAAATCATACCTTGAAGTAGTTGTTCTTCTCCTCTCTCTCTCACTGCAACCCTCAAGTAATCTTCTCTGCCCTGAAGCTCTTCAGCCATGTCCTGAAACAGCCTCGCTACCACAGCCACATCTACTTCCTCAGTGCTTGCTTCTGCAACCAACTGATCCCACATGGACTCAGACTACATTCAAAGCAGCACAGTTTGGAAAAGGCCCCATAGGAACCTTCCATATCCAAAGTTTCACCTGTACATCCAGAAATGTAATTTATTGTATCAGTTGTTCCCGATGTGGTCCCTTTACATTGGGGAGACTGGACGCTTTCTCGCAGATCACTTTAAAGAACATCTCCAGGATACCTGCACCAATCAACCATACCGCCCTGTGGCCAAACATTTCAACTCCCCCTCCCACTCTGCCATGGACATGCAGGTCCTGGGCCTCCTCCACCACATTCCCTCACCACCCGATGCCTGAAGGAAGAACATCTCATCTTCCACCTCAGCACACTTCAACCCCAGAGCATCAATGTGGACTTCACCAGTTTCCTCATTTACCCTCTCCCCACCTTACCCCATTTCCAACCTGCCAGCTTAGCACCATCCTCATGACTGGTCCTACCTGCCAATCTTCCTTCCCACCTATCCACTCCACCCCCCTCTCCAACCTATCACCTTGATCCCCACCTCCATCCACCTAGTGCACTTTTAGCTACCTTCTCCCCAGCCCCACCCCTCCCCCATTTATCTCTCCACCTTGGAGGTTTCCTGCCTCATTCCTGATGAAGGGCTTTTGTCTGAAACATCGATTTTCCTGCTCCTCGGATGCTGCCTGACCTGCCGCGCTTTTCCAGCCCCACAAATCTGGACTCTTATCTCCAGCATCCGCAGTCCTCACTTTTGCCTGTCTGGATTAACAGTTCAGCAATAATATCACTAGGCCATCGCCTTCCCCAATGTGAAGAGGATTGGCATTCTCCAGCTGACTGCTAAAGGGCAGTTTTATGAACTTTTTGAATTTTCCCCAAAGAACGCATTTGTAAGTCGTCATCCAAGAGTTAATTTGCTATATGCTTTCTGAAAACCATATTTCCTTACAGAAAACCAGGTGTACTATCATCCTATGTTATCGCAAAACAACCCAACAATAGATGCATCTTGGCCCAAGCCTCCATCATATCCAGGCACTGATACAAGGTATGTGTGGTTACATCTCTCATTTACCCCAAAGTAGTGTCGAGTTCACTTGCCAGAAGTCTACATAACCACAAATAAAAAAAAACTTGCTTTTGTGCAACACCTTGTTTGCATATAGTAACATGAAGTCACCAAGAAAACTGCTGAGAGCACAGCAGCAGACAACTGACTTGGACTTCAGTAAAGCCTTTGACAAGGTTCCATATGGTGGACTAACTAGTAAAGTTATATTACATTGGATTCAGGGTGAGCTTGCCAATTGGAGACAAAATTGGCTTAACAGGTGGCAGTGGAGGGTTGTTAATTGAACTGGAGAGCTGTTACTAGTAATGTTTCAAAGGGATCTGTGCTCGACCTACTTGTTTATCATTTATATAAATGAATTAGATGAGAATATAGAAAGCACAGATAATAAGTATGTGGATGACACCAAGATTGGTTGTACAGTGCATAGTGATGAAGGTTCTCTCAAATTACAAAAAGAGATCTTGATCAACTGGGTCATTGGGCTGAAAGGTGGCAGATGGAGTTTAACTTGGTAAGATGAGGTATTGCATTTTGGTAAAACGGACTATTAAAAGTAGGGCCTTGGGGAGTGTTGTAGAACAGATGTAGAGGTTCACGTGACTAATTCTTTGAAGTTTGCATCACATCGATAGGGTGGCTGAGCAGCATTTAGCACGTTTACATTCACTGCACAGACCTTTGAATATAGAAGTTGGGACATAATGCTCAGGTTGCACAGGACATTGGTGAGGCCTCTTCTGGAGTAATGTGTCCAGTTCTGATCCCCTCTTACAAGAAGGTCAAGAGTAAACTGGAGAGGGTTCAGAAGAGATTTACCCGGTATTACCAGGAATGGAAAGTTGGAGTTGCAAGGAGAGGGTGAATAGGCTGGGACTTTTTCACTGGAGCACAGGAGATGGAGAGGTGACCTTATAAAAATCATGAGGGACATAGACAAGGTAAATGGCAAGTGTTTTTTTTCTCTCTAGGGTGGTGACATATTTTTAAGGTGAGGGGAAAAATTAAAAATATAACAAGGAGCTTTGTCTTTTAAGCACTGTGGAATGAACATCCAGAGGGATTGGTGAACACAGGTCCAGCTAAAAACACTTAAAAGACATTTGGTTAAGTTTAATAAGATATCTTTGGAGAGATAAGGGTCAAGCGCAGGCAGGTGGAACCAGTTTGATTTGGGATTATGGTCAGCATGGACTGGTTGGAACGAAGGACCTATTCTGTGCTGCATGACTATGACCTAAATATATCAAAATGTAAGTCACTAATGAAAATGCAAATAAGTGCAATCACTGACTAGAGCTTGCTTTCAGAACAAGTGAGGATGCTTCACGTTCCTGGGTTGCCAGACACTGTTCAGAAGAATATTTCTTTACAAACAAAAATCAACAATGTGGCAAATATTTGAAGCGCCAGGTTTATTTGGGGGGGGGGGCGCACGCACGCGCAATGGCATTTTATCCTCATTTATACTGTATGTAAGCAGCAACTATATGAATCAGTCAGAGCAAACCGCAGTCCTAATTGCAGGAGGTCATTGAAGCACGACATGATAATTATCAATTAGAACAAGCCAAAAGTTGCCCATAAAAGAATTTGGCTGCATTGTTACAAGTTTTAAGAACATTAGTCTACATTAGGCCTGTAAAACAAATGATATACTACTGAACTAAACTATTTGAATGTTTGAGAGATTTGTGGTGTGAACAGACTTGTTAAGAAGATTTAAATGATGATGATGATCAGCTCCATGCAGCAGTGCAAGAGTACATTGCTGCACTGTACTAAGCACAAGAGGACTTTTTTAAAATCCATGGACCATCAAAAATCGTCAATTGCAGAATAAAGCAAAAGCAGAGGGCAGGAAAATTGGTCATACTTAGACCCAGCAGTATGGCAATTCTAGTCAACCAACAAGCCCTTGGTTACTCAAGGTCACAAGAAAAACAAGCACTCCAAAAGCTCAACAAAAATCAAGTTGTGTTGGGGCCGATATATTAATAGATCACAATGCAGTGGAACCAATGCAGCCTTTAAAAAAGGCCATTAAGCACTCTAGAGGATTAATCCTTCTCACCCCAAAAATGTTGAACTGCAATTGTGTATCTGAGCATTCAAAGATTAACTGCAGTTTAAACACTTCACCCACTGATCATCAAGACAACATTGCAAAGTTAACTTTGAAGGGAGCAAGCTTCAACTTGCTATTTCTAATTCACAGCAAAGAAAAAGTACATTATGCTGCTCCAGCCATTTGCAGTTTTTGTTGGCAAATCAGAAGACCATTCATGTTCCAAATTAGGAGTCAAAGCGTTTTGAGGGTTCTGAGATTTTAGGGAGCACAACGTAACAATCCATCTTTATTTGTATTGGCAGGAGCCATTTCAAATTCAAACCCACAACTGTCAACTTCTCATTAAGCTTGAAGCCACAACACAGACATCCTTGATATCTATAAACTTAATTTGGTAAAAGCGAGTTCACAAAATATTTTCTGAAAATAACTGACATTTCTACACAGGAAAAGCCATCACCCGAAGCACAACTCCTATAGATTGAGAGATTACAACGAATGAAATGCCACTGCACATGCACAAAACTGAAACATTTTCATTGAAACAGTTGCAACCCAATTTACTGGATCTCTTATCACCATCTCAGATTTATACTTAACTGAAAGTGCTCATTCCAGAGAATTAAACACGTTTTGCATTTATGTTCAGGACCCTTCTCCTGACTTTGCATACCTTCAGTTGATCCCTTGGCCAAAATCCTCTTGCAGCTCCCTTTTCACCCCACAGCCTCCCCTGCCCCCTTACCATTCTACAAAACATGCATTCTTCCTCCCAAAACATTCTATATCCAAAACAGATGCCCACCTGCCTCGAGCTGATCAGTTTTGCATTTGACCCTCCATAAAATTAAGCCCATTCAAAGCTCTGCTGGATTCGAACTCTGGTCCCTGGCACTGTGAGGCAACAGTGCTAACCATTGAGCCACCATGCCTTTCTAATAAAGCTTTTGGTCATCACACCTTATGTGGCTGGGTGCCAACTTAATTATGTAGCATATTTGACAATGAAATGCTTCCAAATGCTTTATAGAAGCAGAACAATGATACCAAGCTACATTAACATACATTAGGTTATTTGATCAACCTCTTGGTCAAAACTACTGCTTGGAGTACAATGGAGCAATTGCACATTGCTTTAACATACTCCTGTGAAGGGTTAATTGTTTTTATGTAATAAAACATCCAAGTTCTTGTTGAACTGCCTTTTCTCAAAGCAGAACAATTCCTGCTTCTCAAGTTCCTGAATGTAATGACAACCTTTCCATGACTATTTTTGTCAGCCATTTCCAATTATGAGTGTATGTTGACCAAACTTAACACTACAGCATATGCAAGCTGGTTTACTGCTTATTATCATCAGAGTGCAAAAGGCCTCACAGCTGTGGCAACATCGATTTCAGTCTCACCTCTTTCAGCTGATCTGCACTGCCCCATGATGCAGAACGCTTATGAGAGTTTTTCCTCTTCAGGCCTATCTCATGCCAGGTGCTCGGAGTCTGAAAATACAAAAAGAAACCCTTTGGTTAAGAAACGCTGCTTGTTATTTGTTCTGTTTTAAATAGCATGTGTTTAGTTATTAAATACAAAAGAATGGTCTGGTCTCAATTCTCAGCACATTTTTATCACTAGATATTAAAGAGCAAAAGCTATTATAATTCTTTATGCTTTTATTTGAACAGAAAATATTCTCATTATGTTCTGCAACAATACACAAGTTGTAAAAACAAATGATGCCAACTCAACTATTCCTGGACTAAATTGGCCATTTACAATTTGAGAACAGGAATACAAAAAAGGATTCAGCTCCTCTCAACCCGATGTTCCACATCCGATTAAATACGTTGCTCCCTAAAAATACACAGAGACTTACAATAATAAACAGGGAACTAAAAAAAGTCTTTAAAAAAATAGGTTGGAGCGCTTCTGGCATACAAAGAAGTTTCTAATTCTATATTAAGCATGGGATTATATAGTGTCCAAGCAATTATAGTTTGCCTCTTGATTTAAAGTATAAATCCCTAATAGAGTAATCAAAATCCAATGAATTGGGTAAATTATTTGGTACAAGAATTGCCAATTTCTTGTACTTCTACAGCAGTAGGTGATTTTTTTTTGGTGTTTGACCGAACAGTCTGGAGAAATTGACTATTCAGACATGAACACAGCAACAAGTTTTCCGAGCATATAGAAAATATGCTTTCGCCAAATTTAAGCTAACAAAATTAGAGGTGTAAATTTATTGCATTTTTTGCAAACTTTAATCCTGAAGATAACACAACTTGCTAGGGATTGGCTTGTGCTATTCATGCATAGCTCATTCTGTTGAGACTAGCATGTCTTGGATTTCAAAATTGCAATGATATCCAGTAAACAACCACCATAATATGTAACTTTTCTGCATTGAACCAGCTGGACAATTTGGCATCACTGCATCTATGTAAAGATTAATGCATTTTAATCCATGCTGGAAAACTAAAACTTCAAATACTTGCAAGAAATGTAGGAACACTAAATTCCATTAAAACTACTATGCAAGGAGTATGAAAAACAAGATTATAAACACTGCATAAATAAGTTTGTGCACATTAATGCAATGCAACGAATGCAAGACAAAGGTGTTCAAGTTTTCAGAAATGTTCCCTTAATTCTATCATAACCACTGCACAGTTTGGGCAATGGGGAGAATATTAGAAAGGGAGAGAATTACAATATGAAGTCCAGTTGCTCAACAGCTTTTGATTTACTTTACATTGCAGTCTCCCCTCATGTGTTTTCAAATGTACAACACCTGCTGAAAGAAACCTGGTGAACCTTTCCTCTTATCTGAAACCAGGGTCAGGATGGCATTCTAGCTAGATGTCCATTATTAAATCACCTTCCTTATTAACCAAAGCCAAAGCTAAATTGGAACTGTATTAACTGAAAAGCATTTTGTGTTCATCAGCACATACTCAAGATTCAACAAACTGCAATATTGGCCTGTCTTCGAGGAATTTAAACCTAACCAAAAATGGAGATGATTTGACATGTTCCTCAACCTTTGGAAATGTACTGAGCTATTTTTAGTCTAGGTTCAAAAGAGCAACAACATGAACAATTATAAGTATTAGTACTTTGAAACTAAAGACAAGCAAGAATTGATATCCAGTTTAGAAAACAAGTTAACAAGCAGCTAATCTGCATTAAGTTATGATGGGCCAGTGGTTGAAATAGCTGGTAGAGTAATTACTGATTATTCTGTCAGACATTATTTCCACATGCCAGTCTCAAATGAAATGCAAACTCACTTCAGATTTGGCAAGCATTTGGCTTGCAAAAGGCTGCTTAAATTAACATTTACCAAAACTTTCCAAAAAGGCTTAATATTAACATTTTGTTAAATGCTCACTTTAACTTTGCTAGGCTGTAGATTATAGAAGTCCTGCAGCATTTTGCCCACGTGAACTCATGCTAACATCTGTACCTAATTCTGTTGAAGTGTAAATCAATGATACTTTAGAGCAGAATTGTTTTTTGTAAGCCTATCCATCCCTGCAGTTTACTCACGTCATCTTCTGGGAAAAAAAACAGGATCACAGGAGCTAGAGTAACCATTCTGCCCACTGAACCCATTCAATTCAATTAGATCACAGCTGTTCATCTAAGTAAATGCCACTTTCCTCATGCTATTCCCATATTCCTGGTAGTCATTCATATCCAAAAATTGATTATTTCTGGCTTGAACATTCTCCATATCTGGAGCTTCCACAGCCCTGAGACACAGAATTCTAAACATTCAATGACCTTAAAAGCTGTGGTTCTCTCTCATCTCAGTCCTAAATGACTTTCCCCTCGAGACCAAGATTATATCTAGTGCTTCTAGACTTGTCCACCCTGCAAGAATTTTTGAAGTTTCAATGCAATCATCCTTTTTACTTAAATGCTAGATGACATACCCAATGTGTCAAGTCAATCCCACCATATGAGGGACTATTATGGTGAACCTGTTGCATACCATGGAAAATTACATTCTTAGATAACAGACCAAAGCTTGCTGCACCTGCATGCTAACTTCCAGTGATTGAACAAGGACAAAAGGTACCTTGGGAGATAAATATTGTCCACACTCACCATTTAACAAATGCGGTCTGTTTTATTTGACAAGAGAATGCATAGCTTCTACCTGCTATTTTCATTCACTTAGTTGCTTGAAGACTCCACATTTTCACTAGTTTTCAAGTTTGGAATTATAATAATTGGATTTTGGATAATCCAAAATGGAGGATGGGAAAAATTGGGGCTGTATGAGCTGCACCTTTGAGATATTTTCAATGTTGGAGCTGATTTACTTGAATTACAGGAGTGGTAATTACTGCTTTATAAGATGTTGCATTGGTTTGGAACTTTTAAAAGATATCTAGATGGGTATATGACTAGGGAGATTTCAGAGAGATATGGTCCAAATGCTGGCAAATGGGACTAGATTTGTACAGGATATCCAGTTGGATCAGATGAGGTGGTCCGAAGACTGCTTCCGTGCTGTACATCTATGACTTTAATGGTCCCTGATATTAAATCATTTACATAGATCGCAAACAGCTGTGGCCCCACTTCTTGCAACACATTACTAGTAAGAACCACCATTCTGAGAAGTCTCTCATTATCCCTATTTTCTGCTGGTTACTCAATTATCAATCCATAATAGTATACAGCCCACAAACATGCGCTGTGTTGCACTGCACTTCCACAGTGCAATGGTCATCACATTGGTTTAGTACATAAAAGATCCCCTATTCCAAAGCAGGCAAAGATGGTGTTTTTTTCTCCTCTGAAGAATTGGAGGCTGAGGGATGACCTTAGGAGGTTTATAAAATCATGAGGGGCATGGATTGAATGAATAGCCAAGGTCTTCTCCCTAGGGTGGAAGAAGTCCAAAACTAGACAGCTAGTTCAAGGAGAGAGGAAGTGTTTAAAAAGGATCCAAGGGACAACCTTTTCCATGCACAAGGTGGTGCACGTATGGAATGAGCTGCCAGAGGAAGTGGGTGGCTGGTACAATTACAGCATTTAAAAAGGATCTGGATGGGTACATGAATAGGTGGCGTTTAAGAGGGACATAGCCAAACCATCTAACATTATTAACCTCCTGAGCACAACATTACTAAAAGCCTGAGATCCACCACCGATTCTCCATCTCTGCTACAAGTAATATCCTTTAAAAGCTCCCAAAATAGGTATGTCAAATATATAAACCCATACCAATTTAAATTCTAATGATTAGCAGTTACGTACAACATCAACTAATAGTTGTATAATTTTGTACTATCTCTCCCCCTCTCAAATGGTGGAATTACATTTGCTACTTTCCCATCAGCAAGAATCTACACAATTAAAGATAACCAGCAATGCAACCAGCATTTCCATTTGCATTCCCTTGCTTTCATTATTGGAATGCAAAACTTGTCAAAATCATGTTAATTAGAATGGTATATTTTCACAAATCTTTAACCAAGTGTCCAGATTCAGGCAACTTCAGTGGCAGCAGGGATTGGGCCCTTGTGTTAATTGCTTTTTTCTTGTCCTTTACCAAATCTGTATCGGTCTCACTGTGCCTTCAGCATCTATCATTTTGCCTGGTCGAGGTCCAGAATTACAAATAAATCTCACCCTTATGAGGAAGGTAAAGCACTTATTAAATGATTTATACCATCAAAATTAATAGTCTAACAGAAGTACAAAAGCTATTTAGCTTTCTGTCTAAAACAATCCAGGAATCAGGGTAAAAATCTCAGCACAGTGCAGAAAGAGCTGACATGGCCCATTATGCCCTGCCCCCCATAACCCTACACATTGAATGTGTATTTAAATAGAAACAAAGCCCTTTTTAAAACTGCAGGAAGATTCACCCATATCCGAATTGCTCACTGATAAAGTTTTTCCCTCATCTTGCATGGGCTGATTTTATGCAATAAATTGCAAACGAGGGGGCACAGTTTAAGAGTGGAAACAATTCCACCACACCCACTCGGATTTTGGAGCCCATCAAATCTACTGTTTAATATTCTCCAAGAAAAAAAAACAGACCCAACTTGAAGTTAGGTCTCATTACTGATCTATCATGCTCCTAGAATAATTCTCAAACCCACTTCTACAATGCATTCCCACCACTGTGTCCAGAACTGTACAAAGTATACGAGCTGAATTCTAACCAATATCTATTAGGTTAATCACAACCGGATAGCTCTGGTACTGTACTCCTTACCCCAACTTAAGCCTGAAGCACCATGTTTGGAACATGCTGTTGCCTGCCACTATTATTTATATCACACACACACACACACACACACGACACTGCAATCTCTTGAATGCTACCCATACTCCATATTGTGTCCACATGTTCAGTATCTCACACTTATCCGCATTGATTTTTATGTAGAAATCATGTTTTCAATAAGGAGAATGAAGCATGACACAAATCTCTGAAGAGGAATACTCAGCTAATGGAAAGGTTTGTTTTTTGTACTTCTGGTCTAAAATACAGCACCAGAAAATCCAAACAGATCCAGTAAGAGGGAAAACAAGCATTAGTGATCAAGGTCAAAAGGGACAGAGGTGTAGCACATGGCAAAACGTAGCTCAACCTGAAGCCACACAAAAAAAAACCCGACAACATACAACCCAAAGTGAGCTTATTGTGGGAAACTGACATTATGACTGCATGTTTGGAAAGTCAATTCAACGTTGCAATCCAAGCAAATAATAAAAGCACGTATATCACTTAACATAAACATCCCTTTTCAAAAGCTGGACTGAAACAAAAACAGTGAGGTTAGACCACATCTAGTTGCCAGTTTGTGACAGGTCCTTCAGATTTCATAATTTTTAGCAGCCAGCCAGTTGGCTGCAGTACAAAGCCTTGTGAAAGCACTCAAAAGGTAAGTGATTTTCTAGGTTTCCTAATTGGAAAAAAAATCTGCTATCAGCAATATTCCCTCCCACAAAATGGATCGCCCATCCATGGGCAACCCCAGGGTCTATCCTTAAATGCCCCGAGAAGGAATATCAAGACCAACTTATTTCCCATCTGCAATCAGTTTGACAAAATAGTACATTTTCAGCGTGAAAACAGATCAGTCTACTCTTACACTTCCTCCCAGCCTTCACTGAACCCATCAATATATCCTATTCCCAGCTTCACCTTAAATGGTTAGGTTATTCACTCCTTATATTCCTTATAGATTCCTAGAGCTGTACAACATAGAAACAGACCCTTTGGTCATTTTGAGCAAAAGGCATTTTCTCTTCAATTCCTTACTGGATTTACTGACACATTTATAACCCTCACCTAGTATCACGTGCATTTGTAAATTATTTAAATTTATTCTAATCAAATCCTTTCATAACCTTTATCAGGTTACTCTTCAATCTTCCTTCTGGAGAAGGAAATCTAACTTGTTCAATCTTACTCAATAGTTATCATTTCAGTTCTTATATAAATTTGAAAATCTCTTGTACACAATCTTCAGAGTCAGATTCATACAGCACAGAACAAGACCCTTCAGTCCAGTTTGTCCTTGCCAACCAGTTTCTCAAACTGAAGTAGTCCCTCCCAATTGGCCCATATCCCTCTAAACCTTTCCTATCCATGTATCTGTCCAAAACATCTTCAGTGTTCTAATCATACCAACCTCTACCACTTCATGTTTTTCTTTGCAGACTTCTGTTGGACCAGAAAAGCTGGTATTTGTTGCTCACCCTCCTCTCCCACCCCCCCACCCCCACCAAACTGCCTTTGGTGAGGCAATGGTGAAGCTACCTTCATGAGCTGAAGTCCATTTGGTGTAGGTATACCAACAGTTGTGTTCGAGGATTTCCTTTACACAAAAAAAAAGTTGATGGAACTCTTCCCGTCTTGCCCCAGTCTATGCACTTCTGTATTTGTGAATGCTAATGCTCTAGAATTGTGCTGGAATTCCTTATATTTTTAAGTGAAATTATTAGCCTTTGTCACAATTCTGATTTGGAAACATCAATATCCAATGTGCAGTTTTTCAAAAGATGCTCCCATGCAGTTTTCTTAGAGAGAGAAAAAAAACACTCCAGGATTCATTCTACATTCTCACATTTGCATTAAAAATATCCAGTTGCAAAAAACACTGGACAGGTACTGAAGCCAATTTGTCAGGATTCAAATATCCTATGCACCGTCAGCTTAAGTAAACTAGCTGAAAGCTACTTCCTGATTGATTCAAATTTTCTAGGGCAGAGAACATAGTAAATGTTTGTACAAATTTGAAACAACTTTGAGAACATTGCACCTGGCAACAGTTACCTTCAAGATATGAGCCCTATGGTGGTTCAGAGATGGAATACAACGTTCCATTAATAAAGTACAAGCCTTTAAATGACCTGAAGTCTAACCTGTGCTTCTGTACATTTACCTGATGGCACATCTCATCAGAAGAACATGTCTTTGCTCTGATTTCTAAAATGCTGTTGGATTTTGCTTTGAGGAAGCATGATGAGACATTCAGAGTCAAAAATTATGCTGGAAAAGCATAACCAGTCAGGCAGCAAAGAGCAGGAGAGTATGTTTCATGCTCAAGTTCATCATCAGGAATGGTGGTGGTTGGGGGGGGGGGGGGGGGGGGGGGGAGGAGGAGGAGGAGGAGGAGAGAGAAGAAGGGGGGTGCAAAGTGTTCCCTGAAACATTCCACAAGTTGGCATCCTGAGTCCCCAATGTGGAGACCACATTGGCAACAGACACAGTAAATTATGTGTGTGGAGGTGCATTGGTTAGACAGGACATCAACTTGTTCTCTGAAACGTTCCACATCTCTGGGACATGCACTAAATAACCCCACTGTCCTGTGGCCAAACACTTCAACTTCCCCTCCCACTCCACCAACAACATCCAAGTCCTGAGCCACCTCCACTGCCAGATTCTAGCCACCCGACTCCTGGAGGAAGAAAGCCTCATCTGCTGCCTTGGGACCCTCCAACCACTCAGCAATGTCAATTTCACCAGTTTCCTCACCTCCCCTCCCACAAATTATCCCAAATCCAACCCTCCCACTTGGCACTCCCCGCTTGAAGTGTCCTACCTGTCAGTCATCTTTCCCACCTATCTGCTCCAACTTATTACCATCACACCCCCACCTCAATCTACTTATTGCATTCCCAGCTACCTTCCCTCAGCCCCACCTCCCTTCCATTCATCTCTCAGCCCCCTTGGGCTCCCCCACATTCCTGATGAAGAGCTCATGATTGAAACGTCAACTCTCATGCTCTTCGAATGCCAACTGATTGACTGTGCTTTTCTAGCACCACACCTTTTGACTCTGATCTCCAGCTTCTGCAGTCCTCACTTTCTCGTAGTTGAGGAGACATTAAGCCAATAGAAACAAGCAAAAGTTGTACTGAGTGAGGCACTGCAGGTCATAGTAGAAGTCCATTTCAAGTTGAAAACATCGTACTCTAGCTACTGAAGCAAATCACAACAAGAAAACATGCAAAAACACGTCAACTGCTAAGCTGCCTTCAGGCTACCAGTGTCTCTTGCAGTCTTTAATAGTTCAGAAACAGCGTCTTTCAGCAACATGAAAACTAGTGATCCACCTGCAGATTTTCTGATCTAAAATAAACCTAGCATATCTTCAAAAAGTAACAAATTTCCTTTTGCCTACCACCCCCACCTCTCAACTCAAATCTCTGGTTACAGCACTCTCAATTACCCCGTTTGAAAGAATTTGGAAAATGTTGCTATCTTACTGCATTCAAACATGCAACCAAAATGCACTGATGCAGTTAATAAGTCATTTTTGCCAATAAATCCAGCAGAAATCCTTTGTATTTTGTGCTTTGAAAGTTACCACAATACAAGGTTTTTCTTGTTTGTGTTCCAGAATTGCCTGCAAGAGCACAATGTACACGAACCACAAAATAGGCCTGAAGTTAAAGGAAGTGGGCAACATGTGAGCTTACCTACATTTATAAAAATCAACACTGGTTAAATAAAGTAGGCCATTTAACAGCCACTTCTTAACACGCCCTGATAATGCATAATACATTTTCACAAGTCAACATGAAAGCCAACTACAACTAGTTGCACGTACTCCCATCCTTCAAACTGCAATGCCTAGTCAAACAGTTGGCTTTCCTTAGAAAATAAGCTAGAATAGGATCAAAGTAGTACAAAATAAGTTGTGAACTTAGCTACTTTAGTTATGTATGTACCTATACAAATTCTGATGGGAATGCGTTCACATTTATTGACCAAGCAGCTCATCTGAAACTCAATTTCTTCTATTTTAAAGTAGGTCTAGCTGGAAAGTCATTGCAGGAAGAATATCCAGGACCAGGAAAAGTAATAAGAACAAGTGTCTAATTATTTCTTGAAGCTTGCCTTTGGTGCTGGTTAGAAGTTGTCAGCTGCTCAATCTCTGCTCCCACCTAGCCAGCAGGAGCTGCGCGCAGATAGCTGACCACATTTCAACGTCTTTGAAGGTGTAACATACATCACTCCTGCAGTTCCTGCTTGATTCTGGTTAGTTAAAATTCTGTCTTACTTCTATACCGACACCATTCAACAATGGTGCAGCTTCATACAATCATAACAGACTGAATGACTCTCAGCACCACAGTAGTTACACAAAGAAATCATTTCGCCAATCACATGGACACAGGCTCCCTGAAGGGGCAACTCATCTGGCTCCACTTCCCTGCCCTTACCCAGTCCTGCAAAGCTTCTCCAAATACTTGAGAATACAGGGTATCACTGATTTCCAAACATCTGCTTGTAGTTACAAACGAGATCCCACAGGTGTAATTTTAAAGACTTGACATATTAACATTTCCTATACGTACAAATGGCAACACCCCATTCCAACTGGCATACAAGTTGACTTGTGAACAGACTCCAGGACAAAACCTATTCACAACTCGGGGACTAGTTTTAACCTAATTCTCTTTGCAAGGTATTGACTGAATTTGCTCATTCCTTTCATGCATTTATTTGAAATCTCAACCAAAAGCTAAGTTTTAACATTCCACACTCAGGATAAACCAAAGATAACAGCATAACCAGACAAATTTCCAACAGGTTATGAAGACACTTGCTCTAGAATGGAGTTTAAAGAATTGCTGAGATTCTGAGATTTTCTCAAAAAATATTCAAAACCACATCAACCCAGAAAGAAGCTGGTGCTGGTTGCTTGAACGTATTCGAGGAAAACTGCCCAATTTTGACAGGGTTTTATGGCAGTTCTGTTAAAACAGTGTTTACAGGTTAGAAAAAGACAGCACAAGTTTCCTGTCTTAATGAGTAGGGTGTGAAACCCAATCTCTTTGCCAGAAGCAGAGCCATGCATTTTTCCTGATTTCTAATCCAAAGGCTGTAAGTAACTTGATTTAATCTACAAATGCCACAGATCACTATTCCAAAATAATGTGCTCAAACAACACTTTAACAATAGCACTATGAAGGCCTACCAAACATTCTGCTATTGAAAAGAAAGCCCATCCATCAAATTCGGAATTTTTAACTTTCATTGAATGAAAAGTGTTTTAGGTGCGATAAAGGCAGCATATGACAGCAGTTCATTTAATTGAAACATACAGCAAAATAAGCATTGACAGCATTCACCAACTGATTCAGAATCTCTGCTCCAATAATCCTCCCCAACAATTATGGCATATTGGACCATAGATTTGGAAAAAAAAAGTTAAATTTAACTTTCAGTTTACAGCTTAAATGGAACTTGCTTCGAAATTGCCTTTGATAAATGACTAATCAAGAGAAGTGAGATATTCAAAGCAGTCTACCAAATTAGAAATGCTTTCAGAAGACAGATTTCTACTTTAAAATCATGCCTCTCAAATGGGATTTATCATTAGAAGTTTCCATTTGTTCTGACTTTTCACCCAGTTTAACCTTGGAGGCAATAATATCCGTTTCCTACAAAATGACCAACATTAACTTTGATTGGGATTTGGCCAGGTGCACAAGGAAAGGGTTGAAGTAAACCTCATCTCATTAAAACAAATTTCCATTCATTCTGTTCCTCAGGGGTTATCCAATGAGATAAAGCTAAAGTTATAGGTCCTATAGTTCCTAAAATGGGAAACCAAAACATACCATTTTCCATGTTTAGTAAATATAATATTTTGTATCAGTGTGCTGCATGAAGCACTGGGGAAACACACAATATTAAGCACAAACAATTATATTGCTTTATTTTCTTGATCATATTACTAGTGTTCAAACAGTCAAATTTCAGAAATAAACTGTCCATTTTAGAGTACAATTAACACACATCTTCAAGTCCTCTGTTGCTGCATGGTGAATATATTCCCTTTCAGCTCATACATCTGACTCCCTGTGATCAGCCCTGAAAACTGAAACCACCAAGTGAAACAACCAAATCGGGAAGCAAATCATTTTTAACAAAGTAAAGTTGGTGCATGTGTGGGTGGGAAAGCAAGACAAGCCTCTTCTGAAAACTTGAGTGGATTAATCATCAATCTTAATCTACTCAATTAAAAAAAAAGTTAAAAGATCACACAACACCAGGTTATAGTCCAACAGGTTTGTTTGGAAGCATTAGCTTTTGGAGCGCCACTCCATCAGTTAAAGTGGAAATTACCTGCTTTCTCAAACAACTTCTGCTGCTCATTAAATCTTTGACCAACAAGCTACACAGAGATTTTGGAAGAATCCTATTCAGTTATAAGTCGACTGTTACAGTTGGTAATAGTTGATCAGGTTTGCTCGTCTTGATTATTTCAAAAGTAGAGAGATTATCATGAGAGAACTGATTCAGTTCCATATTGGTTGAAAATGTATGTCAAGTATTTAATACAAACGAGGTCACATGACATAATACGAGACGATTAGGTGCCTTCAATAACCACTGTGAATAATTATTCTATATTGGTCATCCACTAGTCACTGCAGTTCTGCTGGCTGCAACCACTATCTATATGCACAAAACCAAGATTACTGCAGTAGGCTCTTTTGTTTTTGTGTTACGAAGATTCGGCACTAACCACGCATTGACAGGTTTTCTAGGTGTCAAGATTATCAAAACACAAGTGACTCACTACTGCACATGACATGACTTGGCCCAAGAATGGAACTGATTGCATTGGCTGTTTAACACACTAATAATTGATCTACCTGATTCAGATTATGAGATTACCTTTGGGTGGTGATGGGAGTTCCCTCTGCACCACAATGCATAAATGTCCAAATGCAAATAAATCCACATTACATTGATGCCAAAAAGTGAAGGCAGACTGCATGTTCAGTGAAGCTGATTTCAAACAAATTTTCAAGACTATTTGAGCTGTGAAACACAGCAGCAGTACAGCACACATCTCTTCTAATTTGCTGGATCTCAAAACAGCATGAGCTACACTATACAAAGGATGAAGTGCTGGTGCTTCCAGAATTACCACTGGCTCCAATCTAAGAATAATCCATGCAGCATTAAATACTATCACACAAATACAAATTATAATCATTCAACTTGTAAATTAAGTGAGAAGCATTTTGCAATGAAAACAACAGGAAGAAAAACTTTAGCACAGGATGCCAATACATGAAAAGGTCATTAATAGATAGTCATAAAGGCAGCACTCCCCCATTGACAAAAATCAGGTGTCCTGCAGCAAGATATAAAACTTGGCTAAATGAGGGATGCATCCTTTGGGAATTAAAAGTACAGAATGTTCACCATCTTTTTTCAAGCCACATTTCACATGTTGTTCAACCCAGAGACTGAGATACCATCTGTACAGGAAGTGAAACAGCAGGACGTCCTGTTTTGTTACTCCAGTTCTACAGGTGCCCTAAATATCATGACCAACCAATCATGATTAAATGCCAATTCAGAAATCCCAGTACAATAAAACAGGTCAACGTAAACAAGGAACGGAGAACATTCAAAACAACAGTTTCCTGGAAAGTTTCTCAGCTTACTAAAACTCCAACAGTACATTATAAAAATCATTTGTCAGCAACAGTGCACGGTTGTAAACTGCAAAAGCAAACTACAGTAAAATTCTGAAGTTCAAGGTTATGAAGTCTTGAACTAAGATCTATAGTTTGGTTCATCTCACATTTGGCTTCAGATCTCTCCTATCATCAAGGATTAGGATTGTAACTATCACCTCAGTTGGCAATTTTAGATGTTGCTGTTAATAAACAAGGCCAGTGCACACATTTTGCATGAGCCAAATAGAGGGCACTTTGGTGCACACTGCATCAGGATTATGCTCAGCTTGGATCATGTTACAAACTATTCTTCTAAAAAAAATCAAGTACCAGTAGCTGTTTATGAACTTGGGATAGAGGATCAGACTTGATCAAGAGTCAGCTGTGCCCAATCATAAAGCACTCATCCAAAAATCAAAGCAATGAGCTCAAGATTTGTTTCAGGCTTTTAAACAGCTAACCATTGTGCACACCATTACATGAAGGAATAGTACAGAATCCAAACCACCAAGTGAAGGGTTAAACCAAGTTGTTCTATTTGTTCAGACAGCCTTTAAAAGCACAATGGTGCATTTTTATTGTTTAAAAAGTCCAAAAAACCAGCAATTTCTCCACACACGAGCAAACATTTATAAATTATTTCCATAACAAATGAAATTGGGCCTTGTGGGTCATGGCTATTCATGGCCACTGCAACATTTAATTGCAACCACACTTGCATACCTATTGAGTGTATCATGTATTTAATGTTCTTAAAATTGTCAAGACAAGAAACAATCCATATCTTAAAAGCACTCAACAAAATAGAAGAGAATCATTAAACTGAGCTTATCATCCTCCTCCTCCTCCTCCTCCTCCTTCCCCAACCCCTAGCCCATCCAATATCCCTGGAGATGCCAGGGACCAGGCAAAAAAATTGAGTTTGCTTTAGCAATGTGCTCCCAGAAGTATTACTAAAGGCTGTCCAGGAAGAAAGGGACGTTCTCTTCTATGGATGGCAACATTACGCTACCCTAACTAATTAAGGAAACCTAGACATAGGCAGCTACAGAGGTGAAAGCCCAAAGGTGGTCTAAGAGAATTAGCCGTGATTTAGAGGCATAGGCTTTATACCTACTCAGGTGTCTATCCAGCACTTCGTGTTGATATAAGTTGGCTGTCAAGCACCTCTATTTGATAACTATGATGCAATCAATATCTGTCATTTCAATGCAATGTGAAAGAAGATCTACAAAATACAACCCTTTGAACGGAGCCTCTTTTTTTCTTCAGTCTAGATTAGAGTGGCGCTGAAAAAGCACATGTCAGGCAGCATCTGAGGAGCAGGAAAATTGATGTTTTCGGCAAAAGCCCTTCTTCAGGAATAGAGGCAGGGTGCCTGCAGAGTGGAGAGATAAATGAGGGGGGGTGGGGGTGGGGAGAAAGTAGCATAGAGTACAGTGGGTGAACAAAGTTAGGGATGAAGGTGATAGATCAGAGAGGAGGGTGGAGTGGATAGGTGGAAAGGAAATTTAGGCAGGTGCTGAGCTGGGAGAAGGGGAAAATGAGGAAACTGATGAAATCCACATTGATGTCCTGGCATTGAAGTGTTCAGAGGCAGAAGATGAGGCATTCTTCCTCCAGGCGTCGGATGGTGAGGGAGCGGCGGTGGAGGCGGCCCAGGATCTGCATGTCCTCGGTCGAGTGGGAGGGGGAATTGAAATGTTGGGCCACAGGGCAGTGGGATTGATTGGTGTGGGTGTCCCGGAGATGTTCCCTAAAGCGCTCTGCTCAGAGGTGTCCTGTCTCCCCAATGTAGAGGAGACCGCATCGGGAGCGATGGATACAATAAATGATATTGGTGGATGTGCAAGTGAAACTTTGATGAATGTGGAAGGCTCCTTTGGAGCCTTCAATAGAGATGAGGCAGGAGGTATGGGGGGGAGACATGGACCTGGCTAAGTAGCCACAGAGGGAACGGTCTTTGCAGAAAGCAGAAATAGATGGGGAGGGAAATAAATCCCTGGTGGTGGGGCCAGTTTGGAGGTGGTGGAAATGTTGTCGGATGATGTGCTTTATGCGAAGGTTAGTAGGGCGGAAGGTGAGCACTGGGAGGTTGTGTCCTAGTTGTGGTTGGAGGGGTGGGGTTTGAGGGTGGAGGGGCAGGATGTGGATGAGATGTGTTGGAGGGCATCTTTAACCACACGGGAAGGGAAATTGTGATTGCTAAAGGAGGCCATCTGGTGTGTTCTGTGGTGTAACTGGTCCTCCTGGGAGCAGATACGGCAGAGGAATTGGGAATACGGGATGGCATTTTGACAGGAGGTAGGGTGGGAAAGGGTATAATCCAGGTAGCTGTGGAAGCCGGTGGGTTTGTAAAAAGTGTCAATGGCAAGTCAGTCGTCATTAATGGAGATAGAGGGGTCGTGGAGGTGGTGTCAGAGATGGTCCAGGTGAATTTAAGGTCAGGGTGGAATGTGTTGGAAGTTGAAGGACTTTTGTCCAAAACGTCGATTTTTCTGCTCCTCAGATGCCGTCTGACCTGCTGTGCTTTTCCAGCACCACATTTATCTAAACTCTGGTTTCCAACATCTGCAGTCCACGTTTTTAACCTCCTTTTTTCTTCACTTCATCCCACTCTAATCAGGTTTGATGCTAGCCTGCGTGGCTGCCTTGCTTGGGTAAGCTTGTTGGCTTGGTCAATCTTTACCCACAGTTTAAGCAGTTAACAAGCCACCCTGACGATGATAGACATTTCATTAGTCAAACGTCACATTAAGGGACGTCTTCAGCACTAAGCATTTCCTGATATTGACAGGTTTTCAAAGGAGCCAAATAGCAGGAAAACATTTCACTCACCAGAGTTTGGTGGAATCAATCATGTCAGGTACATAACTAAAATATATAGTCAAGTTTGTGACCACATCCCATTTTTGGCCAGGATTGCAGACATGACCTTAATTCCAGCAACTGCAGTGTTTGAGAATATTCAAGATATATTAATGAAAGCAATAGAGGATCCTAACATGAAGGTCAGGAAAGCTGAATGGCTGGTCTCTCGGCAGCCCAGCATGGCCTCACTGTAGACCTTCAGATTTGAAACGATTTCAGAGCAGTCTCCCGGCCTCAAAAACCTAGGGGTGATGCCGTGTGGTCTGGAGTTAAGGCCCAGCGCGCACAACAGACTAGGAGTCAGCATGGAGCTGGATAGAAGGGCTGTTACTCTGAACTTTCTTTTTGATTTCTCCCCCTAAAAATCTGTACTTCAGAATCTGTACCTTGGTATCTTTAGACCCAGGAAAACACTGAGTGGCAATGTGTAAACTTTTTACTGTACTCCTGACAATAAAGCTAATTCTAATATTAACAGTTCAGCTGTAGGTTATAGTTTAAGACCATGAAGGACATGGAGTTGTGACCATGTTGAACATGCTAAATAAACGCAAGCTGCTGTGTCTAGTTTAGAAGGAATTTGGGAAAGAATATTTACAGTGCAGGCTATTACTGTACTTAAGTGTTTGCTCTTTAGTGAAAAAAAATCAACTTGTTATTCCAGTTAAAATTAATCAAAATTAACAGATGACATAATACAAAAATTCAGCTTGAATGAGTTAGCCAAGATACAATATACAGCTAATTACAAACCAAAGATTGACACTATATTTTATATTACAAATCAGAACGCTCATTGATCTCCCTCAAAAGGGATCGTTTCTTTACCTGAAAGAAGTTGCATTTTGACTGTACTTCTAGATAGTCATAGGCTAAAATATATAGGGAATAAAGCAAACAGACACTCATTGCATAAGGGTGTACTTGCAGTATATTGTATTACCTAAGACAGCAAGGCATATAACTTATTTTAAGATGCAGTTATTCAACTGGTGCTGACTGAACTCATGAACGGCTAAAGCAAGATACAGGCAGTGCAGGAAGGAAAAAGGAATATATACTTTACAGATTCACTTTCCAGCTATATTAGCATTTAAATCAACAATAAAAGACTTGGCCATCAAGATTCAACTTGCATTCACTATAGCAGCAGCAAAATTGGCCCACACTACCATTATTGTAGGGAAATCTTCAAGTCATACACATCCCTTTCAACTGGTAGGGTTGACCTTAAATGTCTGTAATGCTCCTAAACAACAGCTATCATGAAAAAAATCTCGATGCACATTCTCAATATTGGAGTTGTGTATCATTTGATAATGGGCACAAAGTGTTTTTGGTCGGTTGTGCAGTGTAAAAATCACCAAGTGATTGAATTTTGCTAAAATGTTAGATTTTGTCAAATTCAATATCATGTCATACCAAAAATACATAATGCACATGCTACTGAATTCAATGCTGTTCCTAATATCTGAAGTCCCAATTCACATCAGGCTTGATTTCAACATTGGAATTTGTCAACTACCCATAATCAACAGGATTGACCAGCAAGAGTCTTTCCTGGAACCATCTTCAAGATGAAGGAATGTGTTTTTGGACACAAATGGAGAAGAGTCCACAATTTTCTGACTTTTTTGACCTTCAAATAAATCCATTAAAATGCTTAGCTGGACCTTGAAGCAAGGTTGCAGCTTGCACAACATTGCATCTCTGGCACTGGCTCAAATTAACATCCCCTTGACACCGAAGTGTTCTGAGACCTTGATCTTTACATACTTACGAGGGCCTTATCTATGGGAACAGTCTCAAATTCCTTCTGAGACAGAGGAGAAGTGTAAAAGGCAGAAGTCCAACAACAAAACAGGCAGGCAAGCACTCTGCACCTACTTTAAGCCTGTGCATGTTCCATTTGTGTTAGGCAAACGGCTTAAAATTTCTGCAGTTATTTTCATCCAGACATTGAATGAGTCAGACATTAAAAGTGAGAAAGGTTTTTTATTCTGCCAACCCAACACCAGCTGACCATTTCAAACTTCCACAAAAGCTCAGGAAATATTTTCAATTAGTTAACTTCTTGGTGCATGTAGATAATAGATTGAATTTGAAGCTTCCAAATTTGTATCATTTGGGCATATGAAAAAAGTGACAAAAGGTTATTTGATTAATTCTTGGTTTAAGCTGAAAGGAACTGAGATCAAGACATTTTTGATGACATTTCTTTCTTCTAATCTCTATTCAATGGATCAATCACAATTCAAAAAGTATTTGCATCTTTTCGACCCTAGTAAAATCTAATTTGGAGAAGAAAACTCATCTTTACAGTTTTTTTAGTCATATTACTGCTCCATTAAATTTTTTATTGAGAAGCTGGTGAAAACTGTCTTCTTGAACCACTGGTGCATGGACACACACAGTTAGCAAGGCAACTTTAAGTTTTTGAAGCTGAGACAGTGAAGGAACCAGCTGGATAAACTGTGTAAAAGGCACATGGAAACACCTGCAAGCCACGTGCCTGACTTGAAATCAAAGTGACTGAACTGTTCCTGTTTGAATAAACGTGCAGAAAACTACTCCCAAACAGCATATACCTTCCACAGAATGTAGCTGGTCAAGGCATTATATTCAGCAGTATTGAGCCAGTCCTATGCTATACTTAGACTCTCAGCACAAGCAATGAGTAAAGAAAGTAGTATTAAATACTAGGACAAAGATTAGGCACACTTATGAATGCAAGTCATCAATGGTGGGTGACCAGTTACTGTTCAGGATAGAAAGTGGACATTTTAAAGTGAATCAACATGAAGTGGAAGATGGGAGGCTAACCAAGGAATTTTAACATTTGAATCTGGGGGCTGACACTGGACAGATCCCAGCAACTTCTCAAAATAGATTCCAGCCAGATGCGTAGGAATAGCAGGAATTTAACAAACAGGAACCAATATTACAACATCATATACCCAAAACTTACAAAGGAAAGTCTGTCATTGGCATCGCTCTACAGCAACAATTGCATCAACTTAAGTTGCAACATCAGTAATTCTCTCAAATCAGCAACCAGGATTTGTCTGTCTGAATCCTTCATTTAGAAAATGCTGGAATGAAGAATGCCCATTTGGTCAAAAAAGGTACAGCATTTGTTTATTTTTTTAAAAATGAAATTGCATTTGACAAAATGCAGTCAACTGCAGTAATCATCAAACCTTACACCTCAGTGGGTGCACATCTACACACATAGCATGTCAAGCAAGAGACAAATTCGGATTATAAAACTGAAATCTGTCTCAAGCTAACCATATTACTGCATACGAAAATGAAGTAGTTTTGCCGAAACACAAATAAGACAATATAGGGCTCTTTCAAAGCTTGGAATGGATAGTAAATTAGAACATTACGCTTTCACCTCTGAAACCCAAGTTTGAATCCAGACAGCTGAAGTTTAAAAAAGTATGACAGCTTCTACAAAGCTTCTAAGCAAGTGGCCTCAACTGAGTTCCTAGAGGTCACAAGCATACAGTGCAAGAGGGCTCATAATTCAGTACTAAGCTGACAGCTTCAGTTCAAGGACAAAGATAGTTGGTGTGGGAAATTGAAACTTAGTTCGAACACATTTTGGCAGTCCTTGAAATCAACATCAAATATGGGAGAGGAAAGCAGTCTGCCCACCAGCATGGGATTCAACTCACCTCAATAGGCATGAAATTTATATAGAACAGATGCAAATGAAAAAACATCTAATTTCAGAGACAGCTCCCAACCCCCAGAAAGGAACACAACTAGCAAGATGTAGAGCAGGATTTCATTTTCCGCTTTAAAACAAAACCATGCAGAATTTTCAATGATGTAGGTAAAGTGTAATTCCTGCCCAATTCCTACCCATTTAACCATAAACCTCACCTTTAGTTTCTTCTCTCTGCATGCAACTTGGAAATTGTGAAATGTTTCAGGATCTCAAATACAAATCATTATGGGGCAATTTAGATGGAGGCCAAATGTGTAGGATAATGCACAGGATTCCGCAATATGGGAGAAGGATTTTTTCTTCAAAGAAAAAAACATTCATGGGATGTGCATGTTTATGATCAGTTAATTTATTGCCCATGTCCAGTTGCCCTGGATAAGGTGGTGGTGAGCTGCATTCTTGCATCATTGCAGTCCTTGAGGCTTAGGGACACCCCAATGCTGTTTGTAAAGGAGGATGCACACCAACAGAAGAAGTCAGCAACCAGGATATTATTCATCAGCCATAGTTTTGGGGTGGAGAGAAGCTTAACATGTAAAGCTTGAATGTTTCAAAAAGCTGCCTAATCAGCTTGCAGACCTATGTGACAAGCACATGTTGCAGTTTCACACAGTATTTAAAAAGTAGGCATTACAAATTCTGATTGGAGGTTGTTTGCTGCCCTTGCCCCTGAACCCCATCCCTACAACCTCCAACCAAACCACCCAATAGAAAAAAAGTCAACTATTTTGCCCACTCCTCCTGGAGTTAAACATTGTTAGGTAGTCACAGCCTTAGATTCAGAGTAGGCACCGCTGCTTCATGGTTGTCAGTCTGGTTTTTCAGGCGAAGGTGGGAAGGGACATTTCTTCTTGAGACCATAAAACACTAAAGTGATGGCCACTAAGGCAGAAGGTGCAACAGACCTCTCCGAGAGAAGGACTGTACCCACTGCACCACCACATTGAAAAAAATAATTCAACAATCCCAACCTTTGTCTGTAAGTAAATCAGCACAGCACACCAACACAGGAGTGAACAAAATGTAAAATTTCAAATCCACTGGATAACTAAAAGGCAATTTTTAAAAAAGTCTCAAATGGTTTGCCTGGCAAGTCTTAGTTCTCAGGTCATCAATATGGAGAAGCTCCTTTCTTAAAATTGAAAATTGTCAGCATCCACTAAAAACACGTCACTTGGTTCTCCTACACAACACAAACCCAAATTCTCAGGCTCAACTAAGCCATGGTGGAACTAAAATGCTCATACTAGTTAGTACAAAGTGGGTAGTGCAAAGTGAGCACAAAAGATTATTCCACTGGTCGCAGCTGAAGTTTCTCCATACTACAGATTTCTGAACAATATTTCAATATATTTGTAAATTCAATCAATTGCCATAAAAGAAATGGTGCTTGATGGTGCATTGGCTGCGCATTTTTCCTTCTTATTTCATGGGATAGGAGTATGGTCTCTAAGACCAGTATATATTGCCCATCCAAAACTGTTCTTCAACTGACGCTACCAATACACCATCCCCCTTGATTGCAATGACCCAGGCTTTCAGTCAAGTATGTCAAATTCTTACTTTCATAAGATCAGGGTCATTCAAGTTCAATGCTAGTGTTTGCGCATCAGCCAAACAGTCCAGAACGTTTCTTATACCAGTATTTAAAAGGTTTGTCACGTAATCAGACCTGCAACATGATCTGAAAGTCTATTTCAGAAGTGGAATATATTACATTGGTTTCGTTAACTGCTATGCATTAGCCAGATACACTGGACAGTCAAGTTTTGGAACATGGCTGTCTTTCACTAAAGCAGCATGAAATTCATGCAATTACACAGATCACATTTTAACTTGCTATGTTACAATTTACAAATGGTAAAATTTGTTATTTTAATCTAGAATTTTTTTTGCAGATTCCACAAGCTCATCAAATTTGGAAATGCATCAGTATATCTTATTTTTACCAAGTTAGAATCATAGAATCCCTAAAATGCATGTTAACACCCTTGCACCATTTGACGAGCACCGCACCCAGGCCCAGCCAGCCACCCTACCGCTGTAACCTCGCATTTACCATGGCTAAACCACCTAGTCTGAATAGCACTGGATACGAAGAGGAAATTTAGCATGGCCAGTCAACCTAACCTGCACATCTTTTGATAGTGGGAGAAAGCCGACTGAAGCCCACAGAGATACTGAGAACATGTACACTGTACTGAAAACGTGTTGCTGGAAAAACACAGGTCAGGCAGCATCCAAAGAGCAGGAGAATCGACGTTTCAGGCATGAGCCCTTCAGGAATGAGGAAAGTGTGTCTTTCTCTTTGGATGCTGCCTGACCTGCTGCACTTTTCCAGCAACACATTTTCAGCTCTAATCTCCAGTCCTCATTTTCTCCTCCAACATGTATACTGTATGCAATCATCCAATGTTGGAATTGAACCCAGGATCCTGGTGCCGTTAGGCAGCAGTGCTAATCACAGGACCATCATGCCATGCATTTCTGTGGTTCAGTCATTCATACTACAAAGTGAATGATGCTCCCTGCACTAATCTAGAAGACACTTTATTCAGGATAGCAGCCCTTAGAGTCCTGGCATTCCCTTTCTAACATGGACTTGTATGCTGTCTTTCTCTTTATCTATGCTGAAGTTTACTGAATTCCCTAAAATTTCAAGTTTAAAAATATTTTAGAAGACTTGATCAAAGGCCTTTTGAAACAAAGGCACATCATAATCAGAGGGCTTTATGGTCTACTTGGTATGGGGTATTCTCAAAGTCACAGGCTGTCAGACAACAAATCTTTTTGAAACCACTTACTAAGCTACAATCAGATGACCGTTCAATTTCAATCACAAATTCCCTTATTCATGCTTCAGAAGGCAGGGCAAATGGATCTGTAGCCATCTGCATCACTCTTCCAACCAAATCCTCAAGATGATTGATAACTTCCATTTCCATTGCATTTCTCATGTATCCTGGCATTGGAACCCACACTGATCACTTCTTTAATTCTAGACTCAACTATGTTGATAATTTTCTGGTCACACTTCCTGTGCTCAGTCAGATTTGAAAAACAGCCATTCTTGTTTCCACATTTGCTTGAGAGGATTTCAACTATAAAGGGGGGGGGGGGGGGGGGTTGGGAACCAGGGAGATAGTGAGGAAAGATCAGAGACTGGTACAGTTGAAACAAAGGCGAGTCAAACAAGTCAAGGCAGGCAGGAAAAAAGCAGAGAACAGAGTAGGACTGATAAATTAAACTGCATTTATTTTGATGCAAAAGGCCTAACAGGGAAGGCAGATGAACTCAGGGCATGGTTAGGAACATGGGACTGGGATATCATAGCAATTACAGAAACATGGCTCAGGGATGGACAGGACTGGCAGCTTAATGTTCCAGATACAAATGCTACAGGAAGGACAGAAAGGGAGGCAAGAGAGGAGGGACAGTGGTGTTTTTGATAAGAGATAGCATTACAGTTCTACTGAGGGAGGATATTCCATGAAATACATCCAGGGAAGTTATTAGGGTGGAATTGAGAAATAAGAAATGGATGATCACCTTGCGATTGTATTACAGACCCCCTAATAGTCAGAGGGAAATTGAGCAAGTTTGTAAGGAGATCACAGCTATCTATAAGAATCATAGGGTGGTTATGGTAGGGTATTTTAAATTTCCAAACAGACTGGGACTGCTATAGTGTTAACGGTTTAGAAGGGGAGGAATTTGTTAAGTGTGTACAAGAAGGTTTTCTGATTCAGTATGTGGGTGTACCTACTAAAGAAGGTGCAAACCTTGACCCAATCTTGGGAAATAAGGCAGGGCAGGTGACTGAGGTGTCGGTGGGGGAGCAATTTGGGGCCAGCAACTATAATTCTATTAGTTTTAAAATAGTGATGGAAACGGGTACACCAGATCTAAAAGTTCAAGTTCTAAATTGGAGAAACGCCAATTTTGATGGTATCAGGCAAGACCTTTCAAAAGCTGATTGGGGGCAGATGTTGGCAGGTAAAGGGACAGTTGAAAAAATGGGAAGCCTTCAGAAATTAGGTAGTGAGTGTCCAGAGACAGTATATTACTGGCAGGGTGAAAGGGGAGGCTGGTAGGTATAGGGAATGCTGGATGAGTAAAGAAATTGAGGGTTTGGTTAAGAAAAAGGAAGCATATGTCCAGTATAGACAGGAATGTTTGAGTGAATCCTTAGAAGAGTATAAAGGAAGTAGGAGTATACTTAAGAGTGAAATCAGAAAGGCAAAAAAGGGGACATGAGATAGCTTTGGCAAATAGAGTAAGGAGAATCCAAAGGGTTTTTACAAATATATTAAGGACAAAAGGGTAACTAGAGAAAGAATGGGACCCCTCAAAGATCAGCAAGCCAGCCTTTGTGTGGAGCTGCAGAAAATGGAGGTGGTGGGTGGGGGGAGAGAAGGGAAGATACTAAACGAGTATTTTGCACCAGTATTACTGTCATAAAAGAACATGGAAGATTGTACAATGTAGACAAATAGATGGTGCCATCTTGAAAAACGCCCATATTACAGAGGTAGTGGTGCTGGATGTCTTGAAATGTATTAAAACTGATACATGCCCAGGACCTGATCAGGTGTACCCTCGAACTCTGTGGGGAGCCATGGAAGTGATTGATTGGCCTCTTGCTGTGATATTTGTATCATTGATACACAGGTGAGGTGCCGGAAGACTAGAGGTTGGCTAATGTGGTGCCACTGTTTAAGAAAGGTGAAAAGGACAAGCCAGGGAACTATAGACAAGTGAGCCTGACATCAGTGGTGGGCAAGTTGTTGGAGGGAATCCTGAGGGACAGGATGTACATGTATTTGGAAAGGCACGGACTGATTAGGGATAGTCAACATGGCTTTGTGCGTGGGAAATCTGTCTCACAAACTTGACTTGAGTTTTTTGAAGTAGTAACAAAGATGATTAATGACGGCAGAGCAGTAGATGTGATCTATATGAACTTCAGTACAGCATTCAACAAGGTTCCCCATGGGAGACTGATTAGCAAGGTTGGATCTCATGGAATACAGGGAGAACTAGCCATTTGGATACAGAACTGGCTCAAAAGGTAGAAGAAGGGGTGGTGGTAGAGGGTTGTTTTTCAGACTGAAGGCCTGTGACCAGTGGAGTGCCACAAGGATCAGTGCTGGGTCCACTTTTATCCTTAATATAAATGATTTGGATGTGAGAATAAGAGGTAGAGTTAGGAAGTTTGCAATTAACACCAAAATTGGCTCTTGATCAGATGGGCCAATGGGTTGAGAAGTGGCTGATTGTAGAAGTCCTGCTAAGATTTGCTTTTCCACTTAACGGTAAGGTCCTAGGGAGAGTTGCTGAACAAGGCCTTGGAGTGCAGGTTTACAGCTCCTTGAACATGGAGCGACAGTTAGCTAGGATAGTGAAGGCAGTATTTGGTATGCTTTCCTTTATTGGTCAGAGGATTGAATATAGGAGTTGGGAGGTCAAGTTGTGGATATACAGGTCATTGGTTAGGCCACTGTTGGGATATTGCGAGCAATTCTGGTCTCCTTCCTATCGGAAAGATGTTGTGAAACTTGAAAGGGTTCAGAAAATATTTCCAAAGGTGTTGCCATGGTTGGAGGATTTGAGCTATAGGGACAAATTGAACAGGCAGAGGGTGTTTTCCCTGGAGTGTCGGAGGCTGAGGAGTGACCTTATAGAGGTTTATATAATCGTGTGGGGCATGGATAGGATAAATATACAAAGTTTATTCCCTGGGATGGGGGAGTCCAGTTCTAGAGGGCATAGGTTTAGGGAGAAAGGGTAAATACATAAAAGATGCCCAAGGGCAACTTTTTTCACAGAGGGTGGCGCATGTATGGAATGAGCTGCCAGAGGAAGTGGTGGAGGCTAGTATAATTGCAACATTCAAGAGACATTTGGATGGGTATATATATCGGAAGGGTTTGGAGGGATATGGGCCAGGTGCCGACAGGTGGGTCTAGATTGGGTTGGGATATCTGGTCAGCATGGATGAGGATGAGGATGAGGATGAGGATGAGGATGAGGATGAGGATGAGGATGAGGATGAGGATGAGGATGAGGATGAGGATGAGGAGGATCTCTCCATTGTCTGTCTCTTCACTCCTCACATCGCAGTAACTTCCTTGACTATGAAAACTCAATACTTCAGGGCAAATTCCACCTCCATTGGTTTTCTGCCATTTTAGATTTCTGGGACATCCATTCTGGTGGATACAGCTTTGAAAGAATTTGAAAGGACCAATCATTTAGATATTTCCCTATACTCAGCTTGGAGCCCACCTACATCAATTTTTTTTTCAGTTTGTTATTTTCATCTCAGCTCTGCATTTGAGAGAGTGAAACCTCATACTGGCATTTTGCTTGTACTCGGGTGAGCAAATCCTTTGATCTTGAAGCATGAGTTATTTTACCTTTTAAACTCAGTTTAAAAATGCCTGCACACCCACTTGGGTAACATTCTTTAGTTCCAACTGACCAATTTCCCTTACTTAAACTAAAAGCTCAACATTATACTTTGCTCAATTTGTATTTGACTGACAAATTAGTAAAAGCCTCACCAATCTATTGTTAAATTTAGTTCACTTGAAATTTAGTGTTTCATTCCCCACTTCAGCTGGTACTGCAATTTAATTTCAATGTTGTAAATCTAGAAAATCTGACAAATAAGCATCACCGCTGGCTCTCAAGGTAGATTTGGAATGCCAATGACAAAATAGCTACCCAAAATAAGGAGGAAAAAGCAGGAAGAGATTGTGTACAAAGACAGCCAGTGAGCAATTAAAGTAGCAACAGCTGAGATATATTCTTCAGTCACAAATTTTCATACTTTATTCTCAGAAATACTGTTCATTAAACTATTAATTCAAGACTGAGGTGATCTTTATTTACAGCACAGAGATAAATTGATAAACTAGATTGGACGAAAGAATTTTGTGCAACTTCGTGCTGTTTAATGTGTGGGTCTACACATTGAGTATCGCTTTAGAGTTACCATTTTACATTTAACAGCAAAATGAAATGTCAAAGACATTTTAGATTCAGCTAATCAATACAAGGCCAACAATGGATGCTTTTCAGACATTTGTTCGTTATAAAACTTCAACGATAATACCTGTGTGGCTTTCTCATTCTCCCATGTAGCGTGTATGTCAGTATCACGTGGCCACTGCCCTATCAAGTAAGGTCCAATGATGGTGTCAAGGGAGGAGGTGCGTCGTATGCAAGATTTTGTCTGATGAGTCTTAGGTTTCTCAACTGCTGGAATAGATAATTCATTTCAAAAGGTTAGTATTACTTACTCTCCAAATTCCTGCACATTTACTTTAATGTAATCTTTTTCTTAAACTTTCAAACTTTTCCATTACCCTATTGCTATTACTGCTTGGCATCTAGACAGCTTAAAAACTTTGGATGAAGCCCACTTTGACATATAGCCAACATATAAACCTATTAAGATTTCTATTTGAAGCTAAACTGGACAAAACACTCATCTCTGCTGGCAAGTTAGAAAATCAAATGAATTTATGGAGTCACTCCATTTAAAAGTTTTGACAATAAAACCACCCAGAAATTTTGACCTTACAGTACTGATGCAAGGATGAAAGTGTAACATTTGCACTGATCTGGGACAAATTAGAGGCAGACCTAACACCAGGCTCTGGTCACATCTCAACTGAAATTCAATCCAAACTCTGTGCCCATTAAGTATGATCCACAGAAAAAAAAATCCTTTAAATAAAAAGCGAGCAAAGCTAAAACTTGAAATTAGACTATTAAACCAAAAATGACAGATATTTGCAAAGCTGTACAAATTTGATCAATAAAGTTTTTCTAAAATGCACTTGCACTAAACTGAAAAATTGAAAATACTTTTTGTTAGTATATGGCATGCAAGTTTATTGCTGAAGGCTTCTGGTAAAAACCAAACAAAAATCAACGACAATGTTTCAAGAGGTGTTCAGTCTGTCGACAACTTCAGATAAGGCAATTGAGTGTAAGAGATGGGCCAAATAATTACAGGCCAGTCAATCTAACTTCAACGTTGCAAAACTAATTACAATAAATTGAGAAATGGGATAAACTGATTCATGCCTTCCTAAGGCAGAATCAGTATAATCAACATGGCTTTAAGTTACATCTTACTAACCTCCTTGTTACTTCCTCAAAAGGTAAGATTAAGAAAGTTAGCAAACAGGTGCAGATGATAATCAGAGAGGCTAATGCAATGCTGACCCTCAATTCAACAAGATTGGACTATCAGAAATAGAGAAGATCTACAACAACTGTACAGGGTACTGGTGAAACCATATGTTGAATACGGAGAGCAGAGATGGTCCTCTTATTTAAGGAAAGATATCATTGAAGACAGTTCAGAGAAGGTTCACTGAGAAAAATCCCTTGTATGAAGGCACTGTCTTATGAGCAAAAGGACTTTTTTTAAATTCAAAAATCTATTTTATTCATAAAATAATTTGATGGTCTGTACAGTTAGTCATGCCATACATATGCAAACATTTGCATACAGAGATCAGAATTTATCATTCATATATACAGGTCGGTATATTTATCATATATCCATATCAAAAGGACACCACTCACTGGAATTTAGAACAATGAGATGTTGTCTTGTTGAAACATGAAGGTTTCTTAAGCAGCTTGATAGCGTAAATACTGAGAGGACGTTTCCCCTCAGGGGACAGTCTAACAATGGAAGGCATATTCTCAGAATTGAAGGGCATCACTTTAAGACACAGGGGGAAGATCAATTTTATCCTAGTGTCTTTG